>NC_134575.1:12924599-13250015 GCF_050947875.1 Dermacentor variabilis | reverse complement strand
ACGTTAGTGCGTTAATAAAGGGAATATCAGACATCCACACGTTCGTAGCAGTTGCTACAAAGGAAACCCATACGGGCTCCTCGAAAGAAAAGCCTCGCAGTTGAAGAAAAATTCGTCCTGGTACAGGACTCGAACTCGGGACCACCGCCTTTCCGGGGCAGCCGCTCTACCACTGAGCTAACCAGGCGGCTAGCAGATGGCAGGGCGAAGTCGTATTTGTCAACAACTCGTAGCAAAGGCAAGAGTTCGATGTAATAGTTCTGCGGAAACCCGCAAGATGGAGAGAAATAATTAATAAAGGGAATATCAGACATCCATCCGTCCATAGCAATTGCTACAATGTGAGTGCACTAAAGAAATCCAGATGACTGAAATTAATCCGGATTCACCCATTCTCATATTGTGTGTGTTGCCGGGAGGTTATCTCCAACTGTCATTAATTCGTGTGCAAGATTTAGTAAGAGCCGTTTTGAGCCTTAATTTTTTTGGCTAACAAGCGCTCTTTTTCCACTGAAATGGGAAGACGATTTCGAACAAGTGATCTGCCAGTGCATCCCGGCATAGTAATCTCATTGGCGAGTCTTTAAAACGGCACAGCACCTGTTTGCAGGATTTTCTGGCTACAGCGATTGAGGGTGAACCCAGTACCACTACCTTTTCTAAAATTGCTTTGCTTTTCACAGCTGGTAGTGTTATTGAACTGAAGTGGAGAAAAAAAAAGACTTCCGACAAGTAATTACTTGGAAAGGCTGTACAGTGCTGTTTCGTAGTGGGCTGCTAAAGATAATGATGTCCCGAAGCTAGAGTTCTAATGTAAAGGCACACATGTGGGCATTGTGCTTATTTCGTTTCCTATAATTTTTATTTCTTTTTTTTTTTTTTTTTTACACCTGACAATGTGCAGCTGCTTTCTCGTAGTAAATGCCTAATGACAGCACATGGTGAAACTTGCTTATTCAGATCTGATGGCTGTGCCATCCTGCTTGCAGAAGCAATTACGTATCTCATCGGTCATTGCCGAGCTCTCCATCCGGCCAAGTACTAGGGATGAGTGTGCAGACTACAGTGGAATGTTTCTACCTTTGCACTGGCAAGGTTGCTGCTCAGTAATTTTAGTATCGAGATATTGTCGTCCAACTTTCAGTATTTTATTTTGACGCGAAACATTCTACTTTAGCAAACACATGCCACCTTGTAGCTTAGCTCTCTCCATGCTTTATATATAAATAAAAAACGAAAAGTTTAGGCCTCCTTACAGCTTTTTGGCCGGCATTAATACTGTGGGGCTGAAACTTAAATGAGTACTCGGAGAATATATTTTGTAAGGTACGAAAACACTTGTTGCTTGTAAAGGGATGACACTTAGCAAGTATGAAAATTGGGAACTTATTTTATACATTTATTTTGCACTAAAGTTGATCTCGGAATGCTGGACCAGGCATCATTGACGTTATGATGTCATGACAGAGCAAAATATGTTGATGTTATTAGCACTAAGGCTAGGTATTATGATTTTGCTCGTAAGAATAATAAACAAATGTTGCATGCCTTTCTTTTGGCTGCGTTCATGTGCAACAGTTGCAGCAATAGCAGGAACAGAGGAAGCCAATTTACTGTGATGCATCCACCCGCTTGTTACCAAAACTGGTGTGCAGACGCTTTGCCAGTATTATTTCCATGGCTTAGACCTCCCTTTCATGCAAAGAAATGGCAATTTGAATATGTCATATCATTATTTCCTTGATCTGCTTAAGGACAAGACAGGTAAATACTGGAAGAAAATGTCCTTTCTCATCTAAATGTGCAAAGTACACAGAGAATGAGTGTATTCAACGAAAAGAAAAAAAAAACGTTTTGTGGAAACTTTTTCTCCAGTGGAGGGACAACACCAGGCGGAGAGCACTGGAAGCGAGCTTTATCCCAAGCCACCTATGGCCTTATGTGGAACTTGTACAGGCAGTTCTTGCCAGATGTGGAGCAGAGACGTACATTTTGTTTTCTTTACATTACCTCTGCTATACCACTGCAACCGGTGATCTTGCATCGGTCTGTCTCTTCTGATTGTGCTTTCAAAAGAAAGCGAGTTGCACACCAAAATTGTTCGTCCTTGTCTTGTGCTCCAACCCTAGTCCAACAAATGAAGCATGCTGCCTGCCATTCAGTGTTGACCTAAGACATCTAGCCAAAAGCTTGATACTCAATGCCAAAACTCGACGAGAAAAACTTTTTCTGGTGTGTTGCTGTAGGCAACGTTCGTACATAAAAGGTAAAGGGGGAATTAAGAAAGGACAAAATTTTAAGGAAAATGGTAGGTGTAACAGCAAGAGACAAGAACACAACGGCATGATTTAGAGAGTGAACATAGGTAGTTGTAATGTTAGTTGAGGTGAGGAGGAACAAGTGTAGTTGGGAAGGTCATGTAATGAAAGAACCAGATAACTGGATGATAGTTACAGAAAGGGTTGCGAAGAGAATGGAAATGCAGTCCAGGATGGGTGAAGGTTATGCGGTGTGATGAAATTGGAAAATTTCCAGGTGTACGATGTATTATGCTTATCAAGTTATGTAAGAAAGTGGGAACTGAATACTGCTGGAAAGGGATGGGGGGGGGGGGGGGTCTTTGGTCTGCAGTAGGCATATAGGCATAAATCATTTGGGGATGACGGTAACTATTAGGTCTCCTAGCATCTGTATAACAGTCTGTCATTCATATTTTTTTTTTCTGTTTTTCCAATTATCCTGGCTGCAGTTGCTTTCCGATGGGGGCGGATTGCAAAAGCACACATGAAGCCCCGCGAGCAGTGGCAACAATCAGATTGCTTCCAAGAGCCCTTAGTGACATAACACACATGCCTTGCTTAACGGTATTCATTGAGACCTAATGTTCAGTGGGATGGCTACTTGCTAAATTTTAACAAATTAGATTCGAATTAACATATCATGAGTAATCGTTCATTAACTCTTTATGGTCCAATGATACCCTGTAGGAATCATGGCATTTTATCTGGAATCAACAAGCTCTTAAGAAATACATAATGCAAAAAAGAGGTGATGCGTGCAGACAGGACACAAGAGTAGAGAAGTGCAAGCAATGCTAATTACTTATTGTCAACTTTGTACTTCAGGTCAATGTTCCTCCCTGAAATTTCACATACGTCCATGCCTTGCATGGCAGCGAAGTTAGGCCTCTGCTCTGCATTTGGAGCCTGCTGCCTAATGCATATCACCTGCCTTGGGTGGCATAAAAGTGGTCTTCGAGTGATCTGTAGCCACATTTTATGCCATTATGGTTGTGAACTAAGAAACCTGAACCACACGCTGCTTACAACACGGATAGTTTTTGACAGTTCATGAGAACAACCGTCGGTTTGTTGTCAACTGTGGGAATTTTCCCTTAATTTCTCTTCACTTTTGTCTGTCCAGATGCACATAATGTAAAATTTTCTCTTCATTGGTAAATTAGGATTAGAGAGGGTTAGAAACGAGTTTTGTGTTTCCTCTCATATTGGTGAAGAATTCAGAGTATTGAATGTACGGTAAAGAAACCGTAGAAATCCTGATTATCCAAGAGCCTTCAGCTGTGGAGCCTATGTGTCGTTGGTTATCTTGGGAAGTCACGGCCATAGTTCCTTTTACGAGATTAAACTCTATCAGGGATAGCCTTTCTGTAGTATCTGTGTATAGAAAGAGACTCTCGGTAAACATTCAATTGAGTTGTGGTTTCCATTAGGGGTGATGTACGTCCCGGAGGATGGCAAAGCAGTTTTGACAGATTGCTGCAAATTTGTTTACACAAAGACTTCTCCTCTTTGGACATGTTTGCTTTGATCACAGGCACGTACAACTGTTTGGTTGGCATGGGATTAATTTCACAGTCATTGGCTTTCTTGCAGGTGCAGGCACCAACACAGTTCCTCCCGTCACGGTCATACAGCGAGAAGGCGCCGTTGACGGTAGAATCTATCCGCGACAGAACCATGCTCGTGTTGAAGCTGTACGACAAGATTGACCCTGAGAAGGTCGGTTCATAAGCTTTCCAAGACTAACTGTGTTCTGACTGTTTTGTATATTTTTGTAAGTTAACATATCTGTGGAGAAATATGGAATATTTGTCTTTCTTTACTTGCCATGGTAGTTTAGTGCGTATAGCATTGCACTGCTGAGCTCAAGGTTGTGGGTGCAATCCCAGCCAGAGCAGTTGCATTTTGATAGAGGCAAAATGCGGACATTTGCACACTTAGATTTAGGTGCATGTTCAAACACCCCGGGTGGTTAAAATTAATCCGGAGTTCCCAACTACAGCATGCCTCAAAATGAGGTTGCAGTTTTGGCTCGTAAAACCTCAGAATTTAGTCCATTTAAACTTATTTGTGTCTGTGGTGACTACATGCAAGCTGCTCATGGACAAAAAACAAATGGTTGTGTACCAAATCGTGGCCTGTAAGCCATCTTTTGTGGACTTCATTTTGTGGATTTGTGCGAAGGGTCCTCAAGGGTTTTGTCGAAATAGTGCCCCATCATCTGAGGCGTGAAGTAAAGCTGTCCTCCTTCTCTTGACCTTTCCTGCAGCTCACGCTTGAATCGCATTTCATCTACGACCTGGGCCTAGACAGCCTGGACTGTGTCGAAGTCATCATGGCCATAGAAGACGAGTTTGGTCAGTGCCCACCACTTTGCTGTCAGCATGCTTTGGACAAAAGCTCTGTGACCGATACTAGCCATCTGTAGATGTAAAGCCAACCATGCTTACATGTTTTCTTGTGGGCTGCAGCAAGATTTCTTGAGTGTTGAAAGATATTATGTTTAGTGTTCCAGGTCCTGCAGTTTGTCATTTAACCTTTGCACAGTGTGGCATAAAGCCTTGGCAAAATTCTGCAAGTGTTTTTATTGTTGAATCAGAAACTGACCATAGTGGCACAAGACAAGACACACCTAGGTTAACTGGTTTGCATGAAATGTGGCATTGTGTACCATAGGCCTTCTGCCAGGGTTACATTCTGATGGTTCACTTTTTAATCACTCAATCGATAAGTGAGTTCGTTGACCAGTGATAGGATACCAGCTTCACTGAGCCCGGTGCTATGTGCATACCTGCCAACTCTCCTGATTCATCCGGGAGACTTCTGAATTCGAACCAATCTTCCCCATTGTATGGACATGGCCATAAATCTCCCAAACTGCCCCAACCTTGTGCTAAAAAACAAAAATGAAACAATGTTTTGCCTCGTCAAGTTAGATTTGGATTCAAGCTAGTCGTGTTGGCCTAACTCAGTTTGTTTTGAATTGAGACATGCGTTAAGAATGATACGGGAGAAAAAGGTTGAATATGCGCTGCATAGTGGGCCTTTCCCTAAGTTAGCCTTGCTGCCATATAGCTGCGTGATGCAGTGAAGCATATTAGGAGCAGAAAGGGGCCACTGCCATGAGGCATATTGTGTGTTCCTTAATTATCCACGTGCACATGTGCTGTCTCCAGTCACAGCACGAGCACCAAGACATCTAATAACTTTACTGGCAGTCATTCAGACCTGTGTCTAATGGTGCTGTGGCAGAGAAAAAAAAAAATCTGAAATTTTTTTTAATCAGCGGAGAAGGCAGCAAGATTTGTCGATAGGTGTCATGGCAGTGAGAAATGGAACAAAGTGTGATAGGTGTGAAATTGTGAGACAGGAAGACAGTGGTGTAGATTTGAGAGAAATCAAGGATAGTGAATATTCCTAATATGATTTAAACGGCTTAAATGCAGTTGGGCTGGCCAGGTAATGCATAGGGCAGACAACCGCAGGTCCATTAGAGTTGCAGAATTGATGCCAAGAGGAAGGAAGCACAATTGAGGATGGCAGATATGGTGTGACGAAATTTGGAAATTTGCAGACATAGGACACAGGGGGTCAGCTGGCGAAAGACATAATTGTAGATCGCTGGATGATGTCTGCTTCCCCACAGTGGTCATAAAATAGATCGATGATGATGATGATGTGTAAACTTCTCTGCCAGTAGCGTGTAAGATAATTTCCTGGCAAATTGTGTTCTGTCTCACCTTGGGTCTCCTTGTTGCTGCAACAGGTTTTGAGATTCCGGACACGGATGCAGAGAAGTTGGTGAAGCCTTCGGACATCATTCAGTATGTGGCCGACAAGGAGGACGTTTACAAATAGGTGGTGGCTACTACTATAAGAGGTAAGCGGTCTCAGCGTGGTGACGCTGCGCTACTTATTTCGTATTGTCTTTTAGGAATCTGTGAAAGTTGTGTCAAGCTGCTGCTCTTGGGTTTAGGATCTGCATACCTGCCTAACCTCTCAAATTTTTCGTAAAGTTTACCAATTTGGACTCTTCATACACTTTTACAAATGTTGCGTCAAGTTAAAAAAGAAATTCTGTGGGCAATAATGTTTAAAGTTGTTCAAAGATAGAGCAGTGCAGGATTGTAAAAGTGCATACAAGAAAAGGAATCATTATGTGCTACCTGTGCCACCTTGTTGTGGCAGCACAAGGCATCATATAAACCAAATAATATTTGCTTCAAGCAAGTTTATTCACAAAAGTTGTTTAACCAGGCAAAGTTGACAGTAGGAAAGCTGCTGAAACTGTTCCTGCGATCTAAAAAGAATGGGTTACTTGTCACTTTCTGCTGTTGCAAGTTTGCTGCTGCTGCTGCTTGCTTACTGCTTCTAAAGGTCAACGATTGTTAATAAAGTGTGTCTGTGTTCTACAGAAAGTGGGCGCTCAGGGCAAATTTTCAAAGAAAAATGCGAGATAGTGCTGTCTCCCTCCCCTCCTCTTGCCGAGTTCGCGGGATTTTTACCTTGAATTTTAAGGTGCTCAGGTTGGCAGGTATTGGTATAATAAAACTGCATTCCTGTTACTGTTTATTGTGAAGCTATAGAAATTGAAGTAAGCTTTAGATGCAATATGTCTTGGAATGCTGATGAGCAAACTGCTTATGTTAAGAATGCAGAGGGCGCAAATGGCTTTTTTTTTTTCTGTAATCAAAGGAACACGGTGTACACATCGAATTGAGTCGTGCTCATTTCTCATTAGGCACAGCCATGAAATTCTTACCTGTTGGGGTTGATAGTTTATGCTGCACACTTTAAACCTCGATATATACAGTGCTTGTTTATTATTAGTTCTAAGTTTTCCTAAGCATGATGACAGATGCAGCGTGCCCTGTTGTTATTGGTGATGTTTTGCAAAATTTAATCTTGGCAATCTCTGCTTTCCTCATTTTTATATCTTGAAGTGTCCCACCGATGTGTAATAATATGTCAGTGACAAGTGTTGAAAGTGTTATAAAAATGCCACCTGTGCAAGGCTCATTGAACAAAAGTTTCTTTGCTTGTGTATGCTTTGTCCTGTTGTTTCCTGCAGACTCATTTTAATGGCAAACGACCGTGTTCTTTGTCAGCAGTCCCAGATTTGAAAAGAAGCTTGCCCAACTTCATTTATCTGTCATTCTTGGTGTAGGGCACTCTTTGGTCACATCTGGCCCTTGAGCCAATAAACTCCAATAATCATCATTATGTCATTCTTGGTGTGAATGGCAGACCCTCGTCATCAGCCTAGTTTTATGTTCACTGCAGGACGAAGGCCTCTCCCTGCGATAAACAATTACCCCTGTCGTGCGCTAGCTGATTCCTACTTGCACCTGCAAATTTCCTAATTTCATCAACCCACCTAGTTTTCCGCTGTCGTTGACTGCACTTTCATGGAAATAAATTAAATTAAATGGAATTAATATTTTTATGGGGTTTAACATCCCAAAGGTCGATGCCTGAGCTATTAGAGAAGCCATAGTGGAGGGGGTGGAATCCAGATTAATTTTGGCCACCTGGAGTTTGACATGGATCTGAGCTGCGAGTCCACTGAGTGTTTCAGCGTTCCACTCTGGTCAAAATGTCACTACCACAGTTGGGAATGGAACAGCCATATTTCTTTAAAAGTAAAAGCAAGTGAGTGCTATGTGGTAAGGAGTTTCAAACATTTAGCCATCATGGGCCTTTTGACACTCGCAGTTTATTGCACACTTGCAATTAGTTGGTGTTCAGTTGCTAAGCGCATGGTTGCAGATTCAATTTCTGACTGTTTCTGATGAGGTGGGATAAAAAGGCACCCATTAGATTTGACTTCGTGTGCATGTAAAGAAGTCTCAGGGGGTCAGAATTAATCTGTAGCTCTCCAATAAGGCACATCCTGCAGCCCAATGTGACAAAGTTTATTTTCTTCCATTCCTTTTCTGCCACTTGCTGTGCCAACTTGCTGCTCTTGGTGATGATGCATTTGGCATAGCACTTGTAACATGTGGGAAAGAGTGGACCTAGAATAGAACAGCTGTATCATCAAAGCTACTACCAGCCACTTGAGATTCCTTTTTCAGTTTGTCGATGAATGGCAGTCACACAAATCACATCCCCATGTGTTCTGCCCCTCTACAAGTTGCACCAACTTAATAGTAACAAAGAAAAAAAAAATAAAGACATCTTTTGAATCTTTGCAGCAATGTGCATAGCTGACTGGGACTGTAGGTAGAGTCCACTGCTGGCTTGTGCCTCTTGGCAGGCTAGTTTTTCGCAGCAAATCTGTCTGCATGGCCCTTGTTATACGTGTGCAGCAATCGACGATCCTTTTCAAGGCACACCAAACAGTTGCCCACACTGTAGCCCAGCTTCTCAGCTATTGCGGTGTTGCTCCTCGTCACACCTTGGTTGAGCCGGCTGATGGCTTCAGCCACTGCCTTCTGAGCACTTTGTAGTGAGGTGTGTTTATTCTTTGGAATTTGATCGCAGATGACAACACAGACTCTCCCTGGCGTTTTGAGTCATGCCATTGTTGCACTGCTCCAAGAGGGCTTCTTCACTCAGCCACTTGAAGACAGGCTCCAAAGCTTCGCTGATGAAGTCGGACAGGCTGTTTATTTGGAGGTGGGGGGGGACGTCCTCACTTTTTGCCACATCACAGTTGTAGCAGCATATCATCCATGGTTCTTCAGGGCAAAGGCCATGCTTAGGGACATCATCAGTTGACATGTGCCGAAGCGTGGCCTCAACTGCCCTCTTCGTGCCTGGCACAGTTCTTGTGGCTCCACAGGGCATAGTCTTGTAATTCATTTCTTTTATTGTGTACTGGGGGAGCCATTCTTTTCCTCTGAGCGGCTTACCTCGAGCCTTCTTTTCGTCTGCAAGCCTGCACAAGGCTGCTCCCGTGCACTTGTGGACATGGTTGGCACAGTCCTCGTTTGCCACCTTGATTAAGCTGTAGTATTCAGATTTTTCTATCAAGGCATGGAAAGTCCTGCTTTCCCCATTGGATTAAATTGTTGTATAGCGCAGCTTATACTTGTCAAGTGACTTTTAAACATGCACCGTACAGCCTGCACCTCCATTTGCCCAGCCTTGCAGTCAATGTTCTTTTTTTTTGCACTCTGGAGTATGTTTTGCATGCCAAACTGTGTACTCCGGCTGACTGGGCTTTCATCTGTTTGAGCAGCCCAAGCAAACGTCGGACAGCACAATGTAGTTTCCACGACATGCCCAGAGTACGTCTTGATGACGCAGCCAACAGTAGCGTGCAAACTGTGACTGTGTGTGAGCGAAGTTTCGTCACAGATCACATCTATGCTCCCTGGTGGATTGCCAAAGTCCTTATAATATCCCCTTGATCTGGACTACACTTGCGGTCTCACAATCTGTTGCAGTACTGCTGCACGCTTGCACCATCATGCTCATGTGACCCTCATAAGTCTTGTGGTGCAAGCCATGGTGTGATGTGTTCATAGTTGCAAAATAGCCTGAAAGACCTGTTGCTTTCTTACATATGCCTTGGAAGGCCTTCATCGCATGGGCATTCACCTCAAATGGTGAAATTGAGGCACCGCCACTCGCCCTTGGCCAAGAAAATTGTGCGTCGTGCATGCCTCACGTCAAGCATGTTAACACAAGCTTCACACAGAGCCCATACTCTGTGCCTTGTTCCTTATACAGCATCACCACTCTCGTGCTGCACCCTGGGTGAGAAAGTGGTGCATCCTGCTGTCATTGATGTTCCCTTCCTCCATGTCGCCCAGCAGACTGAACCTGTGTTTTGTTGTGGACTGCGATGCAATGCCAGGCATTTTTTTTTTTTCAAGTTGTTGGCACTTGCTGCATGCTCGACAAGGTGTGACTTGCTAGATTGCAGTTTCATACTTGAATCGGCAACCACTGATTCCGTGAGTATGATGCAGTCCGTGTCGGCACTGGAGGCGTGCACGCTGGATGTGCTAGGTTACGGTTTTGTAGTCTATCTGGCGATTCCTGGAGTATGGCATGTCTTGCCACCTTATGTTGTGAATTCCACGGTTGCCTTCGTTTCTTAGCAAACACTCCACATGTAGTCCTCTCGAGATGACTACCTTCACTCATTGGGGCCCTGAGTGAAATTTCAGCCAGTCATTCAACGTGGTCGTGAAGCAAGTGGCTGAACGAACTTAATACAGCACACCGATGCAGGCAATTTGATTGAGGCGACACCAAGAAGCGTGCGAGACTCAAAAAAAAAAGAGGAACAAAGGCTCTGGGTCAATGGGAGGCAAGCGTGTGAATGGAGCGCGTGCTGTGGCCAATCAGCGACACGCAAGTGTCTTTTGAAAAAGGTGTGATAACGTCACCTCCTCTACAGCAACACTATTTTGAATATAGACAAAATATGCACAAAGAAATCGGCTTCAAAACAAACACAAAGTGGTGGTGGCCAGTGGCTGCCGTCACAGGTTGCAAGCATGTGCACTCTGAACATATTTGACAAGTTTTCTATAATTTTGCGTCCACCCTGGCACTTATAGTGCCCCTTTTCCAATATTTCAAGATTGAATTTAGCTTGCAGATTTTGCAGAGAGATTCTTGAATGTATAAATGTAGTATAAATGGCATTTTGCTGAGAGTAGATTCTTTTGTGATTCTTTTACTCTTTCAAGACCCGCATCTCCCCTTAAAGCATTGTGCTGTTTGTTTGCAACCATTGTGGTGTGTCTCTTCCCCCCTAAAATTGTCGTTGGTCTCTCTTGCATTTCCTTCATAACTGCGCTTGCTACTTTCCTGCCGTGAAATGTGTCATCTGGTAATGTGCATGCCATATGTGACCTTGAAGTGCCAGAAAAGTATGCTGGAACAGGTGACGATTGTTGTTTGAAGACAAGGTAAGTCCAATAAGGTGCAAGCTTTTCTTGGAGTACACGAAGTATATTCTTCCAGAACGAGAAATGCAAAGCCCAAAAGCTGTGTCACAAAAATGATTTTTTTTTTGTTTGTTTTTTCCTTCCAGGTTGCCGAAAGTTTTGTACGGGCTTGGCATGGGGCCTGTGTATCTGAACCGTCGACGTTGGAGGATAGTGCGCACCTTTTCATTGTTTTTTCTGTGTACAGTAGACAAATAAATCCTGGTTTGTTCTACATTGCGCCCAGGGCAAAGTGCTCCTGACAATGTTGCACAGCCCACAGCTGCATGGAATCGAATCGTGCTAAGCATGAATCATCCTGGTCTCCTGAAAAGAAACGCTATTTAAATTGAATGTACTATCAGGGACGTTCCGAAAGTAAGTTTCATCATTTATTTTCGCATGGAAACTTTATTGCCAAAAAAAGAATATACACCATGGCATCAGGAACTATACATCTTGCACTATTTTTTCCACATAGTCGCCACCGACATCGAGTCAGTTGTCGTAGCGTGCAATCAGTTTGAAAAAACTGGTCTGGTAAAACTCGGTGCCTTGCGATGCAAGGAATCGTCGCACAGCCTGCTCCAGCTCAGCATTGTTTTGGAAGTGATGTCCCGAGAGTGTGGCTTTCAGTGCAGGGCACAGGTGCCCATTCATACCGGATAACAGCATGCACTTCAATTGGCAACCACGTTGCCAGCACACGTCCGTCTGCCATTGGAATTTGTACTCCGATAACCTCGGGCGCGCCAGTCTGCTGCTACTCTCCCTTCGACGCTCTGTGCTTCCAGTACTTCCAAGTACTTCCAGAGTAGGCTTGGCGAACTTTCATGCTTTGTCACACGTCATCTTTGGGATTTGCATTTAGAGCTCTCCTTTAGAGTAGCATTGACACATTTTTGACTTGCAGTTTTCTGTGTGGAATGAAGGTGAACTTTCATGCTTTGTCATACACCTGCCTTGCAATTTGCATTTAGAGTTCTGTATTGACACATTTTTGACTTGCAGTTTTTTATGCTAAATGAAGGTGAAGGCCCTCTGAACTAGTGAAAGCACCCAAGCGACCTAAATTATTCATGCCTGTTTTCGAGAACCAGTTTTCATGGAGTTTGCTAAAAAACTTACTCAACCAGACTCGGGCTCTTGTGTCTCATCATCAGCCAATTTTTATGTCCACTGCAGGACGAAGGCCTCTCCCTGCGATCTCCAATTACCCCTGTCCTGCGCCAACAGATTCCAACTAGCGCCTGTGAATTCCTTAATTTCATCAGCCTACCTAGTCTTCTGCCGTCCTCGACTGCACTTCCCTTCTCATGGTACCCATTCTGTAGCCCTAATGGTCCACCTGTTATCTAACCTATGCATTACATGACTTGCCCAGCTCCATTTCTTTCTCTTAATGTCAATTAGAATATCGGCTATCCCTGTTTGCTCTCTGATCCACACTGCTCTCTTAATGTTATGCCTAACATTCTTTGTTGCATCGCTCTTTGCATGGTCCTTAACTTGTTTTCGAGCTTCTTTGTCAGTCTCAAAGTTTCTGCCCCGTATGTCAGCGCCGGTAAAATGCATTGATTGTACACCTTTCTTCTTAATGGTAAGCTTCCAGTCGGGATCTGACAATGTCTGCCGAATGCACTCCAGCCCATTTTTATTGTGTAAATTTCCTTCCCATCATCAGGGTCCCCTGTGAATAATTTACCTAGGTGAACGTACTCTTTCACAACTCTAGAGGCCGACTGGCGATCCTTAACTCTTGTTTTCTTCCCCGGCTATTGATCATTATGTTTGTCATCTGCATAGTAATCTTCAACCCCACTCTTATACCATCTCTGTTAAGGTCCTCAATCATTTGTTGTAACTCGTCCCCAGTGTTGCTGTACAGGACATGTCTATGGGAGCTGCAAACAGGATGGTTCAGCCATCAAAGGATTGATGGTTAGTACTACCTAAAGTTCGTCCTGGCTTCAAGTACCTCTGTTTCTTTACAAACCAGTCTTGAACAATATGGTGCATTGCAGATGCCATGATTTGCAGTAATTCCACATGTGCAGTCTTATTTCTTTCTGTGTTTAGAAAAGATAGGGTTGACTTGAAATTTGGGTTAATAAAAGGGCAGATGAAGCATAGTAAGCATAGCCACGACATCTGATGCTGGAAGTATGTAGATCAGACAATCTATACTAACAATTCCCACTGTAGTTGAATGATTGTGCTCGAGTTCCCTCTAGTTATTTTTGTGCGAAAATCTGTACCAGTTTCGGTACCCAGGAGCTGTATGTGTCATGATGTGCTTGCTCTGCTCTCGTGAGCACAGCTTGAAGAAATGCACACCTGTTAATTTTCCAGCAAAGCTGTTAAAGCATGTTCCACAACGGTTCATGCGTGGCAGTATCAGTGCTGCTTGAAACACCGTGGACAGTATCAAATGTTGAGCAGCCGGCAACACCGCCTGCATTGGACCCCTGAAGCAGCGGCCGTATCACCAGGCCATTGGGTTGGTGCAGAGCTAGGGTTGATGATGAGCTTTCACTAAAAACAGCTAGTAACACAATGCTTACCAGGCTGTTGGAATGCTCGGCTGGCGTCGGCAAGGCCGGTGCTGCATGCAGGAACAGGTGTCTGATATAACGGGGAGTACAGAAGTACTAAGCTTGGATATAGCAACGTGTTTGAAATGGCATGGGTATGGCGAAGCGGTTGCGATGCCTTGGTTAGATTGTGGGAAGTGGAAATACAGACTCCCTAGGACTTTCGAAAGGTGTGAGAAATTCATGCAGCTTTGCTGACCTCAGTGTGCGACTTCCTTGGGTTGGAACACATCTATGAATTTCCGAACGTAGACATTCTACTCTGGCAAATGGTCGCTAAACAATAACTCGCAATTCTTTAGAAACACCAATAAAAGCTTCATTTGAACTGATCCCCCACAGCTCATGGAATTCAGATGTCTTTTCTCGTAATGTGTGTTTTAAGATCGATGATTCCAGGAGTGGGGCCTTCAGAGACCTACGTTATCGTCAGGTTATTTTGTTTCCCAATCTTTGTGCTTGCTGTGTGTCATTCTTTTACGTACGAGAAGCTTGTGCTAGAGTTTCTGCGAGTTCGTAACCATGTCAGTACACCTTTAAAGCATGTTTGCTCTGTGTTCAGATTGTACAGCCTCTGGAAAATGTGTTGTGCTTGAAGTGTTCCCATTGTAACTACACTTTGCCTTGCCGAGACAACTCGTAATTGCGGTGCAGCCTTTCACAAATAAGTCAACATTTGTCAAATGCAGTTGTTGCCAAGCTTTTTTTGTTTACCCAGACACGGTTCGTACATGAACTGTAGTTCTGCTTGTGGCTGATCCAATTACTGTATTTTTTCTCTCGGATCAAGAAAACTCGTTTGAAGTTGCGACAGCTCTGCAGCTTTTGTGTTCAGTGATTGACAGTGGTTGTCATATGTCCGTCTGACATTCTTGTTTTGATATGACTATCTCTAAATCAGACATCTGCGGCAAGTGGCACTGTCAAGTGTGCAGCACAATTGGTAGTGCAGCGCACGCATAATGCGGAGTTTGTAGGTTCGGCTTCCACTGGCAACAAGTTGTCTTTCCGTCCACTTTCATTTCCCTTTTCCTCATTATTTTCTACATTTCAATTTCAGCTACAGCTAATTTCCCAGATGCTTACCTTGGCTTCATTGTCTGTTGGCTTTATGTGGTCATGATCAACAAAATCGAGCCCCTTGGTTCTCCTTCTCACTGTCTAGTGTGGGATGAAAACTCTAAAGAATGGCCTCTTCTTTTCTTACTTAAAAAAAATTGTTTTGGAAGTGAGTTACTTTAGTTAGTTCTTTTGTTTGCTGACCCCCCCTCCCATAAAAAGAACAATTAAAGAGTGAACGAAACTGAAAACTTTGTATAGCAGAGAATACTTGTTTACTATTGTGACTCCCTCACTTTTATGCCTCAGAAATTTGTGAAAGGTATTGCATTGTAGCGTTCTTGTCCCAATGCTGCGGAAATACTGCTGACTGCCAGCGGTATGATGGCGCTCAAAACATGGTACTCCGAAATTGTGCTTCCTCATCAGGCCATTTACAGCAGGTTACGATTTCCTTGCGAATGTTCTTCCCGCTGCTGCTCATTTCGGGTAGCAGATGATGGAGCAGCATGTCCATGTTAGAATCACTAACTGCCGTCTGATGTGGAATATCTTAATATAAGTAATCAAAGGAACCTTTATTTCTCAATGAGAAACATGAGGGGGAAGGGAAAAAAATTGCAAATCCAGACAATGTGATAAAAGAGTTAAGTGTTGCCATCTACCTTATGAAAAGGGCAAAACAACCTTCTGACGGACTTTTGTTTCATCATCACCATTCAAAAACTGGTGAAATACCCTTGAACAGGTGAACTTGTCGTAAGCTGAAAAATGGCAGTCACCCTTGATGAGGTGAGGACATCAGAACACTTGCAGGGTTAGGCTGGATTTGTAACTTGCACTTTTGTAATGCCATAAATGTGGGGTCTTAATTACCACGAATGTCATCTTTGCAAGCCAGAAAAGAAGCGCTAAAAGTTCCTGGATTGGTTCTAACGCGATAGCGTTGAAAAGCCCGTGTCGCCGAAAATCCGGGCTCGGCATCTGGCGTTGTTCCGGCAAAAAGATTTTCGAACCGCATATACCCAGGCCTTCCATCTGACACAAGGAATTGACTTAACGGAATTTCTGAAGCTAAAATACGTGAAAACATTGTAAAGTGCGACTTACAGACAACCTGTAAACATAGCGTCGGATTGTAATTTGACTATGTGAGAAAACGTAATTCTGTTATGCGAAAATTCAAAGAAACTACTTTTCCAGCATTTCTACCATACATAGACTGGCCACGGCATCCGCCATTTGCGCGCGCCGGCGCGCGATTATCTCGGGGCCCACGGCGCGGCTGGTTCCTTGCAATACCTCCTGATGGCGCTCGCCTCGGCTGCATTGTAGTGTTCTTGTATATGCTCCCGCAGGGAGCCGAGTTACGCGTAACTTTTCGGGCGCTGCTTGAACCGCTATTCGCCGAGCGCTATCATGTGGTACAAAAATGACGTCAAATGTTTAACTGCGCCACTGTGAAGCCAACTTTACGGGCTCGGCGTCGACTCGTTTCCGTCAGTGCCATCGAAATTGCAATAAGTGGACCGTTGTGCGTGCGTTGCACCGATCGGCTCCAGGTTGCAGGTACGGTGTTCGACGATATTAAGGTAATAACTTTGGTGAATTGGTACGAAACCCATCATTTTGAAACTTGTATTCCAGTATAACGGGGTGCAGCGCAACAATCTGCACAAATCGCACAGAAGGTGGCAAAGCTTTTTACGCGGTGCCGTGCGGACGGACGAGACTGGCCAGCTCCGAAAGGGACCATATATGCGAGGTGCGTTCGCCTTGTTTACAGAGGTGAGTTGGGCTTGTTTACACTAAAGCAGCATTTATATCGAGTAACACTCCTGTACATGCTGAAATGCGCACGTCTGGCATGAGAGGTTGTTCACTTGTGCAATGTTTGGAGTATATGTGCAGCGCGACACAGACGCGGGACAAAGAATGGACAATACGTCTGTGTCCCGCTGCAGATATAAGCCAAGTATGTTAACTTACCAACTCGCCCGATTCGCTGTGTCACTTGTACGATTGTTCTATGTGGCTCTATAACAGTGTGTTCAAAACAGAGTAAATACTAGCAGATGCGATTTACCCGCTGCATCCTGGCTTTCCTCTGCTGTTTTTTTTTTTTGTCGGCGTTCTGATTTGTCATGTAAGGTCGATAAATGTAGTCGTGTTCATTGTTTTGTGGTATGCGAAAACATCGTGCGCTCCTGCTGATGGGACAGCTGTGATAGCTTCAGCATTTACCGCCCGCAATATATTGCTTGTTCAATCAGGCTTAGTCGACGTGAGGAATGTGGAATTATTTTTGTACATTTAATAAGCGCTCTGTTATAGTAAATTAACCTCAGTAGTATGAAGAGATAAAGAAAAGTGTCTCATATTACAGTCTGCAATGTCTGAATAATTACTTTGCTAGTTTGCAATCGTAAATGATTAGTGCAATAAAAATGACCTGTTGTTACTGTTAATAACTTGTTGCCTTTCCAGTGGCTTTGAATTCTGCCCCAAGGGCTCCAAGAATCAGCACTCATCCCCTGCTGCCACCAGCCATTGCTCATCCATTCCCTTGTACGAAATAAATTTGATCTAGAAGCTCATGCATCTTGAGTCCTTTTCCAGTCGCAGATTTGCTGCTGCGAAGCAGCTGTTAAGTTTGCGGTATGAATCGTAAAAATAACCTTTGCATAAAATATGCGCATGGGAACATTTGAAATGCGTTTAAATCTACGTGTCTGTGCCGCATATATCGAAAACGTGCAGCAGCTTTGAATGACGGTTAACGGTCACTGACAACTGCAGGCACTATAGTTCTCTTGGCCACGATCATTATTCGTTTGTTTTCGGCGGCCAGAATGTGCTCACATAATTGTCCACCACACGTGCGCGATGTTTTCTCCAAACACCCTTTAAAACATTTTTTGCCTTCCGGCCTCCGCTAGAAAACTTCATATGCATGCTGAAAAACATTGCACCGCTTTTTGTTGCAAGGTAGCGCGCGCTTGCACGTGAACTTTTGAGTTGTTCGAGCCACAGGCGTGGTCAGGATTTCATTTCGAGGGATCGAGGGGGGGTCGTACTCCTTATATGTGCGTTATATATATATATATATATATATATATATATATATATATATATATATATATATATATATATATATATATATATATATATATATATATACAAACTGAAAATTTCGGGGGGTTGGCACCCTTCCAGCTACGCCAATCGTTCGAGCTTAGCTTGCATTAGAAAGTGTCATCTTGCTCAGCGCTTGCGAACAATTGCCGCGTGTTGCTCACGACGAGCAGACAAAAAGCAATTGCAACACAGCGCGGCATTTGCCTCCTGCGCTCTTGAGGAGTTGCTTCACTGCAGAGCTGGAACACAACGGCGGACCTATGCGCAACTCTGCTCCCTGCGGGAGCATATACAGGGGCACTACCGCATCGCGGCCCACGCAAGAGGCCGCGTTTCTACCTGAAAGCCCGCGCTCGCGCGTAGCGTTCGCGGCCAGCGTTTCCCGGTAAATATTACGGTTAAATACGCTCCTGTTGGGAATCGTGAGACCCACTCAGTGATCTTTGAATGCTATCGCGTTCGACTCTTAAAGGCGAAGCTTAAGCGTCCTCCAAATTTTTCGACTGGGCATAAACAAATGAAGTACTAGACTGATATCGCGCAGCAAAGCCAAACCAGGCAGCATATCCTTTTCGGACTGCTTTATTCGGATATTTTCGCGGCATTGCCAAGTACAAAAAATCTGTCGGCTGCCTCAACCCGTTCGTAACCAGCTGCCAGTGGTCGCGTTATTCTGCATAGAAATCTGAGACTGAGGGCAGTTTGAGGCTACGGTGAGGCGCTATAAGCATTCCTCGTATAAAGCCTGCACCCTGCAAAAATTCCAGAAATAGAAAGCACTGGCCTTGCACGGGTAAACTCATTACATTGCATTCTAAACGAACAAAATGCACAATGTGTGTACAAAGTTTCAAGAATTTGTTTCCAGAGAAAAACAGCCCCGATGGTATACAGCAAAATCTGAAAATCGATGAACAATTCAAAGTCCCTCGAGCTGTCCTTATTCTTCTACACATCGACCTTACACTTCGAGCTGACCTTACTATTTCGTACCCATTTCATGGCGCTTACCCACGACGGGAGAATTGGCCAAGAAGCTGGCGGTTAAAGGGGAAAAAAAGGAGGGGGGATGAAGGAGGAAATAAAGCTTAATTGAAAAAGAAAGTAGGGCAGGTTAAGGTAGATATCTTAATAATTAGGAAAAACTAATTTTTGTGAGTCTAAATCAACGAAAGAATAATTAGATATATAAACAGCAATTGTTAGGAGAATTTCGACGGCGACTTGATGCAGTATGCAAATTTGAATCAGAAGAATTAACATGTTATTCTCCTTGTGCCACTAGTGTTTACCTCCATTGTTCCATTGGTTGGTTGGTTGGTTTTCCTCTGCAGGTGACTTGTATGCACTATGGGGGATTGGCAGAGAATCAGGTTAGTGTTTTTGATCATTTATTCCTTCATTCTATTAAAATTATACGCTAGAATCTTTGTATTAAGTATCATATACCTATTCACAAATTTTGCTTACAATATTTTGTTTCCTTTTTTTTAATTGTTATATTGAACTAGTCGGTTCTTAGCCAGTTCCCCAGGGTGGGTACGCTATTTGCACGGTTGTAACGCGCAGCTTTTTTGAATAAAAGGTGCGTTCAAATTTGCATGCGCGTTACGATCGTAACTAATTGTACTCAAAAACAAAAACGAAGCCGATTCTTAATAAAAAAATTACAGTGCAAGGTAGGTAGCCTCATTGCCATTGAATGGGTCGTCTGAAGAAAGCGACGTTCGGAGACATCGCACGGTGACAGGTCACAAAGGCCTAGCCTTAAACGAATGTGCAGACACACTCGCAGTAGCATCCCACGATGGTCCTATAATCCCCATTTCATCTTCGCCAGCTTTAATCACTGCGGTCAGAAAATATACTACAACGAATAGGTTCGCGCAATCATCATTGGCGACGTTTGATTTCCCGCGTCTCAGTTTTCCTTGAAACAACAAATGGTGCTCCTCTAGAGAAATTGAAGTAACGATTAGAAGACTACGGTGCTGAGTCCCCCCGCTTAACTTTTGCCACCACAGGTCTGGTCTGGCTATATCGCCTTTGTGCCTTTTATGCAATGAGAGTGTATCTCTGGAACACTTCTTTTTGACATGCCGCCGTTTCATTATTCAACGGAAAATATCTTTAGAAGAACTCTTTGAAAAGCTTGGCTTGCATTTGACTGTTCCTGTAACTCTTTCCGTTGGGGCTACCGTACTGGGTTACAGCCACAGGAACGTTTGTGAAGCCCTCTGCATCTTTCTGCGTGAGACAAAACGAATTGCATGTTAGAATTCTTGAAAATTCTTATGATGGTCACAAAATTCACAAAAAAATATCAGATAATTGATTATTCATACCTGTAAAAGTAGACACTTTAAATCCGAATTGCAAGATACTTATTTCATTTCACCCGAATTTCTTCAAAAAACGAAATGCTAGCAGCCCCGCCCGATTCATGGCCGATCCACCCAGAGTGGGCTGCGCCATTTCACCAGGGAACAAGAACAAGGTGGGTCCATGGTGTGCGGAATGCCCTCCCGCAGACGATGGTTGCGCGAGCTTCCACAAATGTGGCATTTCTAATGCATTAAATGGAACTGAACATGACTTTCTGTGGTCGGCAGACAGCAAGAAGGAGTCGTTAGACTCCGATAGCGACTTGCCGCTAAGATTCAGTTGTGTGGGTGTCTGTGTGCCTTTATACGTTCCACAATGTCATTTCAGCACGGTACCAGTCCACTCGGGTTTCGGTACTTGATGTGCGCGTTAGAAATGGCACCGAGTCATTTTTAACGGGACAGCGTTAAGGGCCCCGTGTGGCAGAAAATCCGTCGTAGGCGTCCAGCGTCGGACGTCGCTTCGACAAAAAGAACTTCTAACCACGCATACCCAACCACGCAGGCCCTCCAGGTGGCGCAAGGATATCACTGAACTAATTGAATTTCTCAAAGTAAAATGCGTAAAAAATCGTAAAGTACTACTTACATGCAATTTCTACACACATGATAGCGTTGGATTGTAATTTTAATATACGAGAAAACATAATTCTGTTACGCGGAAACTCAAACATAAACCCCTTTTAACGCGATGGCGTTTTGCAGCTGCCGTTTGAGGTCTGTCTTAGTAGGAGCGGTGCGGCCACTTCGGTTCCTTGCACACCATCAAAAAAAGAACCACAAAGCTTGCCTTCGTGCATAGCGTTCGTCGCCAGCTTTTCCCGGTGAACAATACGGTTACATAAGCTGCAGTTGCTGGGAAGCGTGAGAAACACTCAGGGATCCTTGAATGCTATCGCGTTCCACTCTTAAAGGCGAAGCTTAAGTGTCCTCTAGAGTGAGCTACGTTTGTTTCTATTTACTGTCTCTTGATCTACTCTTCTAAGTTAAGCTGCTAATAGTCACCATCATCATCATCATACTATTTTATGTCCACTGCAGGACGAAGGCCTCTCCCTGCGATCTCCAATTACCCCTGTCCTGCGCCAACCGATTCCAACTAGCACCCGCAAATTTCCTAATTTCGTCGCACCATCTAGTCTTCTGTCGTCCTCTTCTGCGCTTCCCTTCTCTTGGTACCCATTCTGTCACCCTAATAATCCAACGGTTGTCTACTCTACGCATTACATGACCTGCCCAGCGCCATCTTTCTTTCTCTTCCTGTGAATTAGAACATCGTCTATACCCGCTTGCTGCCTGATCCAAACCGCTCTCTTTCTGTCTCTTAAAGTTATGCCTAGCATTTTTCGTTCCATCACTCTTCGCGGTCCTTAACTTGTTCTCAAGCTTCCTTGTCAGTCTCCAAGTCTCTGCCCCATATGTCAGCACCGGTAAAATGTACTGATTGTATACTTACCTTTTCAATGATACCGGTAAGCTCCCAGTCAGGAGCTCACGATGTCTGCCGTATGCGATCCAACCCATTTTTATTCTTCTGTGAATTTCCTTCTCATGGTCAGGATTCCCTGTGATTAGTTGACCTAGGTAAACGTACTCCTTCGCAGACTCTAGAGGCTGACTGGCGATCCTGAATTCTTGTTCCCTTGCCCGGTTATTTATCATTATCTTTGTCTTCTGCATATTAATCTTCAACTCCGCTCTTACACTCTTCCTGTTAAGATCGTCAATCATTTGTTGTAAGTCGTCCGTAGTGTTGCTGAATAGAACAATGTCATCGGCAAACCGAAGGTTGCTGAGGTATTCGCCATCGATCCTTACTCCTAAACTTTCCCAGTTTAATAACTTGAATACTTCTTCCAAGCACGCAGTGAATATCATTGGAGAGGTTGTGTCTCCTTGTCTGACCCCTTTCTTTATAGGTATCTTCCTACTTGTGTAGAATTAAGGTGGCTGTGGCATCTCGGTAGATGTTTTCCAGGGTATCTACTTAAGCGGTCTGTACTCCTTGATTACGCAACACCACTATGACTTCTGGTATCTCTACTGAATCAAATTATTTTTGATTCGGTAGAAATACCGGCAGTTATAGTGGAATAGAGGCTATTTAAACTGCTAATAGTCGTATACGGCCCTAAAGAAAGTGGATGCCGCTGTGTTTCAGACTGCAGCGTGGCAGGCAGCTGTGGTTGTGGCGAAGCTACGGGGACCTGACACATGTGGCCGAAACAATCCTATATGCAGGTGGCCTGTACGCTGTGAACGAAGCTGTGTGCAACGTTTGGAGAGGAGGAGGTGTAAATAGCTTGTTTGTTGGTACGAAGCCTGTCAGGTGTTTGATCGCTATTCAGTTACTTTTTTCCTCGTCGAGCAATATTTTTTTTTAATTTACAGTACTGCCACTCTCACTTGACAACGTGGCAGTTGGGCGATACAGTATACATGTATATATCAGTACGCATCTAGGCAGAGCAGTTAATTGAAAAAAGGAAAATAAAAAGAAAACGATTGACCAAGGATGGCAATATAAGAAGCAAGCTGAGTTTAGGAACAAAAATGCATGTTTTTACATGATAGTTAATTAACATGATACTAGCAGTGAAGGACATGTAAGCAGTTATAGAGGAAATAGGAGCGAACTGAAAGATAACACTTAACGCGTGAAGAAATTTTAAAGTTGTGCGAAGAGATGTGCTTAAAACATATACACTTTGAGAGCGAGAAGAAACGAATTGAAAAAGAAAAAAAAATAACTCGTGGCAAGTGGCAGCTACCGCATGTGACAACTAGGAATACTTTTGATCATCCGATTGTAGGTTTTTCCTCAAGTGCGCCTACTCAAGTCACACAGAGTCAGTGCACGGAGATACACTTGACTTTAGGGTGACATACGTGTGCATAAGTGCTTATTTATCTGAACTCCTCTCAAGTTCTGGTAAATGTCAACCTAGCAAGTGTGCAGTGTGTATCCTTTTTCTTCTTTTTTTTTGGGGGGGGGGGAGGAGGTTCATTTAGGCTGTCATCATGCATTATCAAAATATATCAGCAAGGTAAAAGCTCTCTGCACCCTGCTGTTAGGTTCACGGTTTTTTCATCACCTGCGCGCACGGTATAGACAAACATGAGATTACTACACAAATTATCATTTACGTCACGTTAGCTTATATTATAGTGTTCCAAAACGCCTGCGTTTTTTTAAATTACCCTTGACAGTCTTAGCGAAAGCTTAATTCTGCAACATTGTCTCACTTATTTTTAGAGTTTAGCGCTGTTAATTTTTGCGCAAAACCAGAACATGAAAGTGTCTGCTCATGGCTACAAGGCTAGCGGAGGGTCCATGGAGACATCGGCATAGAAAACAGCAAAAGGGTGAAAATGGACATCACATGCAATCAGTAATAAAACTTTGTTATCGGTACTGGGAGTGATGGGTTGGGCTGCCCCGCCAGACATGAACCCTCATTCGGTGCTGAAGGCGAACTCTTGGGCTCGTGCTCTACATGAAATATTTGGACAGCCTGCGAGGAAAACACTAACTGAAGCTTCGTACCAGAACTGAAATATTCAAGATGTACACTAAATCAGTGAAAAATCTTAATTTTACAGCGAAGCTGTTAGCCTCTAGTTCGTCGGGATTTTTCGTGGCGTGCCCACCCCAAAAAATGGCAGTTGGAAAATGGGGTTTGTTTTTTAAGTTTCCGCGTAAGAGAATCTCGACCAGCTAGAGGCTAACAGCTTCGCTGCAAAACAACTGGCCGCAGGTGAGATACGAGCCCATGACGGAGCGTTTGCGCAGTGGTATTGTGCTGCTCTCAAGCGTGCGTTCGGTGAAGGTCGACAGAGAGAGAGAGAGAGAGAGGGTTTGCCCCCTCCCCGCACTCAAAAGTAGTTGTTACGCCACTGGAAAGCGTCTCTGTTGGCCAACGTTGTTGGTGAAGACACTCTTGCACTAATTACGCCAATGAATCGCCAGATCGGAAAATGAAATTGTTAAGTCAAAGCTTCTAGTAACCGTGTATATTCATGGCGTTTCGCACAAACTGAAGAAGGCAGTAGGAGTCACAGTAGTTTTCGCATCCAAAAACAATCTTGGATCAACGTGTCGGATGGTCGCGAATGGCACTTCGCCCCATCAGACCTGTGACAAGAGCCATTCACGGGGGTTTATTCCGTGCGAGACAAGTCTGGTGAACGAGGTACCGCTTGTGTGAATGCTTTGCATAAATAAATTATAAATAAAAGAATAATAGAATCTTGGGTAGGGTAAGAATGATGTGGGGCACGGGATTCACAGTATCAGCTGTGGAATTAGCGCCCCTTGAGGTGGTGTTAAGTCAGATTGGAGCCCCCCCCCCCCGCTCCCCCTCTCCTTCAAACCCTGATATCTCAATATAACTCAACATAGATTTCAAAACTTTCTGTAGTCGGTCGACTCCTCCGGGAGTATCCAGTGGTCTATCCTAAAGCCCATCCATACTACTACCGCAAGCATGAGCTGATGGAGGGGCTTTAGTCTATAGCCATGTTTCAGCTGGAACGCCACGTAGTGTCAATTCGCGCAACGCGCCGCCCTGCATGGCTATGCTGCACCGGCGAATGAGAAAGCCCGTCGCTGCGCTCACTTGGCGTTGTGGTTCCCACAGCCAAGCGCGCTGCGCGTCTGCTCTCTCCCGCGTAGCTCCTCCTTCCCCCTAGCCATACCTCATTTCCCTCCGTTCTTCTCCCGTATCTGGTTGGCCTGCGAATGACGTCAGAGCCTCTTCTCAACCTTTGACGTCGAGCGTTGCGCTCTCCACTTTCATCCTCTCGGTAGTTCGTTTATCCGCGCGACAGAAGTAAATCGTGCCTGGGGGTGGGGAGTGGGAGGGGCGGAGTCAGCCACAATAGTGCTATTGCGGATGGCATGCGCAGCAGTCGGTGGTCACTGAATATGGCGCTTGAGGATGAAGCGTAATGAGAAGACGCAACATAGATGCAGCGACCGTGACAAGGAACAGAGTAATTCGGAGCCACATATAGAGCCACCAAAGGGAGCGCCCCATATGCTTTTGGATACATCTCGCTCAAGTATAAGATGATGAGCGCCCCATTTTTTTTGCACGGTTCCCCCACAGTGCCATGGACTGAAGCGTCGCTTGCTTGAAGTGCGAAGCAGTGGTCTCCCGCAGTCGTTAAATGACTGTAAATGACAAACAAAAAGGCAAACAAACAAACAAACAAATGCCCCCTTCAGTACTACTCAAGCACTGTCTTGCGTAACCGATCTTACCAATTTGCTCTCATCATCGCTCCTGCCATGACTTCCGACAATTAATGCTAACTCGGTAGCGGGGGATGCAGGACGCGAGCCGTGTTTTCTTTGATTTGAGCCTACCACGGGACGAAGACCTCTCTTTACTCGGCTCCACCGTTCCCTTCCGACCTGTGCCACTTCAACAGAACACAACATCTTGATCTGTGATACTTTGTCCTGATACTTCCGCGTGAAATATAGCCAAACATTGTTCTCACAAATTAGGCCTCGGGCCATGCTATGAAGTTAGAGATCGTTCAGTACAGCGTTCTTTTTAGTGTACGGGGTCTTATGTCCGTGCAACGCCTCGTTGGTCCGTGGTCGTCTGACAGACGCACGACGACGATTATTGGCATTGCGCGCGCTTTACGAACTGCATGTTCTTTCTTTTTCCTCTACTAACCAAATACTGTAAGACAGCAAAATGTAGAGATAAAATGTTTTTGCCTTGGGCATAGGGCTGACTTTCTACGATTCGTTAGGGAACAGTTTTCTAAAATGCTTTTAAAAGCCGCTGTTGTAGTCGAAATGCCAGCTGGTCATTTCGGGGGCCTGTCGCGCAAGGTGTCTGTGCATCAAACCAGTGCTCTCGTCTAATGCGAGAAGTTTTACAGACAAGCAATATTTATATTTTAGCTAGGCGTTGAGAGCGTTCCGTATTTACGTCCTAAGTTATCAAGGGCTGTTCACGAGCCAATTGTTGAAAACAATGACAATGCGAAGGTGTGTGACGTCGCTTAATCTGGACACAGAAGAGGAACGTGACGCTGGTTCTAGAAATCACGGCAGTGAGTCTATGTTTCAACTGCTACTTTTCAGAGCTACAAGTCACAAGCTGTCCAACCTTTACCCGTCACGAATACGTTGGCCCACCCAGATATTATTGAGTGACAGCCATGGTGCACTGAAGACGTTGTTCTGGGACCATGACTCACAAAGCCATTTCTATATTTCCAAATGCCAGGGATACGTCGGGGCAGCAGTCGCTGCATTTGATGGCGCAATACAACTCTTGTATTGTATGAAACCATCGAAGATGATTGTCAAAAGCGAATAGCTACTGCAGGCCCCAGAAATAAAATGGACACACTAGTAACACTTCCGAAGTATACCGGGTGCCCCAGCAGTTAGCCAAGCTGTTCAACGAAAAAAAGATGCTTAAAAAGCACGGTGCAAGGCACAGTTATATGATTTACGGTGTTCGGTCGTCAGAGGTCTGCCGACCGAACACCGTAAGTTTTTTAGTTGTATCTTGCGCCGTCTTCTTTAAATCTCTCTTTTTTTTTTCCCCCGTTGAACGACTTAGCTAACGTTAGCTGGGACATTCTATTATATACTGCTGACCTCGATCTCGATGTTTGATGATGGCGTCACAGATTGTCATGTTTTTGACGGCATAGTATAGCGGGACAATAACGACGATGGAATGACGACACTGGAGATGACGAACGGCGACATGACCAAGATGGCGTGACGATAACGAAATGACGACAGCGTGACCACGGTTGCATGAAAATGGCGGGGCTTCCGTCACCACTCGTTCACTTTCACGACGAAAGCGAGATACTTCTTCCACCATTTGCCTTGAAATCGTGTCGGTACCACACACTTTGGATCCATAACCATCCATAACCTACTTATACTTAGCCGTGCCTTTTGTCGTCATATTTCTTGGATGTGACTTGGTTCACGCCTCGTTCAAAAAAGTACGTCGCGGAGTCTTCGTATTTATGTATTTTTATTCATTCAAGCAAATACGGTTACGATTGACGTGTTATGTGTTGAATGGTTCAAACCATGGCAAGAAGTGATCGTCCATGCTGGTGCAACTGTATAGCCCTTTCTTGAACGTACATGCTCTACGCATTTCATTCACCCTGCAACAAAATGAAACATAAAGTGTTGAAACGGCGCCAAGAAATATCGGCTTGAGGCGTGCATATCCAGGTATTTCGCTGCTGCTTTCCTGATCGTCGGCAGCGCGATATGAACAATGAACCGAATTTTGCACTCGAAACGCCGTATGAACTGGCTCAGAAGGAAAGCCAGCGAGAGAGCGTAGCTCATTTACTAAGGCTTTTCTGGAAAAGCTGTGCACATAAAGCTAACGCATCGCATAGAGCGACGAAAGAACCTTATATTATTGTAAAGAGTACAACGTTCGACACTGTGGAACGAGTGTATCATGGACTCTACGGAATTGACTTTTGGGATGTGCTTGCTATGCAGAGAGCGTCGAAAAACAAAAAAGATATTGGTCACAGGGAACAATCAATCGACGTGGTATCCGACTTAGAACGTGAAGTTCGGCCTGGAGGAGACATTTGCACTAGTGAGCTCTGTGGGACTAGACTCATAAGCTTCACGACGATCGGAATAAATTGAGCATTCTTTCTACGTTGATGGACACTTCACTGAAACATGTTCAATGGGTAGGTTCTCAAATCTTCTGAAAATTAAAAAAGAAAGATGTACATAAATGTTCATTCACTAATCTGCCTTTGTCGGAGTGTCTCATTATGGCTCAATTAAGTAAAAATGTCACTGGCCTGTGCCGCACACACATCGCAGTCGCAGCATAAGCTGGAGGAGCGCCTTCATAGGAGCTCGATTTTCGGCAGCACGCATTAGAGGGTTCGTATACATTCCAAGGAGGCGCCATAACATGTCATCAGCATCACCATCAGCAGCAGCCTGGTTACGCCCACTGCAGGGCAAAGGCCTCTCCCATACTTCTCCAACTGCCCCGGTCATGTGCTAATTGTGGCCATGTTGTCCCAGCAAACTTCTTAATCTCATCCGCCCACCTAACTTTCTGCCGCCCCCTGCTACGCTTCCTTTCTCTTGGAATCCAGTCCGTAACTCTTAATGACCATAGGTTATCTTCCCTCCTCATTACGTGCCCTGCCCATGCCCCTCCATTTCTTTTTCTTGATTTCAACTAAGATGTCATTAACTCGCGTTTGTTCCCTCACCCGATCTGCTCTTTTCTTATCCCTTAACGTTACACCCATCATTCTTTTTTCCATAGCTCGTTTCGTCGTCCTCAATTTAAGTGGAACCCTTTTCCTAAGTCTCCAGGTTTCTGAGAAAAGGGTTCTACTTTATATATACCTCCTCCTTTATACCTCCTATATGAATACTACATAACATGTACCGAAGAGTAAACAAAGGGATTACGCGGCTCACATGTCACATCCCGTGACCCGTGGTACGATACTGTGCTGCTGCTGATGGAGATGACGCTCATTTGATGATTGCAATGATTGATGGCGATGACGATCGACGCTAACCGGCACGCATCTCACAACGTGCGTCTCATGGAGCGCGAGCGCGTGTGTATAGGGGATTTTTTTCAGCTACAAGCTCGCAAGCGCTGGCGCGGCCCGGTGATATAGAGTAGCTGACTTCCACGCATCGGGCCCTGGTTTGATCCCAGCGGGAACTGGGTATTTTTGTTTTTCTCATTTCCGGCGATAGCTGCGACGGACACAGGCTAACAACACCATCGCCAACCGAAACGGCTATTAGAACAGAGCCCATAAGAGCTTGCGCTGTAAAACATCTGAACTTATATATAACACTAGAGGAGTGAAGCACCTCATTAACATATGGACAAGTGAGCGAAAATTGTCTGTTTGCCCATTTTCAATAAATTTTGATGACACTGTCTCGCTTATTGAGCAGTGGTTAAGATGAGTATGGCCCTGGCAGTGAAACAAATATCTGGAATTCTAGTGTGTTTAGTTGCAAAAATTCGAGAACTATAGTTTTCTTTGCTTTCATAAATATATTGGCCTAACGTGTGCTTCTCTAACGTGTACAGGAGAAGTATCTACTTCTCGCGTGTTGACACCAACTAGCTTTTGGGGTCACTATATTTTTCAGTTTGTATTTTTGCCAGTTTCCATTAATTTTGCCCATAAAAGCGAGAATGCTTCAGTTTAATTCATTCACCGCTCGTCGCAGGTATATTGAGGCGCTGGGCTACCTTGCCCTTCCTTCGAGATCATCACGGATTCCAGTCCTTTTCTCGTAGCAGAGAAATAAATAGAATAAACCTTACTTTAACGCATCCCCTAGTACCGAGATCTTCTGTTGCAGAGAGAGAGAGAAACGAAGAGGAAAATGCAGGGAGGTTAACCAAGGACGTGTCCGGTTGGCTACCCTGAAGTTGGGAATAGGGAAAGGGGGGAAGAATAGCTAAGGAGAAAGAAGAAAAATAATAAGGGATGAGTTATCCACAGAGTCAGTCGCAGAGGAATTTCCGCTGTCACAAGCGTTCGCGCAATCCAGTATCCTTCACGAAGTGCAGAAGGGCTTTTCATTGCCTTTCCCATGCAAGAATGCATAGGCCATGGTCCCAGAACCTTTTCCTTCGAGAGCGCTCTGTTATCTAATAGGTTGAGTTTAGCTTGTAGAGCTCATCGTTGAATGTCAAAGGATGGACAACGACACACAGAGGGGGCTCTTGAGTCTCATCGCACCCACACAGAATCTTACTTTGGCATTGCCATTGCTATACCAGACCATGCTTAGCATGTCCCGAGCGTGCTGAGCGAGGATATGGAGGAAATGTAGATGGGTTCCTGGAGTGATCCAGTCGTTCAGAGAGCTAAGGTGTATAGTGCAGGCCGCGTTGTGTTAAGTGTACTGGCACGGCACTCAACCAGCGGTACTTGTTTTTTTTTTTTATGGGTACTGTGGCACCGACTTGGGGATCGGCCAAGGTCATAATGAAACAGGTTGAAACGTTTCTTGGCCGGAGTACAACTAATCACTCGTCAAGCTATTGTCGCCATACCATCGTCGGAACCGTTGTCTCTGCTGTGCTGTAAAACCCATCACGCCCCCCCTCACACACGCAATAGCTTGCCCTGCAGAAACATGTTGGTCCATTCGGTGACGTAACGCTTAGCCGAATCCGAAATGGTGCTGGATGGCCAGCTGCTTGCGAAATGTTTCACACAACAGTGATTCCCACAAGTCGTGGGATCTTAATAACTCTTTAATTAATAGCTTTCTTTGGCTATTCTCAGAGGTCACACCGGAACGAGTTCGAATCGGATTTCTTGCTTTGAACAGGTTTCCCAGGGCCGAGGCCCGGAAAGAAAAACGGGTTAGGTGGCTTTCGTAGCTCGCTATTTATGTGCTATACCAAAAAAATCAAGGAATGTTGATTCGATACAAGAAGCTTGCATTGTCCATCTCACCTTGAACAGGTCCACCAGGGCGGCGGCCTGGAAGGAAATGAGATATTGCGTGAAATCGTAAGGAAGCAGCGGTTTGGGTGGCTTTCGTAGCTCACTATTTATGTGTTATACCGAAAAATCCAAGGAATATTGATTCGATACAAGAAGCTTGTATTGTCCTTCTCACCTTGAACAGGTTCACCAGGGCCGCGGCCTGGAAATAAATGAGATATTGCGTGAAATCGTAAGGAAGCAGCGGGTTGGGTGGCTTTTGTAGCTGGCTATTTATGTGTTATACCGAGAAATTCAAGAAATATTGATTAGATATAAGAAGCTTGTATTGCCCTTCTCACCTTGAATAGGTCCACCAGGGCCGCGGCCTGAAAAAAAATGAGATATTGCGTAAAATCGTAAAGAAAGAGTGGGTTAGGTCGTTTGCGTAGCTGGCTATTTATGTGTTATGCCGAGAAATTTAAGAAATATTGATTCGATATAAGAAGCTTGTATTGCCCTTCTCACCTTGAATAGGTTCACCAAAGCTGCGGCCTAAAAAGAAATGCAATTTTGAGTGAAATCGTAAGGAAGCAGCGGGTTAGGTGGCTGTCGTAGCTGGCAATTTATGTGTTATACCAAAAGATTCAAGGAATGTTGATTCGATACAAGAAGCTAGAAGCTTGTATTGACCTTCTCACCTTGAACAGGTCCACCAGGGCGGCGGCCTGGAAAGATATGAGATATTGCGTCAAATCGTAAGGAAGCAGCGGGTTAGGTGGCTTTCGTAGCTGGGTATTTATGTGTTATACCAAAAGATTCAAGGAATGTTGATTCGATATGAGAAGCTTGTATTGCCCTTCTCACCTTGAACAGGTTCACCAGGGCTGCGGCCTGGAAAGAAATGAGATAATGCGTGAAATCGTAGGTGAACAACGGGTTACAAGCCTTTCGTAGCTGGCTACTTATGTGTTACACCAAAAAATTCAAGGAATATTGATTCGATACAAGAAGCTTGTATTGTCCTTCTCACCTTGAACAAGTCCACGAGGACCGCGGCCTGGAAAGAAATTAGATAGTGCGTGAAATCGTAAGAAAACAGCGTATTAAGTGGCTTTCGCAGCTGGCTATTTATGTGTTATACCGAGAAATTCAAGGAATATTGATTCGATATAGGAAGCTTGTATTGTCCTTCTCACCTTGAACAGGTCCACCAGGGCCGCGGCCTGGAAAGAATATTTTTATTTTTATTTATTAGTTGCCTGCATCGCCCCGTAGGGCATTACAGCAGGGAGGTTACAGACTTGAATAAATACATGAACAAATTATTTGAATGCGTGTAAAAAAGCATCATTTTCTGTGATGTATACAATGCTCGATGGCAAACTGTTCCAATCTCGAACAGTTCTAACAAAAAAGGAATAACGGAAGGCGTCACCCCTACAAGAATATTCCCTGACCTTCAAACAGTGGTCAAGTCGCTTAGATATGTAGTGTGGTGCCGGGATATATTTTTCGCGGTTTATACCTGTTTTAATATAATAAATATCGTGTAAAAATTTTAATCTGATATGCCTTCTACGATCCTTCAGCTCTTGCCATTTAAGTTTGCTTTGTGTCATGCTAAGCTGCTGGCTATAGTTATCAAGAACAAATCTAACTGCCCTATTCTGGATTTTTTCTAATTTATTCATAAGCTCAGATGTGTGTTGGGTCGTAACAAACACATCCATGTTCAAGTACTGAGCGTACACGACTGAAATACAACTTTGTTCTTAAGTCACTCGGTAAATGACTGAAATTGCGCGGCAAGAATCCCAAAACTGATGCTGCCTTATTTCCAATGCAGTTAACATGCTTGTTCCATCGTAAATTAGAAGTAAAAAACACACCTAGATATTTAAATTCCTTGCTTATATTTAGAGTTCAAACATGAATTCTATACCTATACGGATGATTAGCTCGTTTTCTTGTGAATGTGACGTGAACAGTCGTATATATATTTAATGACATGTACCAACGCACACACCATTCTGCTATAGTAATTAAGTCAACTTGTAGGATTTGTGAATCGGAAATGGCATCTAGGACTCTATAAACAACACAATCATCGGCAAAAATCCTGAATGAAGACTGTATACCAGTTGAAATATCATTAATGTACAACAAAAACAATAGTGACCCCAACACTGAGCCTCGGGGAACTCCCGACGTAACTGATGCATATTACGAGAATATACCGTTCAGAACAACAGCCTGTTCCCGCAATGACAAATATTCGGCAGTCCACGCTATTATTTTACCATCCAAGTTATATGCTTTTAATTTGGAGAGTAGGAGACTGTGTGCGACTACATCAAATGCTTTACGGAAATCTAAGAAAACGCAGTCCACAGCTTGTTGCTTATCAACTGCCGAGGCTAAATCGTGAACAAACTCTACCAACTGTGTATTTCAAGATAAACCACTCCTGCAACCATGTTGGCTGGGGGTTAGGAGATTACTTTTAGTTAAATGGGCCATAACGCAACTGTATATTGCATGCTCCATAATTTTGCAGGTTATACTAGTTAAGGAAAAGTTCTGAACGAAGTTTCGCACCCCACTGGATATGTATGGGCACGGCTCGCGCTAATTTCCTATCATCAGTCATGTCGATTTCATTGAGGGACTTCTGGAACAACCAAGTGAAATAAAAGCATAACGCGTCCGCACAATTCCTTAAGATAACGGCAGGAATGTCATCAGGGCTGCATGCCTTAGCCTGGTTCACATCTTTTAATAATTTACGGATACCATCGGCACAAAAAGTGACTTCCGGCATGCGGTCTATTTCAGCAGGTAATTCAAAACAGACAGTACGTGAGCCAGACGACAGAAACACAGATGAAAAATAACGACTAAAAATTTGAACTTTGGACTAATTATCACGAATAATTGTTTCCTCATTTTTCAAAACCGTTATCGATCTGTTGCCCTTGCCATTACGCTAGGCCTGTCGTTCCCGACGTGGGAGCGGCCCGCGACGTGCTAATACGCGTTCTGCAGGACTGTAAAATAAAAGTTACTCAATCAATCAATCAATCAATCAATCAATCAATCAATCAATCAATCAATCAATCAATCCCTGACAAGTCTTTCTCCTAGATAAAAAAATGCAAGTCCTTAGCGATGTCGGACTTTTGTCTAAATTCAATTTTTATTGCTTTCAACAAGGCCAAATGCTCTGGCGAATTAGACGCCTTGTATCTTTGATAATTTCGTCGCTGTCGTCGAACAATGAGATATTGCGTGAAATCGTAAGGAAACAGCGGTAAGGTAGCTTTCGTAGCTGGCTATTTATACGTTATACCGAGAAATTCAAAGAATATTGATTCCATATAAGAAGCTTGTATTGTCTATGTCACCTTGAACAGGTTCACCAGGGCCGCGGCCTGGAAAGAAATGAGATAATGCGTGAAATCGTAAGGGAACAAAGGGTTACGTGGATTTCGTAGCTGGCTATATATATGCGTTAAAAATTATTAAAGGAATATCGATTCGTTATAAGGAGCTTGCATTCGTTTATCACCTTGAACAGGCAAACCAATGATGATCCATGAAAGAAGAAAAAAATTACTTGGTATGGTAAGAGAACAAAAGGATTAGGGTCTTTCGTAGCTGGCTATTTATGTAGTACACCAAATAAATGAAGGAATATCGATTCGTTATGACTAGCTTGTACTGTGTTTATCACCTTCAACAGGCCCACCAATGGTGCGACCAGGAAATAAAAGAGAAATTGCATGGTATGGCCAGGGAGCAATGGAATTCGTGCATTTCTTGCCTGGCTAGTGGTGGCGTTATACTCGGGAAATTCAAATAATCCTGATTCGTTATAACAAGCTTTGGTCGTAATTCTCACCTTGAACACGGTCTCCAAGTCCGCGACCTGGAAAGAAAACAGACATTGCCTCAAATCAAAAGGGAACAACGGGTTCGATGCCTTTCGTAGTTGACTATCGGTGCAAATATTTTACACTCTTGTACATTCAGTGCACGCCTACCCATTAAACGTAGCATGAATCAAACTTTTCAGGTTATACAACTGCACCATCGATGCGGCCTGTAAAGAAAACAAATTTTGCGCAAGTATATATAAAAGTGCGGAGCAGCGCCTGCCCTCTCTTACCAGCTTCTTGACCAGTTTTACGCGATTCGCCGTAACGAGCACGGAGTGAATTGGTGATCTTTTATAGGGATTTCCAAGGAGGAATCAAAGGCGCTCATGGAATTTAAAATTACTTTTAGTAGCAGTTACCGTGTATATTTGTCCCACAGCATTAATCGTCATCTGCGTTGCTTGCATTTTTTTTTCTTGAAAACTCCGCACTCGCTACTTTCCTATCGAGAATGGTGTGCCACGCTGATAACGTGCAAGCCGTTCGTGACTACGAAGCACCGGGCTCGCAGCGTTAAAGAAAGAAAATACAGGCAAGTCATGTGACGATTATTCTTGCGGTACAAGGTAAGGCCCAAAGGGCGTACATTTTTTTTAAGGATGTAGCGAATGCTGAGCATTCTCTCGCTAGGCTGAAGTGCAAGACTTGTCAAGCGCAGTTTGATGACACAGTCGTCTTTTCTTAAACTTTTGAGCAACATCCTCATCTCCTGTGTAATGTGCTATAAGCAATCCGATCGGCTGACCTCATGTTACAAGTAAGTTCCAGAGGATTTCGAGCCGATCCTGATGAACCTCGGAGTAGTGGCGTTCCTTGCTCATTTCGTGCACCGTACTGCGTGCACCGAAAAAGAGCGTGTATGGTATGTCGCGTGTCGCTGAGTATGAGCGGGCGACGTTACCATGTAATGTCTAAAATATGGCTCTTAAGACGTGTTTCCGGCACTGCGATTGCTTCCGGCGCGTGCAGTCAGCAAAATCATAGTTTCGAGATTGCTTTCAGTTACCCTATGGGAGCCGTCGCTGTGGCGAGGCTCGCGGTACCATCTATATATGTTCCGGTTCCGCGTGGTTCCGGCAATCGCTATGGGGCGCGGGGCGTACGCACGCTCGAAGTTGGAACATGTGCAACTTTGGGCCTGTTGGTCCGACACGTTTAAAGAGGAAACATGCGAAACGTACCTTGCGCCAGCATAAGAGCGCTTCACATCGCATAATTCAGGACGCGAAAGAGGCATTAAGCTGGGAGAGTGAGGTAGTCGATGTCAATGTGGCTGCATAATTACAAGCGTCCGTAATGTGTATGAAATGATTGGCGGCGCACCAAGCAAACCTTGATATGCCAGAATAGCTTTGTCATCTCTAATTCATTGCACTAGAACTAATAGTACTCTGGTCATTTGTGCACACATCAGACTTCGGTTTCTAATTTAATTCTCATGTTGGTAGCGCGTTTTCTGTCAGACTGTACAACCTTTCCGCCGACTTACACTACGTCTCTATAACCTTTGACAGGATTTTCCTACTACAGCCTTGTGATTTCGAACCTCCTTCCGTGCATTTATTTGTATGTCATCTTATGCGCTGAACCTAATAATGATATTTGTTCTGATTTTGTATCAAAAATACCGTGCTGAAGCTTTCTGTATATCATTCCAGTGTTTCCGTTTGGCTTCAATATAACACTTGCGCAATGTATATTGATTAGGTATATTATCCATTTAGTTTTCATAAGAATTATTGAAGTGCATACGGAATGTTTCAGTAGGTTGTGACATTCAGTTTGATGCGAGGACTGTGAAGGGAACGTGACGAGGCGAATCCTTGGGCGGGGGTGCACGTTAGTGTTACCAGCACTGGTCGTGCAAGGAATGTCACCGCCAACTCGTCATTTGGACAAGGGGAAGCAGCTGCAGTTTACCAAGACACATTCACAGCATGACAGCAAATGGCTTGGGCCAAGACAAGTCCGTTTGTCGAAACGTTTGATCCGATGACATCCCTTGTTCGACCCCTTCCGATAACTTCAAGGCTCTTTCTTCTTTTGAGTTACTGTCTTGTTTGGACGTTCCGTAAAATCAATTATTTGGTCGCATAGTCTTTGAGTGCACTGACAGTGCGACGAACAAACGTTGTGTCGACCGCTGCTGTCGGTGTAGTGTGGCATCACAACGTGTGAGCCATATATGGCAAAGAAAGATCTTTGAAAGCATATTTAGCACCAGCAAACAAGGACGAAAGGGAGACGACACCACAATGCGCTGTGGTGTCGCAGCGCATTGTGGTGTCGTCTCCCTTTCGTCGTTGTTTGCTGGCGCTAAATATGCTTTCAGTTTACCAACACGCCCAACAAATGGCAAAGATCTTTGCACAAAGCAATCGATGGAAGAACGCGACACCAAGATTTCTGTGTCCTTTTCAGGGTCGTAGTAGCGTACTTACAGAGTGCGACAAGCCCAGCAAAAAGCACTATGGTAAGTAGCTTCATCTTGGCACCGTGAAAGGTGGCTGGCGAGTTATTTCTGTGAAATAAAACAATAAGCACTTGTGAGGTTCTGGCCCAACGCGTCTAGAGTCCTACGCGTATAGAGTCCAATCATCTCTGTCAATGGCACGTGAAGATTTATAGACAAAAATATGGGTTATATAAAGAAATAGTTTTTTCCGCTATACAGTTAGAGAGTAAGCTATTACAGCAAGGAGACAGGCACAGCAAATGTAGTAAGATAAAAGAAAAAAAAAGATCGCATGTTAATTTTCTGGGCAGTATAGGTGCAAGTATAGAATGTTTCTCCATTTATTCGACACCAGCATGAGTGTGCACTTGACCTATAAACACATAACTATGTGTTCGAGATATTAGCACATCCCATTCTTACAAATTGTATGACAAAATGACATTTCCTGGTCGAAATGTATGCGACGATGTCTATGGACAGTCTTCATGCAAGCAACGGCATAAGGGAGATAGAGAACAAGCAGAGGATTCCATGTCCTGAAACCATGGTAGGGACTCACAGTTTTGAACGTGTTTTAAGCTGAACGAGCCGATTTATACGTTTGAGCAACCAACAGTCATAGTGCTCTGCCTTGCTGTAGCGACAAGAAATGCAATATGCCGCATACTGACAGTACAAATGTGTGCAAATACCATGTGGTTTGCGGTAGTCTAACGTCCAGATGCTGTTAGGTGGACGAAAGATGCGAACTTGCGAAGCAGTTATTTCCTTAAAAAAACGGTAGGGGGGTCAAAAACCACTGCACTGCGTAGCCGGCGGAATGATACTTAATTGACTTCACTATATAATTATGCGTAGCTTCCGCAGTGTTTTGTGGTAAGTGTACTAAACAGAATTTATGGTTTTAGTTGCTACGTTAAGTGCATATCAAAGAGGCACCCGCCGTATTTGAAAATCTGCGGAAACGTTCTTACCAAACACCGGTTGTGTACGAGCGCTCAGCGAGGAAGAGCTCCGGTCGCGGAAATCGGCGGCAAGAATTGTGAGCATCGGCAATCAAGCGCGCTATTTATGCAATTTCAACTCTGGTGTAAGGTCATTGAACCATAACCGCAACCATTGCTTCAAAGTAGCAAGGCAGTGCTTTGCCTTTTGTGCATATGTATCACTTTATGTTCGGTTCCTCGCACCTGCATGCGGGGCGTTTTGCCATGATACAACAACAACAGTAATATTATTCATCATGGTAGCTGGCTCAGCCACCTGGTTCTGCGTGAAGGTTCTCTGAACCCGGCCATGGCGTTCGCGATTTCTCTGATCAGGCCACGAACCTGAAGGCAAGAATTCGTCACGTGGAACGCACATGGCCATGTTTGGTTGGCGCTGAACAAGACTAAGGTTCTAGTGCACGTTAGAAATGAGCGATTGGATAAAACTGACCAGTATATCTGTCGTAATGTTGTCGCAGTACTTGATGTTTGTATTTTACTCGCAATGGTGACTCAGTGGGACCATCTTCTGAGCACTAGCTCAAGCGTTGGAATCTCAACCGCGGTGGGCACTTCGCGTCGGAGACGGAAGAAATAAATATTAAAAAGTGGGAAGATAATTGAATTTCCAATTAAATTCCATCAAAAACAATAGCTTCCTGAGCGAGCTGAGGATGAGAATGGGCCGGAGTCATTGCGCAAGCACTCTGTTCATCGCGTTACCCCTCGCATGAGAGAAGCAGAAGAAGCGTAGAACTTGTTCAGTTTTTTTATGCACTATCTTCAGGAGTGGCTCACATACTGACGAGTGATTACTTTTTGATTAATTTTATATAATGGGGGGAATATTCGGTAGCAACATGCTGGCCGATTGCGTAGTGTGTGTGTGTCATAATTAGGGGTTAAATAAATATTGCTAAATACTCGTTTTCGGTCCTTTTAGACGCCTTGTAAGAAACGCTTAAAATGTTACCCCACTTTCTTGAGAGGACCTAAAACGGCAAAAATTTTATATTTACAGCAAGGAGGGCGGCGGCAATCTCAATGACGCTGTCCTTTGTTATAATGTATTACGCAGGAGCAGCTGTCACTGGTCGTGTATTGTGAATAATCTGCACCTAAATTATAGTCGCAACAGAGAGCACATGTAAAAAGTAGTTCTGCAAAATATACGAGGGCGAGTCAAATAAAAGTGAGCCAATGCGAATATATGATAAACGGCGCACTTTATAACTAGTATTCATGCGCAAACAGACATTTGTCCTACTGGCTAACGAGTCGCATGATTCCTATCTCATAAAGCTCCTTGGGTTGCTGCTTCAAGAAGTCTGTAGCTGACTCTTTCACGTCATCGTCTGACACGCATCTGGTTCCCTTGAGCTGTTTGTTCAATTTGCCCAAATTGTGGAAGTCACAAGACAGCAAGTCTGGGCTGTATGGCGGATGTTGCAGCGTTTCCCACTTGAAATTTGCCAGTTTTGTGTTAACCACATCAGCGACCTGGGGACGGGCATTGTCCTGGAGCAAGATGACCCCATTCCTCAATTTTCCACGTCGGTTGTTCTTGATTGCAACACGCAGCGGATCTGGTGTTTCACAATATCGGAAACGATTGATAGTCTCTTCAGGTTTAGCAAATTCAGTGAGTAATGGCACCTGACGATCAAAAAAGAAAAAAGTCAACAACACCGTTCCGGTGGAAATGACGGCCTTTGCTTTATAGGAGGGGTGGGTGGAGGTGAATTCGAATGTTTCCACTGTAAGCATTGCTTTCGTGTTTCAGGCTCGTAATAGTGGCACCATGATTCGCCCCCGGTGACAATTGCAGACGAGAAGTCGTCGCCCTCATTCTGATACCGTATCAGATGAGTCAAGGGAGCGCCGAATCTCTCCGTCTTCTGGCGATGGTTCAAAATATTGGGCATCCATTGCGCACCCAAGAACATCGACTCTTGGGTGCGCAATGGATGCCCAAGATCTTCATGAATTATGGTGTGAACCGAACCGTGACTGATGTTCATACTCTCTGCCAGTTCACCGATGCTTATCCTTCGTTCTTCACAGTGGCCAATGACATGCAATGTTCAACGTGCACGGCATCCATATATACGAATAAATGTTTTTTTGGGGGGGAAACACCTTCAGCTGTCAAAAACCCCACGACACCACGCTTTTCAACCTTTGGAGCGCCCATTATGTCCCGCAACGCTTTTCAATCCAGTGTATGAGAGCATTATAGAACATATATCCTTACACTTGCGTGTCTCTTTTGTAAATGCGAGGTGCCTGTGTGCTACGCGCATGCTTCGCAGATAATGAAGCGAACCATTATTGCGCGGGGTGGGTTGGCACACTTTCATTTGACTAGCCCTCGTACATTAGAAATGAGAAGATACAATAGAATGTACGAATGTGAAGATACAGCTTGATAAAGGAAAAAAAGTGTTACTGGAAACGAAGTTCACTGCACGTATACTCAATCCCTCGCAAGAACGTATTTCACACTGTTCTCCGTTCCTATTCATTACCCCTTCCACCTTACTTTGTTGCTCGTTCTGAGCTGCGCTACAAGCCTAAAAAAGTAATGACATACCAACTCGCCCAAAGTGCCACGCTTTTGACAGATTCACAGATCACAGAATCCTAAGGACCCCCCCCCCCCCCTTCTCTCCACTCCTCCTGACGTATCGCGCGCGACAGATGGCGGCCCGCTTCCTCCCCGCTTTTCTCCCTTGCACACACAAGGCTGAGCCGCCATCGTCGGCTCCCGCATGCAGCCCCCGCGCCCCAGCCCTGTGCTTTCACTCGCACATGCAGCATGCGGCGCGCGGTCACGATGTTATCGCCCATGGACTTTATACGGAAGATGAGGGCGACGGCGAGGGCAGGAATGAGGTTGGAGTGCCCATATAATTATTATCGCAGTAATATAATAAGAGTCTCCGGCTAGTGTAGCGTCCTGTGGCCCATTACTTTCCGCAAAAGAAGTAACAAAATCGAACTTTTACCATGCGACAATTCGCTGCGCCGCAACAGTCTTCTTTTATTTTTTATTTTTTTCGTGGGGCGGGGTACGGAAATGAAAAAAAAGCATGTTGGCCACAATCGAATGCCAACTTTGGGCACCTAATATGGCTACCGAAGGAATATCGAAGAAAACGTGATACGCTTGGTCCACGGAGAACCTCATACTGCTCGGTATCCTACACCGGCGAGACAAGACTTTCCGGACGGGTTGCGCTCAAGCGAACGCGTTGCAATCCGTCGAGTCCCCGCCGTGATGTCCCCGCCGAGCAACCATTGTTTCTTTACTCGTCTGCTAGCTAGAGAGCGTCGAAAGCTCTGCCAGGCGAAAATCCACTCTGTCAGGCAAAAACGAACACGCACCCAAGTGCGCCGTTCGGTGGTTGGAGCAACACAAGAAAAACGCATGCGCTCGGGCTGGCTCTGACAGCCCGCGAGTAGAGAGAACAAGAAAATTGAAGAGGCTCAACGTGTCCGCGCGACTAATAGTCGAAGTAGAAAAATAAATTAAACGCAGTTACATTTGCTGGCCATAGTGTCCTGGCATGGATGCTTTGGCGCAGGTGAAAAAAATGTTGATATTCTTTTCTGTGACATGACGGCAAAAAGGAACCACCACAACGCTTCGTCTCATTGGACCTCGCTGCGTGCTTTGTCAACTTGTCTGATAGTGCGTTAATTTGGCTTGTCTTGTTGTATGGTCCGATGCATGAATCTAGAAAAAAAAACGCAAATTTTTATAACAACGTCAAACCCACGAAGTCCCGGAATTGACTATCTAAAGCGCGGCTTTGGAAGTGTCAATACACCTTTCACATCAAATGTTTGTGAGAACTTTATAGCCATAAAGTTTCCGAATTGAAATCCATGCGCTCCGTAGATTCCGCGGCCTCCGCGAGATACTACGACGAGCCCGCTCGTTCAACGAAACGCCCTTGAAACTTTGTGCTCCGAGGGGGCTCCGTGTTGTGTCATGTGACTCCCGGTGTGCGGGCATTGGCGCGAAATCGAGCCCGAGTTTCCAATGTTAGCGCTGAAATGTCTTTTCGAGCGTGAAATAGACATTCCAGACAAAATCCAGAATGATTTCCGGCGCCGGGGGTGTTTGGTAGGCGGTGCATGACAGCTCGAAAAAATTTCGCGGGGGGGGGGGGGGGGGCTCGAGCCCATAAGACCCCCCCCCCTGGCTACGCCCCTGCCGAAGGAGATTGGGTAATATTAATATTTTGTTAAAGTAGGAAGTATGCTGTAAGTTACGGACGATAAGTGTTTAATTTAAGAGGAAGCTTTAGCTCCGGTGCTCCTATCTAAATACATGTAAAAGGAGAATCCGTTTTTCTCGGCAACCACTGCACCAAATGTGACAAGGTTTGTTGCATTTAAAAGAAATACTTAAGATCTAGTGACTGATGGCTTCGAATTTTTGATTTAGGTTGTCAATTTTTTATCAAAAATTGGCTGTTTTTCATTCTAAAAAGAAAGAGGTAAATTATGACAGTTTGTGCATTCATTTAGGATATGTACAACTCCATCGTGCAGCTTTGGTTAAAGAGCTTGGAGCAATAACTCGACTCATACATGCATTGGCAAAAACATATGAACATCTGAGTATCCTACTAATTAGCGTACGAGAGTCACATTATACTTAAAGCGCCTGAATGATTTGATACACATATTTTACGCACTCTCTACTTCGCATATATACATTGTCACTTGCATTACTCCATCCAGTCTTGGGGCAAAACACATACTAGATATTTATTAACAATAACTCGATCGCAGAAACAGGCGCACATAATTCTCACTTTTTCTAAGCATACTGATGGCAGCCGACCTCTATTCCAATATATTCGCCTTCTTCCGTTAGGCTCATCTGACACCTTCAAGACAGCTCATCTTCGAATAACATCGAATAATGATGAAAATGATGATGATGAACATGATGATCAACATCGAATAATGATGAATAATGAACCGCTACTCATCAGTATGTTTACGTTGCCGGCCCGTAGTACAAGAGCTGCAGGTAATATGTGTTTGAATCTGCTTTTTGTCAGAAATACATACTGCAGAATATCGTCAGAATTAGCTGGAGCTCTTACCTCGAATTGTGTACTTACTCATCCAAAAAATGACAAAATTTTTAAATGGGATATTGTTTAGAAATATATGTCAAAATTTCATGTATAGAGTCGCGTTTGTGAAACGGTATCACATGTGCATTACTGATGGCTTGCAATTTTACAATCGTTTCGTTGTGTAGTTTTTCTGTTAAGATACGAAATTATTGCGTATCGTATACTTGCATTCTTTCATTTATATCCTTGTACCCCCACTAGCGCTTACGGCTGTGAGTTCGAACGAGAGAAATATATGTGAACTTTTATAAAACTGTGAATAAACTTGAAAGTTCTTCTATATTCCGAGTAAATGGGGGCGTGAAGTTAAGTGCATCTTGGGCGGCGAAACTTTGCCGTTCTTGGACAATAACAAGCGCAGCAAGAAATTACTGAACTATTATGCGCTATACGAGGTTCGGGATGCTTCCCCGTCTCTTCGCCGAACTAAACAACGCACCTTGTTTATATTTGTTCACAATTCGGGACACTTTATCGGTAATGTTTAGGCGAAGTTCAAAAGTGTGTGAAGTAATTGCAGCGTTAGCTATTCCAATGCTTCGGATTGCCTATATGCGTAATCTACATTACGTGTGTAGGCGATCCGGAGCATTGCGATGGTGTTGTATTCAATGGCCGGCTGCGGCGGCATTCCGAAGGAATGGGAATGCAGTTAGCCCTCGTGCACTATGCACGATTCCCATGCGAACTAACGAACAAAATCTAGTCGGAATTGCACCTCCACTAGAGCGTACCTTATATTCCATGTGTTGCGGCGATCATAGCGGTCGCACATTTGATTAATCATTTCATACAGACTACTAGTGCCCATGTAGAGGCTGTCGCAGGACATACAAACTTACATTTCAGCAGGCTAATGTGAGTGAGAAACGGTTATGCACATACACAACCATAAACTGCAAGAAGGAACGCCCAGGCTACAGAAAAAAAAAAGAACTCCTCAATTGCAGCAAGTATGTTGTTCTTGGGTCAGTCTATGCGGAAGAGGAGTAACAAAAAAGAGCAATACAAAGCTTTAAAAAAGATCCTCAGATGATTACGATACTCCCTAATGCAAAACTTGAGCGCAGCTGTATAGGTGTTTGCATTTTGCCGTGTATTTGCTGGCGCGAGACGCTATGTATAGTGCCGCATGTTGCAAAAGTAGCGAAGTGCGGCGCGACTGCCTCGCTAATCGCGACGCGTGGGCGCGATTCCCAGCAGCCGCCGCACACAGACCTCCGCTCATGCAGCGCTTTGTTTCCACACAGACGACGCGCGCTACTCTAGCGAAATCTCGTAGCCGTCGTCGCAGCGAAGCCCGTAGTACGCAGCGCTGCGGTTTTCTTCTCTCGCTTTCGCCATACCCTCCTTCTCGGCTTTCCTCCTCGCGCTCTCTTCGCTATCGCCGTCTCTCATCAACGCCACCTAGAAGAATTTCCTCTAGGTCGCGTCGCTTTCATCCGCACTCCGCGTTCGCTCTTTCATACTTTTGCTGTGCTCGTTCACTCGGTTACGAGGACGAAGAGGGATGACCCCGACGCTCGCCGTAGGAACGGCCGCTTAAGAGTTGCGCTTTAAAACAAGACTCTAACATTTTTCTTGATGTTAAAGGCAGCGAGTCTGAAACTGTATTGTTGCCTAAGAAATCGCTTGTTCACCAATTGCTGCAATTGAAAATTACGTCACAGCATCACAGCTGTGGCCGTGCTTAAACGAATGCGTTAAACCAAAGCGCACGTATCATGTCATCTAGCCACGTACCACACTGGAACAAAAGTTCTATTAGTGAGTTTTGTGATCTTTTTGGTCTAGGCCTCGACAGGGCCTCGTCGCACCAGTGGTTGGAGGACACGAAATCGTGGAACGAACCAATACTGTATAGTTCACGCGGACCAGTTGTTTCGGGTCGATGGCATGTGAACTTTCACGTTGCCATTAGTACACTTTAGTTCATCCGTATACCACATCACGTTAGCGTGTCTCTCCATGCGCAAGTCTTGCCACCTTCGCGAATCTAACGCGCGATTCCGCTTTCGCATCTGCTGGTGTGAACATTGCTTTCCTCGACGTTCCGACCGCGCCTGACTTGATGACGGCGCATTACAGGATGTCAATAGAAGCGTCTGCATGGAAAGCGTTAAAGAGTGGTCCAAGCGTGCGTGAAATAATTTTGTAGGCGCTTCCGCTAATTACCTATTATAGTTTCCAACAAGTAAGGGCGGTGCAGGTTTTAACATTCCAATTATGGCACGTCCGATCAACCACAAATTTTCTTAGCTCAATAATTTTGGAGCTTTGCACTGTAGCTTTCTATAGCTTTTGTCTTGAAATTGCGTAGGCAATCCATCCATAACCTACTTATACTTAGCCGTGCCTTTTGTCGTCACATTTCTTGGATGTGACTTGGTTCACGCCTCGTTCGAAAAAGTACGTCGCGGAGGCTTCGTATTTATGTATTTTTATTCATTCAAGCAAATACGGTTACGATTGACGTGTTATGTGTTGAATGGTTCAAACCATGGCCAGAAGTGATCGTCCATGCTGGTGCAACTGTATAGCCCTTTCTTGAACGTACATGCTCTACGCATTTCATTCACCCTGCAACAAAATGAAACATAAAGTGTTGAAACGGCGCCAAGAAATATCGGCTTGAGGCGTGCATATCCAGGTATTTCGCTGCTGCTTTCCTGATCGTCGGCAGCGCGATATGAACAATCAAACGAATTTGGAACTCGAAGCGCCGTATGAACTGACTCAGAAGGAAAACCAGCGGAAGAGCGTAAACCATTTCTCAATGTGTTTCTAAAAAAGCTGTGGAGATAAAACTAAGCCACCGCACAGAGCGACGAAAGAACCTTATCTTATCGTAAAGGGTGAAATGTTCAACATTGTGTAATGAGTGTATCGCGGACTCTGTCGAATTGGCGTTTGCGTTGTGCTTGCTATGCAAGAGTATCGTTTCCAGAAAAACCAAATGATTTTTTCACGGGGAACAATCAGTCGACGGGATAACCGGCTTACAGCGTGCAGTTTGGCCCGGAGGAGCTATTTGTAGCAGTGAGCTCTGTAGAACTAAGCTCATAAGCTTCACGATGATCTGCCTGATATTGAATTCAGCATTCTTTAGAAGTTGATGGACAGTTCACGGCAACATCTCCAATCTAAGGACATAGGTTCTCAAAGCTTGCGACAATTTTGTGAATATAAGGAACAAGTGCCTATAAATGTTCACTCGGTAGTCTGCACACCGCCAGTGTCTCATTATGGTTCAGGTAATCAATAGACCTGAGCTTATTTATAGCACTTGAGGAACGACGCACCTAACTAGCGAATGGACGAGTGAGCGAACATTTTCTGTTCGCCCACTTTCAATAATTTTTATAGGAATAAATAAATAGAAATTGAGTGGCATCGTAAGAGAACAAAGGGATTCAGGTGATTCGTAGCTCGCTAATGATAAGTTATACACGGAAATTCAAGAAACCTTGATCCGTTATAACGGGCTCTGATCGTATTTCTCACCTTGAACATAGTCTTTCTCTCCACGAGTCGCAAAAAAACAAGAGATGTTGCATAAAATCGTAAGGCAACAACGGGTTATGGAGCTTTCTTAGATGGCTATTTAAGTATTACATGAAAAAAAGAAAAACTGAAGCGATCTCGCTTGCTTATAAGGATCTTCTATTGTGTTTATCACCTACAGCAGGTCTACCAAAACTGGGACAAGGAAAAGGAACTAAAGAAGAGAAATTTAGTGGCATCGTAAGAGAACAAAGCTATTCGGGTCTTTCGTAGATCGCTATTCGTGGGTCATACTCGGAAAGAATCTTGATTCGTTTTAATGAAATCTGATGGTATTTCTCACCTTGAACATTGTCTTCATATCCGCGAGCCGGAAAGAAAAGAGATATTGCATGAAATTGTAAGGCAACAACGAGTTATTGAACTTTCGTAAATGGCTATTTATGTATAATATTAAAAAAAACTGAAGCAATCTCGATTGCTTATAGATACTTTGTATTGTGTTTATCACCTACAACAGCTCTACCAATGCTGAGACAAGGAAAAAAGAATAGAAATTGAGTGGCATCGTAAGAGAACAAAGCTATTCGGGTCTTTCGTAGATCGCTAATGGTGGGTTATACTCGGAAATTCGAGGAATATTGATTCGTTGTGACGGGCTCTGATCGTATTTCTCACCTTGAACATTGTCTTCATATCCGCGACCTGGAAAGAAAAGAGATATTACAGGCAATCGTAAGGCAACAACGGGTTACGGAGCTTTCGTAGATGGCTATTTATGTGTTACATTTAAAGAAGAAAAACTGAAGCAATCTCGCTTGCTTATAAGGACCTTCTATTGTGTTTATCACCTACAACATCATCATCATCATCATCATATCACCAATGCTGCGACAAGGAAAAAAATAAAAGAACAGAAATTGAGTGGCATCATAAGAGAACAAAGCAAATCGGGTCTTTCGTAGATCGCTAATGGTGGGTTATACTCGGAAATTCGAGGAATATTGATTCGTTGTGACGGGCTCTGATCGTATTTCTCACCTTGAACATTGTCTGCATATCCGCGACCTGGAAAGAAAAGAGATATTACATGCAATCGTAAGGCAACAATGGGTTACGGAGCTTTCGTAGATGGCTATTTATGTGTTACATTTAAAGAAGAAAAATTGAAGCAATTTTGCTTGCTTATAAGGACCTTCTATTGTGTTTATCACCTACAACATCACAATATCATATCATCATCATCATCATATCATATCATATCATCATCATATCACCAATGCTGCGATAAGGAAAAAAATAAAAGAACAGTAATTGAGTGGCATCATAAGAGAACAAAGCAAATCGGGTGTTTCGTAGATTGCTAATGGTGGTTTATGCTCGAAAATTCAAAGAATATTGATTCGTTATGACGGGCTCCGATCATATTTCTCACCTTGAACATTGTCTTCATATCCGCGACCTGGAAAGAAAAGAGATATTACATGCAATCGTAAGGCAACAACGGGTTACGGAGCTTTCGTAGATGGCTATTTATTTGTTGCATTTTAAGAAGAAAAACTGAAGCAATCTCGCTTGCTTATAAGGACCTTCTATTGTGTTTATCACCTACAACATCATCATATCAACTCATATCATATCATCATCGTATCATATCATATCATCATCATATTACCAATGCTGCGACAAGGAAAAAAATAAAAGAACAGAAATTGAGTGGCATCATAAGAGAAGAAAGCGATTCGTGTCTTTCGTAGATCGCTAGTGGTGGTTTATACTCGGAAATTCAAGGAATATTCATTCGTTATGACGGGCTCTGATCGTATTTCTCACCTTGAACATAGTCTTCAACTGCGCGACTTGCAAAAAACAAGAGATGTTGCATAAAATCGTAAGGCAACAACGGGTTATGGAGCTTTCTTAGATGACTATTTAAGTATTACATGAAAAAAAGAAAAACTGAAGCGATCTCGCTTGCTTATAAGGACCTTCTATTGTGTTTATCACCTACAACAGGTCTACCAAAACTGGGACAAGGAAAAGATACAAAAGAAGAGAAATTGAGTGGCATTGTAAGAGAACAAAGCTATTCGGGTCTTTCGTAGATCGCTATTCGTGGGTCATACTCGGAAAGAATCTTGATTCGTTATAACGGGATCTGATCGTATTTCTCACCTTGAACATAGTCTTCATATCCGCGACCTGGAAAGACAAGAGATATTGCATGAAATCGTAAGGGAACAACGGTTACGGAGCTTTCTTAGCTGCCTATTTATGTATTAGAAAAAAAACCATAAAGGAATCTTTTCACTGTAAGGAGCTAGATTGTATTGTGTCTATCACCTCGAACAGGGAAACCACAGCTCCGACAACGAAAGAAAAGAGAAATTGCCTGGTGCCGTAAGAGAATATAGGAATCGGGGTCTATCGTACCTGGCTATTTATGCGTCATACAAAATAAAAATTTCAAGGAATATCGATTTGTTATAAGGAACCTGCGTTTTCAACTACAACAGGTCCACCAATGGTGCGACGAGGAAAGAAAAGAGGAATTTCGTGGTATCATGAGAAAACACAGGGATTAATGTATGTCGTAGCTGGGTATTTTCGCGTTATGGAAGAAGAAAAGATTCAGGTAATGTACATGTGTTACAAGCAGCTTGTATTCTGTTTATCCCATTCAACAGGTCCGCCAGTGGGGCGACCTGGAAGGAAAAGATGCTTTGCTTGGTATTGTAAGGGAACAAGAAAATTGGTGCCCTTCGTAGCTATGTAGTGTAGCGTTATACTGTGAAGTTCAAGGAATCTCGATGCGTTATAACGATCTATGATTGCATTTTTCACCTTGAACATAGTCCCCACACCGCTGCCAGGAAAAAAAAATGATATTTTGTAAAATCATAAGGGAACAACGTGTCTGAATCCTTTCGTAGCCGGCTATTGATGCATTATATGCACTCGAACATTCAATGAATCTCTACTGGTTAAACTGAACGTGGATCATACTTTTCAGCTGAGAGAACTGCACCATTTATGCGCCCTGTAGACGAAACAAATTTCACGCCAGTATTTGTGAAAGAACGGAGCAGTGGATGTCTTCTCTTACCAGCTTCTTGATTCGGTAAATGTGATTCGCAGCTACGAGCACGGAGTGAATTTTGGTCTTTTATAATAATGGTCGCGCGGAAACCAAATGCGCCCATAGCATTTGACAGCCCTATTTGTACCTATTACCGCCGGTTGATATACGTGTGATTACTGAATACTGATAAGTAGCTGCGCTTTTTGTTCCAAGCAAAAATGGTGTAAAGGCAAAAGGTACAAGAATAGGAGGGTAAAAAAGAGCCATTGTGCGCAATAAAACAAAGGTCTTATTCAAGAGGCGTGAAGACTTGGTACAGGTTTGTTTCATTAGCCATAGCAAAGTATAGACTTGGGAGGAAACAAGAACTGCTTGTTGAGACAGCATGTGCTTATCTATAAGTGACTACAGATTTCATGTGCACATTCGAAGTCTGGCGCGGATCAGAAGCCCCGGTAGCTTTCTTGCGAATGCTAGACACTCTCCTCGCAAGGCTGAAGCGGAAGACTTGTCACGCGCATCTTGATGACGCAGGCGTCTTTTCTGAGGCATTCGAGCAACATCTTCATCGCCTCTGGAATGTGCTAGAAAGAATTCGATAGGACATTCTTAACACTTAAGCCGAAAAAATTGTGACTTTGGTTATGAGGAGCTCAAGTTACTCGAACAAGTAAAGGCCACAGAAGTTCGAGCCGATCCTGACGAGCCTCGGAGGGGCCGCTATTCTGGCTGATTTCAATAAGGATGTCATCCGGTGCTTTCTGGGCTTACTTATTTTATTTATCTAATAAGGAGCGGCCAAGACAACGTGCAGTTCTGTCTGCTGTTATTCTGCCTGTCGTTTTCTTTGTGCATTTGCTTTTTTTGCGATAGGTGCGCGGTATGTGCGTAAGGCACTTCTTTTCATTATGCTGTGTGCCCAAGGCGACAGCGTATAAGCTTCTGACAGGCCATAAGGAATCAATGCAGCACAAATGCTTCCTGGAGCATTGAAAAAAATATGCTTCCGATGCGCAGCTGTCAGAACTCCACCGCGCACGCGGACATACTACAACCTTTCACAATGGTCCATTTTTTTTCCTTCCGCGCCTCATTATTCATCAGAGTCACAACGCGGCTTAAGCTCACGCGGCGTTGTCAAAAAACATGACTTATTTGTTTCGCTCCTCTAATTGCGAAGTGGCCGACGAGGCCAGTGCGAAAGCCATGTCCACGTGATTCCTTATGCTATGTCACGCCGAAGGCAGCGCCACACTTTCCAGTAGCAGCCTTTCCCTTATATCGAATAGCTAGCCATCCAACAGTGCCATGAGTAATCTCTACAATACAGTCTTTTCCCTGCGTAAGCTCAATAGTGCAGAACGCTTTAAGCGGCTTGTGGAGACGCTTACATCTGTGCTAGAGCATACAACACTATACGCAATGCCTCATGACTTCGAGCGTACCGGAATCTTGGAAAAACGCTAACATAACCCTAATCCATAGGAAAGGGGACGCCAAAGACTTGACAAATTATCGACCGATCAGCTTACTGTCCATTGCCTACAAGGTATTTACTAAAGTAATTGCAAATAGAATCAGGAACACCTTAGACTTCCGTCAATCAAAGGACCAGGCAGGATTCCGTAAAGGCTACTCAACAATAGACCATATTCACACTATCAATCAGGTGATAGAGAAATGTGTGGAATATAACAAACCCTTATATATAGCTTTCATTGGTTACGAGAAAGCGTTTGATTCAGTCGAAACCTCAGCAGTCAGGGAGGCATTGCGGAATCAGGGTGTAGACGAGCCGTATGTAAAAATACTGAAAGATATCTATAGCGGCTCCAGAGCCACCGTAGTCCTCCATAAAGAAAGCAACAAAATCCCAATAAAGAAAGGCATCAGGCAGGGAGATTCGATCTCTCCGATGCTATTCACAGCGTGTTTACAGGAGGTATTCAGAGACCTGGATTGGGAAGAATTGGGGACAAGAGTTAACGGAGAATGCCTTAGTAACTTGAGATTCGCTGATGATATTGCCTTGCTTAGTAACTCAGGGGACCAACTGCAATGCATGCTCACTGACCTGGAGAGGCAACGCAGAAGGGTGGGTATAAAAATTAATCTGCAGAAAAATAAAGTAATGTTCAACAGTCTCGGAAGAGAACAGCAGTTTATGATAGATAGCGAGGCACTGGAAGTAGTAAGGGAATACATCTAATTAGGACAGGTAGTGACTGCGGATCCGGATCATGAGACTGAAATAATCAGAAGAATAAGAATGGGCTGGGGCGCGTTTGGCAGGCATTTTCAGATCATGAACAGCAGGTTGCCATTATCCCTCAAGAGAAAAGTGTATAACAGCTGTGTCTTACCAGTACTCACGTACGGGGAAGAAACCTGGAGGCTTACGAAAAGGGTTCTACTTAAATTGAGGACGACGCAACGAGCGATGGAAAGAAGAATGATAGGTGTAACGTTAAGGGATAAGAAATAGCAGATTGGGTAAGGGAAAAAACGCGAGTTAATGACATCTTAGTTGAAATCAAGAAAGAGAAATGGGAGGGGGGGGGGGGGGGGCATGGGCAGGACATGTAATGAGGACGGAAGATAACCGATGGTCATTAAGGGTTACAGACTGGATTCCAAGGGAAGGGAAGCGTAGCAGGGGACGGCAGAAAGTTAGGTGGCGGATGTGATTAAGAAGTTTGCAGGGACAACATGGCCACAATTAGTACATGACCGGGGTAGTTGGAGGAGTATGGAAGAGGCCTTTGCCCTGTAGTGGGCGTAACCAGGCTGATGATGATGATGATGATGATGACACAACACTAAAATAAACGATTACGCCATGAAAAAAAGTGATGAAGAAAATAAAAGAAACAAAGGATGCTGTGAGCAAAGCGCGACGAGATCTCCTTACTATCACCCTTGCTTTTCGGTGTTCCGGTATTCAGTGAACGACAACACAGTATACTGTACCATCATGGTAAAGTTATATTTCAGCAACCACTTTTTTTGCTTTCCAATGTAATGTCTAAGACGTAATTAAGATCCATCTTGACAAGATATTGATGAAAATTGTGCGCACGGGCCTCTGCGCAAACACGAATCTCACCGTTTTCAGTCGTCCAGTGATTTTCAGCTGCCCCTGCATGTCGTTCGGGCTGTACCCCCCAACGTGCTTCCACCCGTACTTTCGTTGCATGTCGTTCAGGCTGTTCGGCCCAACGTGCTTCCTCCTTTCCGGTCGCTCCATGTCGTTCAGGCTGTTCCCCCCAACGTGCTTCCACCCGTTCGGGACGACCCGCAGCGCCGGAGCTCCGGTGGCGCCAGCATGAGCCTGCAAAAGAACTTCTGCTCTGGCAGGATTCCCCCGATTTGATTGCCTATCGATATCGTCTTTACACTTTTCTCACGATTCGGCAGTCGGACGCGGGTCACGGACGGCTCTGTACGTTTAGGGGCGCACGGCGAAACCAACAAACGATGCAGCGCAGGGAGACATTGGAATGTCACGTTGCCACGATGCTCAGAAAAAGTGGGGCTTGCAACAAAGTGCGTTTTTGTTAGGATATGGCATGGAACGACTCCTCTGTAATTGCCCAAAAGAGAGGGCTCGTATACTTATCCCCGTAATCAGACGCCAACGTTACATTATTTTAAAAAATACGTGATTAATTGTTGCATTTATAGTTTGTTTCTGAATTTATTTACGTGTGCGTGATCGTATAGTGTTCAGTGTACTAATGCGTCGGATTTAATTGGCTTGTCAAAATTAATATCGGGTTGCTGTTTTCATTGCTCGTTCAGTACTCATTACGTTTTAGCTATTTTGCATCCGTATGTCAACGTTTTGGGCTCTTTAAAACGTGTAATGTGAGAGGTCCTACGATCGGGGCTTCCCTTTGAAAGCCCCAATCGTAGGACCTCTACGATTAACTTACGGACAATAAACCACGTGTCTCCTGTTTTCTCGACGAAATGCGACCTGAAGTTTTTCGGGAGCACCGGCAACGGAGCTCCCACTGCCTGCACCATTAACGAGCGTGTATGCTTTATGTTTTGTCGCTGAGTATGGGCAGGTGCTGTTTGCACGTAATGTCGAAAACTTGCCTTCAATGACTTGCTTCCGGCTCAGCAATTGCTTTGGACGTCTTCAGACAGCGAAAACGTAGCCTTCGAGATTGGTTTCGGTTACTTGGTAGGAGCCATTGCTGTGGCATGGATTGAGGCACCGTATAATATGTTCAGCTTCTGCGAAGTTGCCGTCGCCGCTAACCGGGGAGTGGCGGTCTGCGCACGCTCCAAGTTTTGAAACAAGCCTGCCCCAGCGTAATAGTGCTTCGCGTCGCATAATCTCAGGACGCGAAAGAGGCATTAAGCTGGGAGAGTGAGGTATATATAGTCGACGTCAATGTGGCTGCGTTATTGCAGGCGTCCGCAGAGTATATGAAATGGTTGGCGGCGCACCAAGCAAACCTTGATATGTCAGAATAGCTTTGTCATCTATAATTCATTGCACTAAAACTTATAGGCCTCTGGTGATTTTGTGCACGCATCAGACTTCGCTTTTTAATTTAGTTCTCATGTTGGTAGCGTGTTATCAGACTGTACAAACTTTCCACACCACATCAGAGATAAGCTGTGACAGGATTTTCCTACTACAGCCTTGTGCTTTCGTACCTTCTTCTGCATATTGATATTTATGTTGTTTTATGACCTGAATCTGATATTAAAATTGATTCTGATTGTGTTTAAACAAAACTGCACAGAAGCGTTCCGTATGTCATTCCTATGTTTCGGTTTGTTTCAATATATTACTTGCGCAATATATATTGATTTCTTATATTGTCCGTTTATTATTCATAGTAATCATACGGGATACGTTTGGAATTATTGAAGTGCATGCGGAACGTTTTAGTACGTCATTACATTCAATTTGATGTCAGGGCTGTGAAGGCAACGTGACGAGGGGAATCTTTGGGCGGGGGAGCACGTTAGTGTTACCAGCACTGGTCGTGCAAGGAATATGTCACCGCGAACTCGGCGTTTGGACAAGGGGAAGCAGCAGCAGTTTGCCAAGACACAATCACAGCAGGACAGCAAATGGCTTATACCAAGACAAGTCCGCTTGTGGAAACGTTCGCTCCAACGACATTCCTTGTTCGACCACGTCCGATTACTTCAAGGCTCTTTCTTTGTTTAAGCTACTGTTTTTCTTTTTACATTCCGTTAAATCAATTTTTAAGTCGCATAGTTTTTGAGTGCACTGACAGTGCGAAGAACAAACGTTGTACCGACCGCTGCTGTCACTACAATGTGGCATCGCGACGGATGAGCCTTATGTGGCGAACAAAGAGCGTTGCCCAGAGGAACCGAGTGAAGGACGCGACACCAAGATTTCTGTGTCCTTTTCAGGGCCGTAGTAGCGTACTTACAGAGTGCGAGAAGCCCAACAAAAAGTACGATGGTGAGTAGCTTCATCTTGGCACCGTCAAAGATGGCTGGCGAGTGATTTCTGTGAAGTAAGAGAATAAATACTTGTGAGGTTCTGGCCCTATGCGTATATAGTCCTAGCATCTCTTTCAATGGCACGTGAAGTTTTATAGACAGAAATCTGGGTTATGTAAAGAAATAGTATTTTCTGCTGCACAATTAAAGAATGAGCTATTACAGCAAGGAGACAGGCACAACAAAAATAATAAGATAAAAGAAGAAAAAAAAAGATCGCGTGCTAATTTTCTCGGCAGTATAGGTGCAAGTATAAAACGTTTCTCGATTCATTCGACACCAGCATGAGTGTGCACTGGACCAATAAACTTATAACTATGTCTTCAAAATGTGAGCACTTCCCATTTTTACGAATTGTATGATATCATGACACTTCATGGTCGAAATGTATGCGACGGTTTCTATGGACAGTTGCCATACAATTCACGGGATAAGTTAGACCGAGAACAGTAATAATAATAATAATATTTGGGGTTTTACGTGCCAAAACCACTTTCTGATTATGAGGCACGCCGTAGTGGAGGACTCCGGAAATTTTGACCACCTGGGGTTCTTTAACGTGCACCTAAATCTAAGCACACGGGTGTTTTCGCATTTCGCCCCCATCGAAATGCGACCGCCGTGGCCGGGATTCGATCCCGCGACCTCGTGCTCAGCAGCCCAACACCATAGCCACTGAGCAACCACGGCGGGTGACCCACAGTTTTGAACCTATCTTAAGTTGAACGGGCCGCTTCAGCAACCAGAAGTCACAGCGCGCTGCCTTGCTGCGGCGACAAGAAATGCAATATGTCGCATACTGACAGTACAAATGTGGGCAAGTGCCACGCGGTTTATTGTAGTCTCACGTCCAGATGCTGTTAGGTGGACGAAAGATGCGAACTTGCGAAGCAGTTACTTCCTTAAAAAAACGGTAGGGGGGTCAAAAACCACTGCACTGCGTAGCCGGCGTAATGATACTTAATTGACTTCACTATATAATTATGCGAAGCTTCCGCAGCGTATTGTGGTAAGTGTATTAAACAGAATTTATGGTTTTAGTTGCTACGTTAAGTGCATATCAAAGAGGCACCCGCCGTATTTGAAAGTCTGCGGAATCGTTCTTACCAAACACCGGTTGTGCACGAGCGCTCGGCGAGGAAGAGCTCCGGTCTCGGAAATCGGCGGCGAGAATTGTGAGCAGCGGCAATCAGACGGGCTATTTATGCAATATCAGTTCTCGTGCAAGGTCACTGAACCATAACCGCAACCATTGCATCAAAGTAACAAGACATTACTTTGCCTTTTGCGCATGTGTATCGCTTTACGTTCTGTTCCTCGCACCTGCATGCGGGGCGTTTTGCCATGATACAACAACAACAGTAATATTATTCATCATGGTAGCTGGCTCAGCCACCTGGTTGTGCGTGAAGGTTCTGTGAACCCGACCATGGCGTTCACGACCTCTCTGATCAGGCCACGAACCTGAAGGCAAGAATTCGCCACGTGGAACGCACATGGGCATGTTTGGCTGGCGCTGAACGAGACTTAGGTTCTAGTGCACGTTAGAAATGAGCGATTGGATAAAATTGACCAGTATATCTGCCGGAATGTTGTCGCAGTGATTGATGTTTGTATTTTACTTGCAATGGGTGACTCTGTGGCACCATCCTCTGAGCTCTAGGTCGTGCGTTCGAATGTCAACCGTGGTGGGCCCTTCACATTGGGGACGGACGCAAGAAAAAAAAAAGACAAAGAAAACGTTGGCAGACAATTCAATTTCCAATTGAAGTCCATTAAAGACAATGGCTTCCTGAGCGAGCTGGGGATGAGAATGTTCATCGCGATGTTCTGTTCATCGCGTTATACCCTGGCATGAGAGAAGCAGGAGAAGCGTAGAACTTGTTCAGTTTTTTTACAGCACTATCTTCGGGAGTGCCTCACATACTGACGTGGGACGACTTTTTGATTAATTTTAAATAATGCGGTGGAATGTTAGGAGCGACATTCTGGCCAATTCCAAAGTGCGTGTCATAATTAAGGGTTAAATAAATATTGCTAAGCCCTCGTTTTCGGCCCTCTTAGATGAGGTATAAGAATCGCTTAAAATGTTTCCCCACTTTCTTGAGCGGACCTAAAATGGCAGAAATCTTATATTTACAGCAAAGGGGGGGGGGGGGGCACACTGTATTTGTGACGAGCGCTGAAAGTTTGAAGTGTATGCGTTAATTACGCGCTTTCAAATTAATTACTGCAAACCCGTCTTTTTCCAGTCATGATGTATGATCCAGTTATCATATAAGTTATAGGTATATGAGTTATGTGGTTGATTTTACCCGGTCGCCCTCCGTGTTTGTGTAGTGGCTATGGTGTTGGGCTGCTATGCACAAAGTCGCGGTATTAAATCCCGACCACGGCGGCTGCATTTTGATGAGGGCGAAAACACCCGTGTACTTAGATTAAGGTGCATGTTAAAGAACTCCTGAGGGTGAAATTATTCGGTAGTCCCACGTGTCCTTTTGAGTGACTGCGGCAGGACCTTTCTGTTGGCTGGACCTTTCTCGGCGGGACCTTCTTGTTTCTCTTTGAAAAAATTCAAATTCTGACCAATTTTTTGGTCCCTGGTCCCCCCTGCTTCACGATGTGTGAGTAATAATCAGGTCTATGTCTGTCAAATATAAAAAACCTGACAGATGCATTTCCAGCCTCTGTCTCCTAATGCAATAGTATGCACGGTGTCCCAACTATCATGCACAAACATTTTAAAATATGCAAATACCACGTAGCTGGAAAAAACCAAGGTATGTTATCTGTCATCGCTTGGAGATACTCGGATTATTTTTCGCATTCTGCCTAATTACCTAATTTGTCTTAATTATTTATTCAACTTCTCATATATTATAGTTTCATAAAAAGTGTCAAAGATAAAATAGTAGAGCAGTATGAGCAACTCCAGATACAGCTTTCTGTTGCTCAATATGTGCTACATAAAAATGTTCTTACGAGAGTGAAAGAAGTCCGCGAATACACGTAAAATGCTTCGAGCGGCCAGTGGCACGGCAAATTTGCATGTATATGCGGGCTTCTTTCACGCTCGAAAAAACAATTTTATGCAGCACGCATTGAGCAACAAAAACTGTTGGAAGAGAGAGAGAACAAGGGGGTTAGACAGTTCGCCGTTTCCACCCCCACTTCCCCGCCTCCACCCCCTGCGCACACAAACTCACTCAAGAGAAAGTTGGTACGCCACTGGCTAGTCGTAGTGTTATTGTCACACAAGAAAAGCTTTCGACAACGGTAATCACACTATACTTTTTTTTGACCAAACTAGTTATGGATTTAGGGATAAGATTTTCGAACTTCTTAAAAGCATCTTTCAATTAGGCAAGAGCGTGTTGTAATGAACGACATCGTGTCTTCTGTGCGCATTGTCATTCCTAGTTTATCTCAGGGTTCAGTTAAGGGACTTGTCTTGTTTACACTGTGCGGTAATTATTTTCCTTCGGTATTGATGAGTTATTGAGATGAGATGAGGTATTGATTTATGCAGACGACACAACATCGATATTTGTTAGCGATATCATTACAGAGGTAGAAACTATTGTTAGTGATGAACTGAACAAGGCTGTCTTGGTTTAGGAAGAAGGAATTACCAATTATTGTTCCGAAAAGGAATTTGGCTGTTTTTCATTCTAAATAGAAAGAGGTGAATTGTGACAACTTGTGCATTCATTTAGGAAATGCACACCTGCATTCTGCAGATTTCGTTAAAGAGTTTGGCGTGACAATTCGACTTATATATGTACTGGCAAAAACACATGAACGTGAAGGTATCGTACTAATTAGCGTGCCAGTGTCACATTATACTTAAAGCGCGGGAATGATTTAATACACCTATTTTACGCACTGTCTACTTCGCATTTATACCCCATTGTCACTTGCATTACTCCATTAAGTCTGGGCACAAAACACATACTAGATGTTTATTAGCAATAACTCGATTGCAGAAACAGGAGCGGAGAATTCTCACTTTTTCTAAGCACACTGATGGCAGCCGACCTTTATATCTAGTATATTCGCCTGTTTTCTGTTAGGCTCAATTGAAACTTTCAAGACAGCTCAACTTATACCTCGAATAATGATGAATAATGAACCGCTACTCTTCAGTATACGCTGCCAGCCCGTACGTAGTACAAGAGCTTCAGGTAATATGCGTTTGAACATGCCTCTTGCCAGAAAGACATATGGCAGAATATCGTTAGAATTTGCTGGGCTCTTCTCCGGAATTGTGTACTTACTAATACAAAAACTTCAAAAAATTGGTATTGTTTAGAAATATATGTCAAAATTTAAAGTATAGAGTAGCGTTTGTGAAACGATATCACATGCACATTATTGACAGCTTGCAGTTTTACAATCGTTTCGTTCTGTTGCTTTTCTGTTGAGATATGAAATTATCGCCTATCGTATACTTGCATTGCTTCGTTGGTATCCTTGTACCTGCGACTACTTACGACTGTGAGTTCAATCGATATATATACATATATATATATGTCGGTGAACTAAAAAAAGGCGTCTTGTTTATGTATGTTTACCACTCGGGGCACTTTATTGGTAATTCGTAGGCGAAGTTCAAACGTGTGGGAAGTTATTGCAGCATTAGCAGTAGATTACGTATGTAGGCGATCCGGAGCATTGCAATGGTGTTGGATTGGATGGCTGGCTGCGGTGGTCGCATTCCGATGCGATGGAAATGCAACGAGCGCTCGTACATCATGCACCTCAGCTATATGGCGTACCTCACATTCCATGTGTTGCGACGATAACAGCGGTCGCACGTTTGATTATTCGTTTCATACAGACTACTAGTGTCCATGTGAAGGCTGTCGCAGGACATACAAATTTAGATTTCACCAGTCTAATGTGAATGAGAGACAGTTATACGCATACACAACTATAAACTGGAATAAGAAACGCCCAGGCTACAGCAAAAAAAAAAAAAAAAGAAAGAAGCTCCTTAATTGCAGCTAGTGGCTCAGCCTTTGCGGAAGAGGAGTAACAAAAAACAACAATACAACACTTGAAAGAAAATCCACAGAGGAGGAGGAGGAGGAGGAAGTAAACTTTATTACTCTAGAAAGAGTAATTCAGCGGTCGGGCCGGATGTCTTCATCTTCTATTGGTTGATGACGATCTCCGGCCTGCATGGTTGGCGCCCCTATTCCAGGGCACCACTGAGCGTGGCTGCTCGTCGGGCATGATCCACCAGCCTCCGTTGGAGGCTAGGGTCGCCGCTGGAGAGCACGCTCTCCCACTGCTCCGCACTCGGATTTTCTATTTTGTGGAATGCCTTATTCGTACTGCACTCCCATGTGATGTGATAAAGTGTGGGTACTGCGCCACACCACGGGCATGTGTCCCTGTATTGACTTGGGAACATTTTGCTTAATATATGCAAATTTGGGAAAGTTCCTGTCAGCAGCTTTCACCAGGAAACTTCCTGTTGTTGAGTGAGTGTATTATGGGGCGGGGGATATCTGATCCTCATCCCTCTATGGCAATTTAGTATGTCGGAGTACGTTGGGATCACTGCCATGAAATCCTCAGGGTCTCTGTTTAGGTTCACTCGGTTTGTATGCTCGCGAGCGATCCTATCAACCCTTTGGTTGCCCTCAATCTCAGTGTGCCCCGGTACTCAAAAGATGGTGTGTCTAATGCGTTTATTCTGTTGGCCAGTGCGGAGGAAGATTCGGAGCGCTTTTTGACCGATTCTGCCGTTAATGTAGTTTCGGCATGCTTCCTTGGAGTCTGTTAGAATTGTAAGGGATATATTTGTGCGGTAGTCCTCCACAGCTGCTAGAGCAACAGCCATTTCCTCTCCCTCGGTTACCGTACAATCCCGTGCCGACGCGCAAGCGATTTCTCTATAGTCCGAGTCTATTACTGCCGCGACGACTCTTTTTTCTGTGTCCCTTCGTTCTCGAGGATATACCGCGGCGTCCGTGTATACCATGTTCGCCTTGGTTGCTAGGTATTTTTCTACATATTTTGCCCTAGCGTTCCGCCTGGCTGTTTGTAAATTCGGGTCCATGTTTCTTGGCAGGGACCCCACCTTGATGGTGCTGCGATACTCATCGGGTAGGTTTGCCGCTCTTTGTTCTTCCCTTTCAATTTCCTTGTGCCCCAGTTTTTTTAGCTTTCTGCCCGTGGTAGTCTGCTGGAGTCTGAGTAGCTGTGACCCTAACTGTGCTTCTTTGAGCTCCTCGAACGTGTTGTGGAGTCCGAGGGCCAGCAGCTTCTCTGTCGAGGTGTTGGCCGGCAGGTGAAGCGCTGTTTTGTATGCTTTCCTTATGATGGCGTCGGCCTGGTCCCGTTCGCCTTTGTTTGTGTTGTAATATGGGAGGGCGTACGTAATCCGGCTGATTATGAGGCTCTTAACCAACTTGACTGTATCTTCCTCCTTCATGCCACTTCTTTTTTGCGAGACGCGGGTGATCATACGTGCCACCTGTGCCGTCGCTTGCTTGAGTAGGTTTATGGTGTGTGTGCAGCGTTGATTGCTCTGCACTGTGCCTATCTAGCTTCAGGATCGAGTGTGGGGCAAAAAAAAATTTTAGCAGTTGTATGTAGCCCCAAGCTACAATTGAAATCCATCCCGTGTCGGTTTTCTTCTTAGCTTCGTACTACATACGGGTGGACGTCTCTTTAACCTTTCACGAAGTACGTAGACTTGAATGGTTTTCATTCGTCAAGAAGAGACGTCGCTTCTGCCATACATCTGGGCTTGGTTCTGGGTTCACTTTTCTTTCTTTTATTCATCAACGATATCAGTGAAGGATTTCAGTCACATTTGAGATTGTGCGCTGATGATAGTGTTTTGTACAAGCGCATTAGTTGTGAAGATGATTGCCACATTTTACAGTGTCATCTCACTCGAAGTGGTCAGTGCCGTTGTAAATGAAACATGAGTTTGTATCAGTCTAAGATAATTTTCATGTTAATTGGCAAGGTTTCTGTTTCAGTAGATAATATTGCGTTGTCACTTGTGTACGCGTATACAACTACCTAAGAGTTTATTTTGCCACTGATTTAAGATGGCATTTTCACGTTGATTATGCAATAGGGAGGGCAGGCAAGTCATTGGAGTTTCTACGGCTTAATGGGCTAAAAATTTCAGTATGGCTACTAAAGAGCTACTCGAAGACGTTCGTCAGGTCTCTGCTAGAATATGCATGCGTGGTACGGGACCCACCTATGGTTGATGTCGTGGAACGGCTTGAAAGAGTGCAAAATTTAGCTGCAAGATGTGTTACTGGGAATTATAATGTCTAGTACTTTATGGCCCATAACGTACTAGAAATATTTTTCCTGAGAGAACTATTCAGGATGTCTTTTTTTTTCCCTAGAACAATGCGGGAGTAGAATAGACTGCCATTTTCAGTGGTCGAGCTAATCTCGAAGGATACATCTTATGGCTTGTTGAATTGATGCGATATTACTTATGCTCTTTCTCTGCATGCTAATAATGTCTGTAATTCTTTGATCATTTTCCGAACTTTTAGTAGTGTAGTCTTTATTTCCAAGTCATGGTGTACGAATTCGTTTGATGTTACGTATTCCCTCCCTACTTTAATGTCTCTAATTGGTTCTGTGGCTGTTGCATAAATAAAATAACGTAATCGATACTGATGTGCTTGGGAGACCAACCCAACAGGATATTTGCATGGGGATGTATAGTTTAATCGGCTTTCGTGATGTGCGCATTCTGGAAACACGCGAGGTCATTCACCATTTACGCCATTTAAATGGTTAGCACGTGCACAAGCTATTTTATTTAAACCACATTTATACTCTGTCTCATCCCAGCGCGAAGCATAATAACAAGGAAAACGAAAAAAGAACAGCAACTGTCGACAAATACCCGCCTGGTTAACGACCTACGGTTTCGGGTAAACATGCGGGGCAGAGCTCTTTGCAAATCTGCATTGAAAAACGATGCGCATATGCTGGCGTGTTCGGTTGATTGCGCAAACATTTGTGGCGTATCTTCGTAGACTCACGGACAGCTTTGTGTGGCTACGAAGGGAAAGCTACAAGCGTGGCTGCTACACAAGTGTTACCGCGCCAAGTAGTCTGGCAACATTTGACAGTGTTTTTTTTTGTTGTTGTTGCTCGAAACAGACGCAGAATCGACGCAGCTTCCGCGTGCGACGGTTTCGCGTTTGCCCAGACGCGACAGGCGGAAGCCGCAAAATAAGTAAACCTTTACGCTCAGTTGTGCGTTCTGTCCTATTCAACTGCTGCTAATAAGGCCTTTATGTTTTGTCTTCCCCAGCCTAAACCTGCGCGGATTGAAACGCGTCGCTCTTCTCAGAGGCGCTATCACTTGTGCGCGTTTTGCCTCCATAGCTTTCCCTTCATTGCCACGGAAAGTTGTCAGCGAGTATAGTATTCTATCTTTGAGAACGCGCGCAGGCGCAGTAGGGGATATGTACTATTTTGCTTATGTATGGACGCGCGCGCACGATCCAACATCCCCCCCCCCCTCCTTCCCCACGCTACCCCGTTCACACACACGCATGGTTGTAACCCTTCCTGTATAGTGCGAGCACGTATAGAGTTCTGCTGAAACATGTGTAGTCGCAGAGCCTCTTCAAGGCAGTCGCAAGGCCCCTCCTCAAGGTGATCATCAGGTGCTACGAGCTAGATAGGCACCGTGCTCCCCAGCCCGTCCATATTCACCCCCGATTCTTTTTCCTTGGAAACATACCACTGACTCTCGCCCTAATTCGAACGTTTATTTCGAGCGATTAAAGAAATTGAAGTTCATAGATTCGACTATACTTGCGCTAACCACGCTTCTCTACACGTTCGCGTGTAATCGCTCTGCGGGCAGTCAGTCGCCATCGCTCATGGCAAATCTGACTGCAGCGCCACAGTGTTTTCATGCGAAGGCGCCAATCGGCGCATTGAGCGAAAAATCCTCACTTCTGCAATCTGTAACAGCGAAACGGCACCTGAGCTCCCACTGCCATTGGCTGAGACGCCCCGTCACGAGCGCGCCTCGATGGAACAGAGCGGGCGAGAGGGAAGCCCTGCTGCCGTGCTAGCGCGCCAGGTGTTGCGGGAGGGGAGAGGGCGCTGCTTTGTCACCCTCGCTCTCGGATGCCTACGTTATAGACCCTTTTCGTGCTTACAAACAGAGTTCCCAGAACACTTCCGGTTAAGCCCTCAGGAGTAACACAAGTTACAATAGCCTATAAACTTACAGGACCCTCCAGCTGGCACCAGTTTTGTTGGGGAGTTGGAGTGTTTGACAATAAATTGTATTGTTAAATGCAACAACAAAAAAAAACAGCCCACACATGAGTTCGACGCATGGAGCACGTTCATTATATCTGAAAACATCAAGAATATGTGCCGACAATATGTGCCATACGGCAAAATACTTTTTTTTTCTTGGCTAACTGGACTCTTGAAAATGGCTGACCGGAAGTGCTGAGGGGTCATGAACGCACTGCTGCCACATCGCTCTTTTTTCCGCGCAAGCATTCGCCTGCCCGCGAGGAGTTCGTAACTAGAAGGACCGATCAACGGCGTTCAATTAGACATTAATGCTTTCGCATTCTCAACTCATAAGTGCTTAGTGCTTAGGTGTCCTCAGATTTTGTATTTCGATAGCATTATACACGGGTCATTGGAAGTCGTTATTGGTTACCATAAAAACAGTTGGGAAAGGAGGCAAGGCGCTTACGTAATGGAGGTTCAGGAAGTAATTCATGGTGTATAAGACGGAGGCGACTTCGTCATCCTCACTTGACAACGGAGCATCATCACGGAAGAAGTGAACAAAGTGCAGGACGGAGCACTTTGTCAGGCAGCCAACCAACTCTCTTTCACTTTTTTTCACTTGACAAAAAGAAAATGCAGAAACTCCACTGGAGTTGTTTGAGTATGTTTAAGCATATCCCGAAATTTCAGTTGTCTCACCTGCAAAGTTCAAGTTCGCCTACCCCAAAATTTTAAATTGCCCCACCCCCAGATATCAGTTAAATATACATATATATATATATATATATATATATATATATATATATATATATATATATATATATATATATATATATATATATATATATATATATATATATATTATTTAATGCGAGGGTTAATGTCTCAGTGCTTAGAGGGGTATGGAATGCGGGCGAATAAGGATGATTTTCTTTCACTCATTTATATTTACGCTGCTATAACCATTAAATGTCTTAACCTATTACCTTAATTTAACAAATTACCCATTTTCGTGCAGATACGCTATTACACTTTTCGTGTATGGTATGGTATGAAGAACTTTATTTAGGTCCTGAGGAATCAGTCTGAGACTGATGCGGGCCGCTTCCACGTCGGTACAGAGAGGCCGAGCCCCTCTGCCGTCACACGGGCCCTCTGGACAGCCCCGAGTTGGTCCGCCAGCACCTCACTGTGCAGCATCCGCTGCCACCACTGTTCACCTCGAGAACCGCCACCGGCCAGCGCCAAGCAGTGCCAAAGCATGTGTTCTAAATCGAGCAAACCCCCACACTTACTTTTCGTGTGACGGATAGATTTTGCTGCGGTGCTCGCCAAATAATGCTTACGCGCTAAACGTCGGTCGAATATATATGTGTCCCTGTGCCAACGAGGTTATGTACCACAACCTCCTTGCCCTGCATCCGGTGGAGACAGCTACTGTCGAACAGCTACGGGCTCCCGGTAGGTTTTAATGGACTTGACTTGGTCGGTGACTTTTGCCAACCACTGAGTGCTCACTTTCTGCCGCTATGCTCGTGTGACTTCGGTCATTTATAGCAACGTATACGCAAGCTTATCGTCTTTGTTGCAATGTTGCTGGTGCGGCGGAAACACGTTGCTGTCACGCACATTGTCCGTTTCGGAAGAACATCTGCCGTGTACCGTGACACGACCGCGTTCTGGGCCAACTTTTTCTGGTTTCAAATTTTATCTAGGTACGCTCTGTCACAGTTCTTTCCTTTCTCCGTCCGTCCTTTGAAAAAGCATGTGCAACAGCTGCGCCCTGTCGTCCCCTCGGTAGTATGTATAAACTATTGCAACACATATTTATGAGCGTGCCTTATTTCGTACGCTAGCTGCTCGTGTAAACCGTGACGCGCTCGAGAGCTCACGTGCTTGAGAAAGGCGACGGCATTGTATTTCAGTGCTTGCCAAACCACTGCGCAATTGTCGGCAACGACAGCGCAGCTGAAGCTGCGCGTTCGGCTCACCAAAAATATCAGCGGGTTCCTGTACCACTTTCAAGAGCTGATGCTGCGCGACAACTTCAATCACTTGCGCGCCACATCACACTTCTGCGCTGGAATTCGCCGGGTTTCGCCAACTCCCGCTTGCACTCTCTCGACCATGACTTGCGACTTCACCTGCCACCTGGGGACGTATTCTGAAACGTTCGCCGCCGCGAAAGTTTCAGAATACGTCCCCTGGACGCTCCCGTCGCGAAACAACTTTACTGCGTCACATATGGTTGGGAGTCACATTTACAAATTCCTATTCATTCCTGATAAGAATGTCCAACCGTGCGGCGTGCAATTTGTGCGGGTGCGAGGAGACTCTAGAGCACCTACCGTGTCACTGCCCACCCTTTGACACTCAACGACGTGCTTTACAAGCGAAACTCAACCTGCTAGACAATGGAGCGCTCTCAGAAGAAAAGATCCTAGGACCATGGCCTATGCGTTCTTGTATGCAAAAGGCCACAAAAGTCCTGCGTTTCTTGAAGCTCACTGGATTGTATGAACGCTTGTGACAGTGAAGATTCCACTGCAACTGACTGTGAATGACTGACTATTATTTTCTTTTCTCTCCTTATCTGTTTTTCCCTTTCCCCCTCACCAAATGTAGGGTAGCCAACAGGGCACGTCCTTGGTTAAGCTTCCTACCTTTCCCTCTTCGTTTCTCTCTCTCTCTCTCTCTCTCTCTCTCTCTCGCTCCTTCCAACATATGGCGCTGTTTAGGACGGGAGTACAAACCACTTGTGTTCGCTTTTGTCGCGGGCCCTTCTGAAGCGTTGTTTTTACAGTAACTCTGGTGGGTGTCACGGAGGGTGACGCCGTCCTCGCCGACAGTGACCAAAATGTCACACTTGTCCTATCACATTATTATCATTATTTATTTCTTTGGGAGGAGGGCAGTTCGCAGTATAACGACAAACAAAGGCATGCGGGCACCCGCTTTTGTGCCCCGTGTCATGTTTGTTTACGTCGTCACTCCTGGTTATAACCGTAATGTACATATTTTTCGCTTACTGAGAAACCGAAAGTTCCCCTCGCGTTATGTCCGTGGTCGCATTATTTACGTGCAAATATGCTTTCTCCTCGCCTGCATCGTACAACAAAAATCAACATTGAAAAGTCTAGCGTGTTAAGGGTCAACCTCACTTACCTACAGTTCCTGTTTCCTGCTATAAAACGTAACGTTTACAGCGAAGCTGTTAATGTGACTATAGAAGAGCTCAAAAAACGATATCGTCCAGCTTGATCAACTTTATCAAAAAGAAGCTCAATCACTCACGAGTATTATATTTTCTGAAAATGTGGTGAATATTAAGAGCAATATGCTGGCCAATTTTGAAGTGAGTGCGTCAAAATTAGGCCTTAAATAAATATTACTAAACCCTCGTTATCATACCTTTTAGAGGCGTTCAATGGAAACGCTTAAAATGTTACCCCACTTCCTTGAGAGGACCAAATAGGGTATAAACTCTATATTTACAGCAAAGGTGGGTCGCTCTGTATGTGTGGACGAGTGCTGAAAGTTTGAAGTGTGTACGTTAATTACGTGCTTTCAAAATTGCTGAATATTCGTCTTCTTCCAATTATGATGCAGTATCTGAGGTATGTGGTTGATTTTGCCGGGTCACCCGCCGTGGTTGCTTAGTGGCGATGGTGTTGGGCTCCTAAGCAAGAGGTCGCAGGTTCAAATCCCGTGCCACGACGGCGGCATTTCGATGGGAGTGAAATGCAAAAACACCCACGCACTTAGATGATTTAGCTGCACATTAAAGAACCCCAGTTGGACAAAATTATTCCGGAGTCCCCCACTAAGGCGTGCCTCATAATCAGATAGGGGTTTTGGCGCGTAAAACCCCATTTTATTTGTTAGTTTTTTGCATTAACATGGCTACCATAGTTCAGTCTGCTAATGACTTCCTGAACAGTTCCTCCTGTTATACTTTAATTCATTGTAATGTGCGTAGCTTGCTCAAAAATATTGACAATCTTTGCTCTCTTCTGTCATTACATAATTTCCCGTTTGATGTTATTGCTACCTCCGAAACATGGCTGCGTTCAGACGAACTGTACCATATACCCGGATATGCATTCTTCTCCACTCCTCGAAGTACGGGAACTAGGGGTGGCGGCGTTGCACTATTTGTGAGGTCTTCTTTACCGTGCTCAGTCGTTAAAGAGTACTCTTACTCATACGCGAATGAATTTGATATGCTTGTTGTGAATTCTCAATGCTTCGTTGCAGCGGTAATTTATCGTGCTCCTAACAAGAACAAATCAGCTTTCATGCTACATTTTGAACATTTATTAGTTTATTTAACCAATATAAATAAACGAATAATAATATGTGGAGACTTTAACATTGATGATATAAAGGAATATGACAGCGATTATTTTAATCTTGTTAGATCATATGGGTTCCGTAACGTCATTAAAACCCCAACACGTATAACCTCACTGACATCGACACTGATCGATCATATATTGTGCAACTTTAACACCGATTCAAGCTGGTGTAATGTTTATGATTCGGCTGTAACAGATCACTCTGCTGCTGCCATCTTTTTTCATCGATCCACTCATTCACAGGGCCATTCTCATATCTCTCATCGAGTTAACTATCCAGTATTACGTGAATGCCTTTGCTCTTTAACTATAGATGCGCAGACAAATTCAAATCAGCAATTTGACAGTTTTAGCAAAGCGTTGTGTGGTGCATTAGCGCAATCGTCAAGCACCTTCGAAAAAAGATATTATAGCACTCCTATCTGTCCCTGGATGACGAAAGGACTGCTAAAATTAATTAAAGATAAAGACTTTTGGCACACTAAAGTAAAGTCGCATAGGGGTAACAAATATTATGAACAAAAATTTCGTATAGCTCGAAATGTAGTAACTAGCGCTATACGTATTCGTAAAAAAGAGTATTACACAAATTTAATACTCCGTAATTCTGGTAATTCAAAGGCAACATGGCGCATCATCAACTCGGTAATTAAGCCATCGGTTACAGAATATACAATGCCAGACTTGAAAATCTTAGGAATGTCTATGGAATCCTTAGTCTCGGCGTTTAACTCATACTTGTGTACGATTGGCCAAGCAATATCTAATAACGTACCTCTTGTTTCAGCCATTACTTACCCAGAAAGGTCGACAAACTCATTTGGTTTTGTGGACATTACAGCGGAGGAGATAGTGTCTGTAGTTAACGGCATGCCATTCAAACATTCTACTGGTCACGATGGAATATCCACAGTGGCCTTAAAGCATTGCATTGATATATTGTGCATGCCATTAGAAAAAATATTCAATCTCTCTTTCTATACTCCTACATATCCAGATTTACTAAAGATCGCTAAGGTTATTCCAATTTACAAAAATGGGGACCATAACTTATTAGAAAACTACCGTCCTATATCCGTCTTAAGTTGCTTAAACACCGTCTTTGAAAAACTTATCGTCCAACGAATCACTTCATTTCTTGAACGTGAATCCATTTTATCTTATTGCCAGCACGGTTTTCGAGCTAAACGATCGACAAGCACAGCGGTATTAGCTCTGTCTGACTACATAAATTCTAACTTGAACAACAACAAAAGTGTCCTAGGCATATTTCTAGATGTGAGGAAAGCGTTTGACACTGTGGATCATGACATACTACTAAATAAGTTAGAATGCTATGGTTTCCGAGGTCTAACTCTTCAATTTTTCCGCAGCTATCTCAATAACAGAAAACAACTAGTTTCCATTGCAGATACCAAATCCGACGTTTCTGGCATTGTTACAGGGGTCCCACAAGGGTCAGTACTAGGTCCAATATTTTTTTCTTTATTTGTAAACGATCTTCCTGATACCTTAGAAAACTTTTCTGCTGTGATGTATGCAGACGACACTGTTCTACTTTGTGCGCTAGACTCCTTGGACAAAACATTTCAAGTGGCTAATAATGAACTTCGGAGTGTTAACCAGTGGTTCGCGTCAAATAAGCTAACTCTGAATATCAAGAAAACTAAATATATTCTCTTTACTTCTTCGTGGAAAGCACCACTAAAAGACTGTCATTCGCTTTCTCTAAACCATAATATCCTTGAGCGGGTGAGTTCAATTCTATATTTGGGTGTCACACTAGACGAGCATCTTCATTGGAAGCCTCACATTGCATTGCTGTGTAAAAAGTTGAGCAAGGCTTGTTTTATGCTGTATAAATGCCGTTATTACTTCGACACTGCCACTCTGAGAACGATTTACTTTAGCATATTCCATAGCCATCTATCCTACTGTATTGCATCTTGGGGTAATACGTACGTTTCATACGTTGAACCTATCGTACTTCTTCAAAAAAGGGCCTTGCGATTTATGACTTTTTCGGACTACAATGCTAAATCAATGCCGCTGTTTCAAAGTTTAAATATACTGCCTTTTAATTTATTACTGAATCTTAAAACTATATTGCATACTCATAACAGCATAACCACTAACTGTCCTTTGAGCGTATCACATTTTTTACATTCCAGAAGCAATACACGCAGCGCACTTAAGGGAAATTTTCTCTTGCCAAAAATGCATAATGTATATGGAAGGCGAAGGTTAAGCAACACTGGAGCACTCCTATGGAACAGCTTACCAACAGAAGTGAAACAAGCAAAATGTTTTTCACTATCAGTGAAAACCCATTATCACTCACTACTATTATCTGCATAGTTTTCATCTGGATTGTGTACACGTTTCCCCTTTTCACTTGCAGTGTATAATTTACTAAATACAAATTCCTTTCTGTCGGTTTCTCGTAGCTAATACACGTACCCTGCCTTGTGTTCTAATTGAATGTTTATGTATATATGACTTACTTATACTTCTTCGTATTGATGTTAAGACTGTGAATTAAAAACTAGCATGGATCCCAACTAGCCTTGAGCTACTGATCCAGATGTCCTGTACAACATTTCCTGTGTACTTTCCATTTTGAATAAACTTCAATTTCAATTTCAATTTCAATAATATTATTTTACCCGGTCTCCTCCAGTGAAGTACGCGAGGCACGGCATCAATATTTTGTTAAAGTAGGAAGCATGTTGTAAGTTACGAACGATAAGTGTTTAATTAACAAACGTAACTACAGCTTGTGTTGAAAATTTACTAGTTCAAGCTTTCCAGAGTGTCATACCATTATTCGATGTATTACCCGCATTCCTGAAACAACTACACAACACACCAAATTCAAATTCGGTGAAACTAGTGAAAATGTTAAGTGCAATCTGTGACAAAATTTTCTTGTTCCTGCTTTAGATAGAAATGTTGTAAATAAATACTGAACCTCGTTTGCTCCCTATTCTACTGCGCCGGGTTCGTAGCTGGCATCCTCGGTGAGCGAAATCGTACACAGTATTAATATTTGGCGAAAATAGCGGACACGCTAAGTCTATGCAAAGTTCGAAGCACGTGGCTTAATGGCGGCATTTGAAAATAATTACATATGCAAGCGCTCCGAAGCGTTGTCAGTTCATAATCGGAGCGAAGCAAAATTGAGCACGCTGCCTTGGCATAATTCTATAAATGCGACCAAAGTCAAACTTAGAAAAAAGGTTCTCTACATGATAATATACCGCATGCGAATTCAACGGGGGGGGGGGGGGGGAAGGCAGGGGGGTACGCTTTTAAATGCTCCTGGAGTGACCATATAATTGCTATCGCAATAAAAAAAGGAGACGACAAACGTTAAGAAACATTTCAGTAACGTTGCGACCGAGGGGCCGGCCTTCGTCAGAGCCGCCTCCTTTCTTTATATATATATATATATATATATATTTATATATATATATATATATATATATATATATATATATATATATATATATATATATATATATATATATATATATATAACGAGAAGGAAGGGGGTTAACCCCGAGGGGCCCGGATTTTATCATAAGAAGCCAATAAACACTGACAGCAAGCACAACATAGGGGAAATTACTTGTGCTTAATAAATTAAATAAAGAAACGATAAATTAATGGAAATGAAAGCGGATGAAAAGCAACTTGCCGCAGGTGGGGAACGATCCCACAAACTTCGCATGTCGCATGTGATATATATATATCTATATATATATGTGTGTGTGTGTGTGTGTGTGTGTGTGTGTGTGTGTGTGTGTGTGTGTGTGTGTGTGTGTGTGTGTGTGTGTGTGTGTGTGTGTGTGTTCACGTTTTGTTTCATTGACTTTGACATGAGTGAATGTGTGTATTGGTATGCACGACGCCACAAAATGTACGCGTGCTTGTGGTCATACTCTTTCCATGCAACTTTTTTTTACTCTTGCTATTACGTAGAAAATGTATAAACTGAGCTCTGTGTGCTTGCAATCGAACTCTTGAGGCCGAAACGTTGCAATTAAATGTTTTTGCATTTCTACCTGCGCCTGCGCTTTGTTATATATATATATATATATATATATATATATATATATATATATATATATATATATATGTAGCGTGAGAGAGTGTAAGAGGGTTACATGGATTTCTTTTTGTTTCCGCCCAGTCGAGAGCGAGATAGCTGGTACGCCACTGGACAGTCGTAGTGTTATTCTCACAGGAGAAAAGCTTTCGACACCGGTAACTATAATATTTTATTGAGTAAATTGCATAGTTGTGGATTTAGAGGTAAGGTTATTGAACTTCTTGAAAGCTATTTTTCGACTGGGCAAGAGCGCGTTGTAGTGAACGACATCGTGTCTTCTGCGCGCGCTGTCATTGACAGTGTACCTCAGGGTTTAGTCATTGGACCTGTCTTGTTTACACTGTGCGCTGATGATTTTCCTTCGGTACTGATGAGTTCAGAAGCCTTAACTTATGTAGACGACACGGCATCGATATTTGTTGGCGATGACATTACAGAGCCAGAAACTATTGTTAATGATCAACTGATACAGGGCTTCTTTATGGCTTGTGAAGAATGAATGACCAATTCATGTTCAGCAAATGAATTACCCTTTTCTTTTTCATATAAAAAAATAAGGAAATAAATTATGAAAACTTCTGTATTCATCTAGGAAATGCACAACTGCATCGTGCAGCTTCGCTTAAATATGGGGGGGCTAGCAATTCGACTCATCTTGCACCGGCACAAACACCTGAATGTCAGGATATCCTCCAAATTAGCGAGTATGACTGTCACATTTTACTTAGAGCGCGTGAATAACTTGATACACCTACATTTTACGCACTCCCTACTTCGCATTCAACATTCTAAGTGTCATTACTGCATCCACTCTTGGTGCAAAGCATATGCCAGATTTTTATTGCAGTGAAGCTGCCGGGACCCTGGGGATCTTTTCGCGTCCGTCGACAGAAAACTACCATCATTAATGGCTCATACCCTCATAAGCACTGATACCCCCGTAAGCAAGCAAAAATGCAATGGCTCGTAGCCCCGTAAGGCAGAGGCTAAAAATACTTAGTAAACTGAGGCGAACAGTGGAACAGTGCATACATTCTTTGGAATGTATGCACTGTTGCAATGGATGACATTCTCCCAATATCAGAGAATGAATTACGCGGCATTACAAGGAGAATCTCTTTTAAAAAAATTAAATTATGGGGTTTTACGTGCACGCAGGCACGCAGTAGTGGAGGACTCCGGAATTTCGACCACCTGGGTTTTTTTAACGTGCACCTAAATCTAAGTACACGGGTGTTTTCGGCCCCATCGAAATGCGGCCGCCGTGGCCGGGATTCGATCCCGCGACCTCATGCTCGGCCACCTAACCCTACAGCCACTTAGCAAACCACGGCAGGGGGAGGACATTTTTCATTATGTGTATAAATACGTGATTTGACCAGAATTCAAAGAGCTCAGATAGCTATAGACAGCTATAAACTGTCTAATCGGACGTTTTGAAGAGCGCTCTACAACTTTCTAAGTGAAATTTTTTTTCTAGCTTCGTTGCTTCAGAAGTTGGTTAATTGATCTTGACGAATTATCTAATTAAGTAAAATACAAAAGTAGCGTGACACACTACATACAAAAGTGAGAAAGATGCATTTGATCGCGTCGTCTTAGAGTGCGTCGGCATATATTTAAACTCTAGCTAAATTTAGCTGGAACAATCTGTATGTTTGTGGATTATATTATGTTGACTGTTCTGTTGTGACTATATGTTATAATGCATTTACACGATGTATGCACCACACGCTGACTAGAGGCTGTGTTATTAGGTGACAGTATAATTTATATTTTTCAGACTATCTTCTACAGAATTGTGGAGTCATTTAACTTGTGTATTGTATGTACCATACATTTCTTACATCAAAGTGTTACTGTGAAAACGTTGCTTGACAAGTTATGGTGCTTGTATGAAAAAGTTATTTGATATGTAATCCTGAACCCTGTGTGTTATAGGCTAGACGCATTCCAGAGCTAAGGAGAAGCCGGCGCCTTAAATTGTGCGTCAACATCTCCTTGTATCACATGAATAAAAAATAAAAAAAAATGCAAGCAAGGCAGATGAGATGATCGTTGTGAGACAAGATAACGCCCAAAGGGTGCAAACCTGCTTCGGAGTGTTATTGCATCCGAGATCAAATTTAGTGAGGCAATGAAAAAATAAACGGGTTGGGGACGGTGCACAGAGGGGACCTATGACCAGTGTTGTGGCGAAGTAACATGTGTCTGAATGAATTACAGTCCTTGTAAAAATTTTGTAACAAGTGTTCGAAAGTGTCATATACGGGCAACATCTTAAATCATGCGATTTCATTACAAGCGACTGAAGTTACTATTGCGACTGCTCCAGGAAACAGCATCGCTGCAAATTGGGTTGTGATTCTGCGAGGTCGCGCAACTCTGGCGCATTTGTTTTCTGCTATTTTTGGAGCAAGTGTATTCCAATGACAGAGTGAGGGGCGAGTCTTGTTTTCCAATAACGCATCGAGAGCAGATTTCGATCCGTGTACGCGGAGCTCCGCGAAAACACGCGAGAACCGGCGGAGTGGACCGGAACTCCGCGTGACGGGTTTCCTTCGCGCATGCAAGGCCTCCGAGACTACAACGTGTGCTCGTGCAATCTCGGAGGACACAACGCATGCCTTTTGGTCGTTCTACTGCTCATCGCTTTCGGCGGCGGCGCTGCGGTAGCAGTGGCGTTCGCGGTAGAAACGGGCGCTACGGACGACTTGTCGTACGCGCGGCATTACTTTTGTTAGCCGGTAATTACAGCTTTAGCATGGACATCTAGAGATGTTATAAGCATGTGCTGATAAGTACAGCGAACAGCGGAAGCGGATGACCATACGAACGGTATTCTGGACAACTGTATCCGGTTTATCACTTCCGTTCTGACGCTATGCAACGGCCGTGTACGTAGCGTGTGTTGTGTTCCAATCACGGTTTAGGAGCTGATTAGAAGGCGGGTGCTCGCTCGCAGATACGGTGAGCTGTCGGAATCCACCTAACTCCACTTTTCACCCCGGGGAAAGGCTACGCGCGAGAGAGGAAGGACAGGGCGGGGGAGCAAGGAGCAGGGGTTGTTTGTTGTGGTCCCTTCGTTGACTCCCACAGAGAAAAAAAAAAAAGGCGGGAGGACGCCGTGCCGCGCTGTGCTCTGCATTGGTTCTCTGCTCCCGCACTGAGGTGGGAAGTAAAAACAGTGCCTCTTCGTCCCAGAACTTCTCTCTCTCTCCCTCTACGGCGTTCATGGGCCCGTCTCACGTGAGGCTCTGGTGCCGCTGCTGCCGTGCTCGAGGGATACGCGCACACGTTTTCTTGAGCAGTACACTGAGTACACCGCCTCGTCTCCCACGGTAAACGACAGACCGCACGACTCTGCGTGTTGCGCGCATCGGCGGCATGTCTACGCACGCTGCATCGGCGGGTGAGTGGCCGCTTTTGCGTCGTCCGAATTTTCAAAGAATTTGACCAGTTTTCACGTCCTTAGCACGCTCGAAAACGTGACGGTAAAAGAAGAGAGGTAAAGTAACCCTAGTTTATCATTTATCGTGCTCGTTTGCTCTATAAGCTGTGCCTGTTCCAAAGCTTGAACTGCGCGATCGAAGCAGGTGTCACAGAATGTAAACAACTTGGAAAACGAGGCACGAACTAAAACGTGTGTCACGTATGGACCTGTCTGCTATGCTATATTTCTGCTTAGCCGCTCTCGAAAAAAAAAAAAAAAAGAAAGAAAAACTCTAAGGGCTCTCAAATGTCAACAGACACATGTCGAACGCATTTCTAAGCCTTCTGTTTACGTGATTATGTCTCAAATGTGTTTCTGAGTCTTCATATTATTCCCGTTTATTATTGTGCATTTACTTTGGTGATTCCTTTTTTTTTTTGCTTTGGGCATCTAAACAGTAGTGCTATCTCCTCGGCCAAGCTGTTTCTAACATCTTTTAGCCGATGGTTTCCACCAGAAGTCCTGTATTTCTCGAAATAAAATGTATGTATGTATGTATGTATGTATGTATGTATGTATGTATGTATGTATGTATGTATGTATGTATGTATGTATGTATGTATGTATGTATACAGCCTCCAACTTTTTCGACGTACAGTGAAATAAGTGATACGCACTGCGAAACGCGCCGAAACCGAAGGGCGTTATGTATGCACGACGTCATACGGCCGCCTAAAGGAATAATGTACCGGTGGCATAGCACGGGTGAGCAAGTGCGAATGCGTGCACCCTCCAGTTTGCTTAACGCCAAAGACGCCGGAATGAAGTGGGGCAGATTTAAAGCGTCTCATTAACCGCTTCACAAAAGCTGCGCTTCGCATGTAGATTCCTAAAGGTGGCGCTGGATATTCTTGTTTTCCTTCCCCCCCCCCCCGCTTGTTTTTCTCTTGGCTACGACACTGATATTGAGTCCACCCGTTACAAAGTGTTCATTAGCTACAATTCACCAAATCGTCAATCACCATCTTGCTTTGACCGTTTTTTATTAGCTCCGTGGGAAATATTGTGGTAAATAAGTGGAAGAAATAAAGACTGACCTGATTTAGTTACTTGACAACTATGAAGCGCAATACGCCGGGACCAAAGAAAGGAGACGTGGACTGGTCAAGCGCCCTTAGCAACTCTGTCGACTGTAAAACCGCTGCAGTGGCTTAGCAGTTATGGTGTTACACTGCTAAGCACGAAGTCGCCGGATCGAATCCCTGCCGCGGCGACCGCATTTCCATGGGGGGCGAAATGCAAGGACGCCGGTGTCCCGTGCATTGAGGGCACGTTAAAGGACTCCAGCTGGTCCAAATTAATTCGGAGTCCCCCACTACGGCGTGCCTCATAATCAGATAGCGGTAAATTGGCACATGAAATTCCAGAATTAATTTTTTTTTAATTTACCAAATGTAAGAATTGACCCATTTGTGTTGTTGACCGCAGGTATTCGGGGAACGGACGACCAGCCTCGAGGCCCGGAAGACAATCCTCTTTATTTTTGTGAAAGGCGTTTTTTATAAGTGCGCTTCCCGACCAAATCACATTTGCGCAAACAGAAAACGCAAAGCGGGTGTCGACGAGCGTGGTAACCTTAAGATGGAAGTGCGAACGAAAGGCGGGCACTGCAGACATAATAGAGTCGCCTTCCTTTGGTTCCATGCATGCATTACTCTCCATCGTTGACAAATACGTTTCACCGACTGGCCCAATTAAAAGTCTGTATCTTGAAATTGTTTACATAAATTTTTCGTCGGAGCATACGCGTGCCGATGCGTGTGACGCGAAATATTGAAGCATTTTATTCCCGTGGTTGTTTTTGGCTTCAGATATGTTCTCAAAACTTGCCAGGTTGAGTCCTTCTTTGATGAAAAGCAGTTAGCTACACATAAGATCGACGCAAGTGCTATCGAAATCAGCGACGTCATGACGAGCACTGTGGGGAACACTAGGACAGCGCAACCGACCATATTTAGATATTGCGTCCTTTTTACCTTATACTAAAGCCTTCTACTCACGTAGAAGGGCACATATTGCAATTCGTGAAGCGTGATGCGTTAATAGAACATAATCTGCTTCATCTGTAAGGGTAAGGATTGTCCGTATGAAGTGAAATGTAGTGAATTAAATTATTTATGGGAACCGATATCTTCAGTATCTTGCTCCACGAGTGTGTCAATTCGACTGGTGCAGCCAGAAAGCCAGCCACCAGAATGCGGCTGCAGTACGTGCATTTTAATTGAGAACCGATGGGAAGAAGGGCGTTTTGTCGATCCTTTCCTTGTTAGAGAGAGAGAGAACCCTTTAATGAAAGACAGAGATTTTAACCGGCGTATAGACATCGCTGACATGCTACTCAGCGTGGGGAAGGAAATTGGAGAGAGAAAGACATAAGGAAAGAGGCGAGAAAAAAAGGAAGAAGTTAAAAAGAAATGGCTACTGAGTTTTCTGACCCACGGGCAACGGCCAGCAATGGTAGAGCCTTTCAGTGTATGCACCGTCGTGCAGTGATACGACAGAATTCGCCGCGTGAAATGTGCATGAGGGTGACAGAGTACAACTAAAGTTGGTCTAGTTGACCAATGTTTTTAAAGTATATAAACAACAAGTTCATCGTGCGCCTCTGTTGCGTAGGGCAGGCTAAAGGGCCTAAGGCACAGTCAAAGGATAAAGGTCTGTGTAATGGAATGTATGCAATGTTCATGGAGCGCACGCTCGTCGGCATACGCTGGACATTCAAACAGAATATGCTCCGCGGTTTCAATTGAGCCACAGTTGTTGCAGTGCGGACTTGTCACTTGACCGAAGCGGTACTGTAAGCCGTTTCCATAGGTGGTTTTGAGGCGAAGGCGATGATATAGAGCTTCCAGATGGCGAAGAACGCTGGGAGGGAGTCTGGATCTGAGATGTTGGTCTACTGAGTAAAGGAAAGGGTAATGGTGGATAGGCAAGCTGCAGAGCCGATCCTTTTCTTCAGAAGCAAACATTTTAGCTAGTTGGGAAGCATCAGTTCTAGTCAAGTAAATCCGCTTATAGTTTTGGTGTTGAATACATTTTCGTGCCGCTTCGTCTACTTTTTTGTTGCCCAGGATGCCACAATGAGCCGGTATCCACTGAAATATGAGACAGTGGCCCGATGCAATGGCCAGGTGATATAAGTAAGCGATGTCGAAAGAAACAGGTTGATGATTGTTTTTTTTAACAGACGGGTACAAACTTCCTAGTAGTTTGTCGTACTGGCACAATAATTTCTAAATTATGCAGCGGGGCACAGAGGTGTGCTTTTTGAGCCACCCTGCAGGAAACTCGGATGGAACCATTCAACGGGGTGTCCTAGCTAACTTTAGCCAAGCTGTTCACTGAAAAAAATATATTGAAAAAGCACGGTGCAAGACATGATTTTAGGACATATATGATGTTCGGACGTCAGAGGTCTGACGGCCGAACGCCGTAGACTTTATAACTGCACCTCGCACCGCGTTTTTTAAATATCTTTTTTTCATTGAGCACCTCAGCTAAACACAGCGCTACTACTTGTCTCGTTTCTTGTTTGTGGGTTGTCCTGGGTGTTTGCGCTGAATTCTTTTCACCTTAAAGAAAGCTTGGCTAAAGTTAGCTGGGGAGCCCTGTAGAGATGTGCGCGATTTTTGTTGCCAAGAAACGCAAGCGCAGAGTAGATACATACTCAAGCATGCTGCACATAATTGCTAAACTATAGTGCTTAGTTTAGACATCAACAAATTCTGCTCTGCATATCTACCAAGACCTCTATAGGCATACTATGCAAGTCACCTGAAATGTTTTCACAGAGCTTTTCTGGATCATTGGTAACGAGAGCATTGTCGAAGCTGTCGTTTTTCAACCGCAAAAGGTCGGATCCACTGTCCTGTGCGATCAGTTACGGGTGAGCTTGCGTCTGTGAGCCAGAAAAGATGGAGACGCAGCACACCATCACCATCAAATATGCTAGAATAGATAATATATCGCCTGAATGTTTACACTTGCACAGTATCACCAACCTCATTTTCACATGATTTACATCAATGAACTCAATTTTCTTCAGTAAATGGGAACCTTTCGTTTTTCCCCCACTTTTTATGCCATGGGGAAAAAAATACAATAAACAAGATTTTTTTCCCACAAGGTTCTCTCTTTTCTTTTTTCCATGTCTTCATATCTGTAAGCAGCGCTAATGATTCGCATTTCAGCAGCAGCGCCGTAACGCACAGCATGGCGAGCGGAAGAAACAATATCCTGTATGGCACGTGCTGCGATTTAGAGTCGGAAATTTGGCTATTCATCTTGAGGCATATGTGTCCAGCTTCTCGCATGACTAAGCACCGGCGTGCTAGAACGTAGGACAAAGCTCGGCTGAACGCTTCAGGCTCAAGCGAACGTTGATACAGGCGCGCGTTTGCTATCGTTGAAAATGTCTTGTCGGTTGGACGTCCTTTCTACGGGACGGCGGCAGCATATTTTAGTCACCGGGCGCCTGCCCCGTGTGCTGAGGCCACTGCATGCCACTACAGCAGACGCGAGAAGCGGCGGGCAGTTTAGGATGTCAGCAGCTGCGAATGCGCGAGATTTGCCAGGCTACCAAAGCGGCCACAAGTAAATGATGAAGACTAGGTTTAAAAATGTCGATGGCAGGAAAATTCACTCATAATGTGCACTGCGGTCATATTATGTACGAAGATCCCGGTCAGACGAGTTGTATCGTGAAATAATCGTGCCATGCCCCCTTAAATTTGCACGTGATTACTATCTTCTGGCGCAGATGGCACACCAGACGGCTGAACGACTGGTCCAGCGTGCCGGAGCATCGCATCGGACATGTCGTCTGCTGCACTCCCGCCGGATGCCAGATGCGACAGCGATGGTGCTAGAAAGCGTCCCCGTTACCTGCATCCCGAATGTGCCAAGAGGCATGGCGGCAGATGTCAACTGCTGCAGCACCGATGTCAGATCAACGAGTTTCTTCTTCTCGCTGACCTGGAGCTGTGTGAAGATGGCCGAGGAAGAAGCGGCGGGGACGCCCGACTTGCAGTCACCCGAAAAATCGATTGCAGGTTTGTCTTCTACAGCTCACCTGATGACCAGCGTGAGTCGCTGAACGTCGCTCGAGGTCTGCTTTTAGAGCACCGCTGTATCACCGCCGTGGAACTGAGCTGTATCGCGATGAACTACGGTCCGTTGCTGGCGGCGCTTGAACGCAATGACGCGGTGAAAAGCTTGACTCTCTGGTTGAAGAGTGACGACGTGATAGACGCCAGCCTCTTCATGCTGACCGACACACTCTCGCGGCTCGACGAGCTGATCTTCATGGATTGTTTCTGGTATAAGAAATGTAAATCGACGATTTGGGTGGAATGCGTGTTGCTCGAAGAAAACGTGGCGCACCTGACGACTCTGAACGTGGCTCACTTGGCAATGACAGAAGCAGCGGCTGCTCGATTCATCCTGGCGCTGGTGCAAAGCCAAACCATTGCCGATCTCACCATCGGGCGGGACGTGATGTACTGTAACGATGGCAGAAACTTTAGCCGGTACCTCACCAAGCAAGGCACCTCGCTGAAAAAACTCACGTACTTGATAAAAAGTACCGACATTTTCCCGTTCTCCAGAAGAGACGTGTTAGAGCGTCATGTCAACGCTCTGTGCAGGATGACAACTTTGGAGGAACTGAATTTTGACTTTGACGACGCGGACGCGGACAGGTAAGTTATTCAACTGCTTCGATTATTCTCAACGCTTTGCTTTGCGCCGCTACTTATTGCTCGAATATTTTTTTGCGTTGTCATTATCGATGATTGATGGCCACCATCGGCAGGAGTTCTAGTGGGGCTCAGGGCAACACTTTCATGCGCACTCTGACTAAAAAAATAGATAAGGCACATAGTTGGACAGTATGATTAGCTGAGTACGTATAACACTTCAGAGTGATTCCAAATCGAGGTTTATGGCAGGACAGAGAAAATTCTTGAATTACCATCTATGTCAGTTTCCTGAAAGGCTGGTGGTGGTGGTGGTGGTGGTGGTGGTGGTGGTGAATTGTAGCAACAGGCGGGTTTAGCCTGGCGAACAAGGCCGGCAATTGCTCCGCCCGAGCGTCTCGCACAATACCGCTGAAGGGTTTCACCATAGGTCTATCAAGCCAGTCTCTCTTAAGAATTCGATGAGTAGACGTGAAGTTTCTTTGCGGGCTATAACTGATCCCTCTGGAAATATAAGGTGTTGCAGGCTCCAAACCACCTTGAGCAAGAAAAGTTGACAGAAAGCGGCAGTCGTGTAACGTCCCTGCAGTAGCAATTATTTTCGAAGCTTGCCGTAGCACTGCAGGCCGACTAAAATAAATAGATTATCTGTGACAACTGTTTGTGTCTCGCCGTATTTTCTGACCATATATGAGGCCAATGAAAGCGCAGCGGAAGATAAGTTTGCTGTTTAAGTGAAACGTAGAAACGAAAAAGAGCAACGTGGCGCTTCGAGGGCTGTTTTAAAGGTCGTAACAAGAAAATACCGACCGTGCCACCGATTAATTCTCTTGAAGCACATTAGTACAGTGGGCGTGTCCTTTTGTGTGTCTTTTCTGGCTTTTTTATCCAGTGCTGGCCATGTCGCCGTCAACATGTGTGTGCCGATTCCGGCCAGCTTCGGAGACGGTCTACGTAGGCAGCTAAGAGGACAGCCTATTTAGCTTACGCATCTTGTCCACACATTCTTTTTTCCAGCGCAAGATACTGCGCCACGTATGCCAAATTGGTGTCTCCCAGCTTACGGCGCCTGTGGCTGCCCCGCACGCCCTGCCGCGAGTGGGTGTACGACCAACCGTCCTGGGACAACTCCGAATGCATGGAACTCTGGCTCACAGCTCTACGGAAGCGTTCGAAACTGAACGAGCTGCGGATCGACTTGTGGTGCTTCGCCGAACCGCAGTGCCTCGCTTTCTTCGAAGCAGTCGCCGACAACGCCACCCTGCGGCACGTTGTCGTCCGCCATTTGCCGGTTGCGGCTAAGCTCGACGCCATGTGCAGCGCGATCCGGCAACTCGGACTGAGCGACCGAGTCGTCGTCGAGGACCAGTACTACTGCTACCGAAACATGTGGTCGCTTCGGGAATGCACCGAAATTGCCGGCGTGACCATCCGCAAGCCGTGCGCCTCTCTCGCGCAGCACGCATACCTCGAGGATGTACGAGCAACGTTCGAAGTCCTCAGTCGCATCCGTCACCGCATCTCTCTTAGGGTCGACTGCGACGGGTTCGACGTAGCCACGTTCGCTGCCTTGACGGCGCTCATACGGAGCCGGTCTGCGCTTGCGGCCGTCGAGCTGGACATGGAGTACGAGCGGCACGACGTGCAGGACTGGCAGCGACGCGACGCGCATGCAAGCGAAGTGCTTTCTGCGCTTGCGTCCAACCCGAACCTCACCAGAGTGAGCATCTACGGACTGCCACCGCGGGTCTACGACTGCTTGCACGTTCTTGCAACGAGCGCTCGCAAGAATCGAAACTTGGTTCACGTCTGCATAACTCCGCTCGTCGCTCCCGAGGCGTTTAGCAGTGATTTCGGCAGCCATGGGGACGAGCGCAAGAAGGCATCGCGAAACTACGAGAACTTCGTTCTGGTAAACATACAGGTATGACTGGGGTTACTGAAGCGAGCTTTTCTTTGTCTACCTCTTCAGGGTTTGGCATCACCAGCTAGTTGGGTTAGCTGGGTCAATCGGCTCAGTGGTAAGGCTTAGCGCACAAAGTCACCATTTATTAATCATTTAATAAACAACAACTTGTTCTGATAGATTGTCCGCTATTGCGGCATGCGCAGTGGCGTTTACGTAATACCGATTTAGCAGGCGCTGATAGTGACCTCTTGTGGAGGTTTGTCTCAACACAATATCTTATAGACAGGTTTCAGTATTTCTTAACTGTTCTTTCCGAAAAATAAATATTTAGAAAAGTAATTTCGGCACGATTACGCCGCTGCCGAAAGTTTGCACCAGCCGCGAAGCGGAATACCCTTGTAACTGCAATAGCTGTGTGTGTTTGAGTTCTGCACCACCAGGTAGCGCTAACAACCCGGCCGTTTACGTGAACACACCCGATAATCTGGTAATCCGCAAACGGCATCAGCTTACCGGACACGCTAAAGCTGTCAAAAAACTGCTAAAACTGCTGAAACTGTCAAAGGCAGCGATAGCTTTGAAATACGCTGGAGTTCCGTTGTTCGGCGTTTTATACAAAGTAGCTTAAGACAGAAAGGACGAGCGTGTGACCAATAGAGGAAAAGAGTGGCACGATACGCAGATTACACAGTGTAACCCACGTGACCGCGGATTTTATTTGCTGGCAGTGTTACCAGGCAGCACAAATAGGCGCCTAGCCCAAAGCTGAACAAGTTGTAGCTCAAACATACCCAAAGATAAGAAGAGAGCCGCAAGATTTGCCGTAAAATGTAGCCATTTGTTATTGGCAGGTTCGTGCCTCTATGTACACTGAACCACACCACGACAACTACAAATAGTGCGTTACTGAAGGTGAACCCTCGCGTACAACAACAGTAACAGCACTTTACACCGCTTCACTTTATATATTATATTGCGGTGGTATTAGATTAAGCCGAGAAGTCGTTTTGGTTGGAAGTTATCACAGCATCCATACCACTCCTTGAGGCCTCAGCGAACATGGAAAATCATCTGTAGTGTGCGTGGCCAGTTTGCTCTTGTGAACCCTATTTCATGGTCACGGAGAGCAGACTAAAACCTCTGTTCACTGTAGCGTTCGATACAGGCATGCAAGGGATGACAAAGACCAATTTTGTCAGATTGAGCAAAAGAGGCTCACCGCAGCGTTTTTCCGCTATGGTTCGCCAAAGCTAATCGAATTTTCGCTCACAGTCAGAAATGGAAGCTTCGCCTGCGGAACTCCTTGCTCCATTTCAATTTTGGATTACGTCACCTGTTGGTTCGGCGGCAGATAGCTTCCGCACAGTTGGAAAATGACATCTCGCGAACAAAAGTGTACCTTATACGAAGCTTATGATTAGCTCCGAGATCTCGGGAAGCCTCTTAACGGGGGATTGAACACAAGCCGCAATATACGTGCGACAGTGGCCTAACATGCGGTCCTTTTCACAATCTGCGTGTGATCTCCTGCGAAAAGCATTCATAAACACAGAGCACATGGATGCAGGTGAAGCGATTGCATTTCTCGGTCAGCAGATAGAAGACGCATGCTCACCGAGGACTATCTTCGACAGCATTGACCAATCACTATCTTCGACAGCATTGACCAATCAAGGAGGTCCATGACTTCAAACAGCTTGGTCGGGTCCGGATTTCGGGACTGAAACAGCCTGTAACCATGTCGAACTGCACGATTAACGGCCGAACAAAAAGCACGTACAGGTATTTCCTATCATCCCGATGCGTGTCACACGTAAAACGTGATGTGTATCATCCTTCCGATGAATGAGCAGTTTGGAAGTTCAACTTCAGCTCGTTCCACACCGCTCAAGTATCCCGACTCACAGCGGTGGCGATACTCAGCCACACCGTGTTACACATGTTAACAAGTTTGAGCGGGGTACTGTCCTTAACGGAGACGTCAGATTAATCGATACTGCTGCTCTCCCTTGGGAGAACACGAAAACCGGCTATTTAGAGATTTCCTGCACACGAAACTTGGCGTTTGCCTGGCGATCACCGGTCGCCTCGCAGCAAGCCAAGTGCAATGAGCGGCAAGTGCACTTCGCGAGAATTACATGAGGATACGTTCATGAGAATTACATTCATCAGCGAGCACAACAAATGGCGCCTCCTGTGCATTACACTGGCACCGTCTGTACCGGTACGAACACGCTGAAATGTTGAACTTGCTTGATTTCAGAAACGACTTCGGCGGCAAAGCGACACCATTGGCAGATGCATCGGTTAAAGAAACTAGACCCAATAATCGCGCCGCGAAATTGGCGCTCTTGTGAGAAAAATATTGCACTATTCCAAGCACAAGATCTGTTCGTAATTTCGTCCACAGTAAGAGGATAGATACTGTCCTTGTCCAATGTCCTCAAGTAGCTTGTCGAGAAGTGTAGTACCGAGGAATTCGGTAACGATGGCGGGACATTTCGTGCCCGTCCTAGTTTAACAATTAAAATACACGAATTAACTTTATTAATTACATTACGGCGCATATTTTAATCTATAGTGAGTTTGCAAGGCATATACACTTGGAACGGATTATGGGGATGACACCGGTTTCGAGATATGCGCCGTGGAACTTGCGGTAAAAATGCACTTTTGTTCAACTTACTGTCTTTAATAAAATGCTGTTTTATGTGTTGAAGCACATAAGTAAGTGGAACGCCAATGCATTTCGTCGGAGCTTCCCTCTTGGGCAACGTCACTAGAGTGTATGCTCAGCCGTTGAAGAGTTTATAATTATTTAAACATTTTTAGTGAAATTCATAATCGTTACTTATTTTCTATTGTTTTCATTCTTTCCAATGATCTAAGTTGTTTTCACGGAATTCCTAATCGTCTTCCAATTCCATCCGCATTTTGGCCAATTCCCCATAGTGGGTATGAGCCAGTGACAGAGAACAAACAAACAGACAGACAAGCAAGCAAAGACAAACAAACTGGTATTCTGGTCCTCCCGCTGTTATGCAGCTTTTTTTGGTTTTGCCATTTTCGTGAACCCACATTCATCAAGAATCAGCAAGAACATGTTTGCTCGGTCACCTGAACTAGGTCACCGCCTACTTCATCGCTCATGCTTAGGCAACGTGCCTTTGGAAACTCGAACCACCTCAAATGCTGCAGGGGAGCTCAACGGCGGAATTCATTGACTCGGCTGATTCATTGATTCATTAAAATCATTGAGTTAATAGGTGCGCGTTGTTGATGTTTACCGTTTGGGAAGCTCCCCGGTGCATCGAGTGAGTATTTATTGCTCCGACTTTACCAACTTCTGTCAAAGTGGAGCACGTGATACACCGTATCCGACAATTCGTTCCGAGGTCATTGGAAACGTCACAAAATCGGCCAAGTAAGCGCTGTGCCTAGAAATCAAGTGACCTACCAGCGTTGCGGTGGATATATCATTATTACCGCCGACTGTGGTGCATCTTCGTTTAAATGTCCCAACTGTCCTGGTTCAACACCGAAGAATTGCCGGAATATGCAACAGGAAGTTCGTATTCTCCGAAAAATCGCGAGAGGCAAACTTCCCGTAGAGAGGCTGCTCAATCAGTTCGCTGAGATAAACAGCGCTTGCGATCATAATAATAATGATACCATAATAATGCTGAACTTGCCTTCATCGCTGTGCATCCCTCTTCTATGTCATCATCACCAGCAACCCTTGTCGCACCTTTACGTCCCCGTTCCCCATCCCCCTGTGCAGAGGAGCAGGCTATAGCGTGCTAGCTCAGGTCGACTACTCAGCCTTCCTTCAGATGAGTTATCTCTCTCCTTCTTTTTTACTTCAACCCGAAATCTTAAATTCCATGTGCAGAAAGCTACGAGAAGAAACGCAAGCCGTGTCATGACAGCGGCAGGCTTTGTTCTGCGCCGGCAAGACAGCGAACACGGTGCACGATACCTCGAGACCATGCACGACCATCCCTGGCTCCTGGAGCTCGTGCGCGAGGGTGCAGCGGTGTCCAACGGCGAGGCGAAGGCGATGGTCAGCGAAGCCTTCAAGGCAGTGCGGTGCTTCGGCCTCGACGAGTTCATGAGGATGGCCGGGGTCGTCAGATCGAAGGTCGAGTGCGTCCGTCCTCGTCGCACCGAGGTTCAGCTCGCCGACATCGGAGTGCATTGCTGGTTGCACATCCGCCAATACCTCAAGCTCGAAGACATCATGTAGTTTGAGCACATCTGAGTGAGTAAAACGCCGTGTGTTTTTTTTAAAATTTACTATTGTACCAAGTGTGAAAGAAATCCTCAATAATGTGTGTTGCGGATATAAACTATTTCATCATTCGTAATTCCTTAAGTATTCTCGAAGGATGCTGCATAAGGAATCGGTTGTGCAGCGCTAAGCGTTAAGTATTAGCGCTGTCATGCTACTTATGAAGCTTGAAGCTTTGTGAGCAAGAAATCACATGCGCTGCAGTAGTAAAAATCGTTCCGATTTTTTGGCTGCTTTGGGGAAGAAGCAGGAAACGCTCTTAGTACAAATGCATAGGCGGGCCACTAGGAATGTGTGGGCAGTGCCACGACATAATGTTGGATGCGGTAATTATGTAAAGCGGGGAAGTTTTTCTGCTTCTACAGAACTTCTGAATGAGATGAAGGGTGGCGACGATGAAAAGACTGTGAGAGGTTATACGCATATTGCTTCCTAGGATGAAAATGCTGATGACGTTTGGCTGTTTCTTTTTTAACTGACATGAATCTTTTTGTGGTGCCTACTTCAAAAGGGGTCTTAAAGTATGCGCTCATTTTAACTTCGATGTCATGATTTCTGTGCAATTTGTTTACATTTGGCGGAACGTGCGTTGTAATGAAGTTGGGGGTGCGAGCGGCCGCGAAGGTGACGAGGGTGGCGATATGGGCTTGTTAATCGGTCATCATTGAAAGGTATCTGTATAGCGCAACAAAACAAGGACACGAGAAGAAACGGAAGACGAAGACAAGCGCTTGTCTTCGTCTTCGTTTCTTCTTGTGTCCTTGTTTTATTGCGCTATACAGATACATTTAAATGATGACCACGAATGTTATACGGCTGCAGTGCCGTGCAAGGTTCCGGGCGAAAGAGAGCGACGTCAGAGCGTTGAGAAAATTAAGTTTTGTGCACAAATTTACATTTCGAGGTTCACAGGAATGGCTCCATGGTTATCGGGGCGCACTTCATGCCAAAGTCTTTACATGTCCGAGCACCGTTCACAACACTCAAGCTCTTCTTTTAAGCAGTTGCTTTCCTTCTTTCCTCGACGAGGGAATTCAGTGTACTTTTCTCGACCCATTGAAGTCGCCACACATTTCTCAAAGTCCCACCCATGGCATCGCACCAGCCCTCCGGACTCCGCCTCTGATTTCCAACGTTCGATCCGCCCTTGATTTGTAATGGAGAAGTAATTGCATGTGGAACAGTTGTCGACGCTGTTTCCACGGAGGTCGTCGGCGTTAGCACTTTGCAGCGATTAGTCGGCTTTCCGTAACAACCAGCTTGTAGCGATTTTCGCCTTAACTGTTGTAAAGTTCCCATGTAGACATAATGACTATCGGTTTATTGCGGCATCCTCAAGTAAACTTCTTCTTCTTCTTCTCTCCTGATCCTTGGCCACTGGCGATGTGGATCGCTACACTCTCCCGGCCGGCTGTCGTTGCCCTGCCGCTGGTAATATGGTAGCATGCATTTCCGTCAGTGCCTCTTCAATTCTGCTATACTTGGTCAATTATAATATATAGTCTTTAACGGTCATTGCTGCTTGTCTGTTTTAGCAACCAAGTACGGACCAATGAATGAAGTTTTCGAGTCCGTTCCTTTTCTGACCAATATCATGGACTCAGGGTCAATCTCCGGCACCTTCGTTTTATGGCGTCGATCAAAGTGTATCTTTATAGTCATCCGGTATTTATGTCGCTGCCGCTGGGTGTTGGGACGCTACCTTAAGTCAATCCTGTCGACTGCGCCAATGTAAAATTTCTGTGTAGACATGGTGACTCTATCGGTTTATTGCGGCATTCTCAAGTGAGCTTATCTTCTACTTCTTCTCTCTTGATCCTTGGCCACTGGTGATGTGGATCACTACAACTTTAACTACGCTTCCAAGGAATGCGCCGGAATTGAGGTCGTCTCAAAGGGAGTCTTTTTTTTTTTGGCTGTCCGTCAATAGTCGGCACCGAGCCTCGTTGTCGTCCTGGTGGACACAAATAATGACTTCGCTGTTTAGAGACGCAACGTGGCCGGTGGCGCACTACAGTTCGTGGTCCCAGAACTTGTTCCCAATGGTCAACTATGGGTCTTTAAAGAGACGAAGAAGCGACACGCAGGTTTCGTCACCAGTTCTGTATGGTCAAAAAGACGATGATGCGACGATGACATTCCATAGCTGCACGCTGGCCAGTGAAGCCCTTTGTACAGAGGGAACGCCAGGCACAACAGCCTTAGCTGACGTTTTATAAAAGCCATCATTCTACATTCGACGTTGAGGCGATAGGAATCTATGCATTCCACTACATGATTAGATAAGGTAATTTCTACTTATTTGCAACCTTTTACTTATTGAACGAATGCGTCGGGCATTTGGCGAAGGAAGTAAAGTTGGTTACGAGTCGGGATGAAAAAAATAAATTTGAATTTATTTGAGCACAGGGCCATCAGCTAGCTATCTTACGACACAATTGAGATCTTTATCCGGGGTATTTCGTCAGATGCGTTATAGAAAAGCTTATGTAAAAGACGCAGTTATCGGTAAGCATGCAGATGTTTCAAGCTACAATTGGCAGGTCGACAATACGCATGAGCTGTAAGAGAGACTTAACCTGGATCTACTTATTATGTACGAGCGCTATATATGCAGTAAAACTTGGCATAACAGTTTGCTTTGGGTTCAAGTTTAAAAAAGGACAATTCAGCATGGTAAAGTAATTGTGTGCCATAATCACGAAGAACGTAATTAAGGTAAAATGCTATCGGTTTCGACGTCGCCGTCAAGGCTAGCACCGAAGTTGGAGACAAACTGACCCGCTTGGTTTTGCAGTATCTTAAATAGATTAGACTTAGCTGAGGGATCAGGCTGAAAGACTTGAATCAATGTGCTTCTTATTATCGTTTAGCGTCTATACATATGAGCTAATGCGGAATGTCTGCTGAAAATTTCTTTTATATAAAATGCTGATTCAGATGAAAAAAGAAGAATGAAACAGTGAACAAAGTAATGTCAAGCATAAGCCAGAGGCTGAGAAAAAAAATTAACTTTTCACCGCAAGTGCAATGTCGCTATACTTTGATGCGAGTTTGCACAAAGCAGAGGTATGCCTTACAACACATCATCATCATCATCATCATCATCAACCTGGTTACGCCCACTGCAGGGCAAAGGCCTCTCCCACACTTCTCCAACTACCCCGGTCATGTATTAATTGTGGCCATGTTGTCCCTGCAAATTTCTTAATCTCATCAGCCCACCTAACTTTCTGCCGCCACCTGCTACGCTTCGCTTCCCTTGGAATCCAGTCCGTAACCCTTAATGACCATCGGTTGTCTTCCCTCCTCATTACATGCCCTGCCCATGCCCATTTCTTTTTCTTGATTTCAACACACAATGCCCCCCTGCAATGTCAGGGGAAGGCCATGGTCACAAATGTCCGAAACTGCGTCCGGGTCATTCGTGTAACTGAAAGTTGGTTCCGTCATTTTCACGCGTCATCGATACCACATGGAGTGACTATTACGTAACAAAAAAGGCCCTTTATAGATGATTGCTGAAAAAGTTTTAAATTTATTTGAATCAATCAAATTCATAAGATGAGAATGAACATCATGGTTATTGAGCTTCCAAGGTTCGTTGATCAACAATAGTATATCGGTTGGTTGTTCAATGACGCGTGTATCGCCTATTGAGCGTAGGAACAATCATTATTACTTCCTTGTTGTCTTGGGTGATGAGTGATTGCGATGTTTTTTTAGTGCTTGATGCCTAATTACCTGCCAGGACGGCGTTAAAAGAATAGCATCGTGCATTAAGGAAAAAGGAAAGGCGGGGGCAGGAGAAAACGGGCACGATCCACGAATGCACGCTTATGTTGTGTTCTTGTGCGTGTTGTGCAACTCCGCACGAGGGTGTAGAGATTGACTATAGACGATTGATCGAGCTAGACGGAGCTTTCAATAACGAGGAGCTCGGGGTGAGACGAGACGTTGTCTTGGCGCAGCATGGGCAGACGCTTTTGCTGCGGAAATAAACGCTTTCCTCCACCGGACGCCGGCTCTTCCTTCGCGTTGCCCACGTGTGCACTCGAGCCATCGAGGGATGCCGTCACGCACCATCGGTCATCCATCCATGACTTACGGACACTCGAGGCGCATTCGCAACGTCGCCGCCGTGCTGTTGGAGTTTCGACGCGCATGCGCATTTCACGCGTGGAATGCTCTAAGCATAGAGTTTCTTACAATAATTATTTTATGAAACTCTACGCCTCTAAGGTCTGCACAGGCGCGAGAGTCGGGTATTGCGTTTGGCTGGGGAAAAAAACGAGGAGGCCATGCTCGCCTCAGTCGACTGTGGAGCATTCCACGTGCATCTGCTGCTATGATCATTGTGTACACAAGCATATAGGCCGAAGTAATTGCGTACAGTCCGCTACAACGGCATGCCCCATAACGACATATCGCCGTTTTGGCACGTACAGCCCCGGAACTTCCTTTTGTTTTCTGCCTTTTAAGTATTTCTTTCTTTTTTTCTGAGAGTCCTTGTGCATACCACGTCGTATTACATACAGTGGCCCGAGTAGGATCTCGCGCACCATTGAGGTGCGACGCCTGTGATGCCCGGTGGCGGCGCTCCATACGTACCACGACAGCGAGCGTTGAAAGATGCCCAATAGCTGCAAGGGTGTTGTTTCTGTTGCACTGCAGCAGCCACCTCGCGTGGTGTGTGGAGCCAACACGTCACCCCCGCTCATTCTTAGAAGACCATCCGAGGAGTTTCAACGCGGCGCTAAACCTTGCTGTCGTTTTCAATACTTCGTAGATGTTCTTCTTTTAGTCCGCGTCTTTGTAGCGCTCTTTTCTTTTCTTTAAGTACGTTAAACCAACTCGCCGACATCAAGCTTCTGCTGTTTCAATACTTCGCCCTTTTTGGCGAAACTGCCCTTCTTTAATGTGGTTTGTAATGAGGGCCGACACGGAAGCTAGGACAACGTCGCAGCACCCACAAACCTCATAGCAATAAAACCAATTAAGCTGACCAATGGGTGTCCCGAGCAGCATATCTGGGCACGTCTATCGAGAAGCTATAATCGTCGCTTTAATTTGACATCCCTGTCTTACTTTGAATCGCCTATCTTTTATTCTTCTACTTGCAGCTTGCTGTTACTCCCGGTGAAGCTTTCAAGAATAAAGTAAAAGACATGCGAGACTGTCAACTGCCACTTCGTGTACACAGCGGCTCCAGCCAGAGACGAAGACGTTTCAGCAACGGCGGTTGCGATTGCGCGTTATTGTCACCTTGAAGATGCTGCCGGAGCTCGACCGACTGTGACAGTGCTCCTGGTCCGCATGCCCACCGACTTGTCCCGGCGCCCTTGCCGATAACCAGTGGAGAAGGCAGAGAGTTCGCACTCAGCGTATTTTTTCTTTCTTTTTTTTTTCAGGCAAGGCCTTGTACAGATATGCACCCTTGTCCAGTTCCCAGATTCGTATGAAGAACAAGCGCACTATATACAACGCTCGTCGATTCATAAGCAAGATCAGAGCTCCGTTCTAAGTCACGCTCCCATTCGTATCTCTTCGCACGGACTGCCACGCTCCGCTCACTGGCGGATCCGGTCTGCTCACGCTTGCGTACTCATTCACTCCCATAATCACGTGCACTCACCCTCATCATCCGTCACTGATATTCAAGCTATACGGAACGGCTCAACTCATGTGGAGACTCGTGCTTCTCAGCACTGAATCACGTCCACATTCTGGTGCTTTCACGCTCACCCACAGGCATGCGCGCTTCCGCCATACTTACACATACCGAGTAATTAATTTGAGTAAGACCCATTTCACCAGCGTGATTAAATGCCTTTGATTATGAGTGAGACTGGGTGATTGCGAGCATGCGTTGGAGCTTTTTCGAGTCCGGGACTCTGAATGAGTTAGCGAGTCCGTGTCACTCATGTGATTCCATGTTTTTTTTTTTTTGAGTTTGGGAGAGTAAACGTGAAGACTAATCTAGGTGGTCCCCAAAGAATGTGAGTCTGCGTGTGCACGAATGATGTCCGTTCGGTCCAGTAAGCTTGAGTGAAGACATGTGCAGGCTTATGGGCCATTGAATAAAGATATGAAAACATGAGCCGTCCGATGGTCTGTTGTGCAGCCAAGGGCTCGTGGAGTGTATACCTATTGAGTTACTTTACAGATTCGTATTACGCGTGTGCTTCTTGCGCCCACCGGTTGCGAGTCTTTGTGAGCGTGCGCCTCGGGCGTGGTTTCACTTGCGTATCCTTGGCGCCTATGCGCCCTTCGATCGTAAAGGAAGAATATATATATATATATATATATATATATGTAAGCGAGAAGAAACGCGCCAAATATGTCACCCTCACCCAGGGGTATTATTATCGTTTGTGAACGGCCAAGTTTGTGTTGTTTTTTCTCTAAGCTCACTGGCATCGCTTAGAAAGTGTCCAACCTAACTAAAGTACGTGTTCGGTACTGCTTCAACGCCTCTCCCGACCACGTGTGGCTCGGACATCACCCGCGCGTGTCTCCGCGGCTTTTATCTCTAGGATCAGCTATACTCGGTGCGTCGCGTGAGAAGAATGGAAGGTGAAATGAATGGTTAGCATGTGCAAGCCCAGCCGATGGTCGGCGTGGAATTGATACGGAGCCGTCTATTTTGTTGCTCGGACGCATGAAGCATCGAGCAACATTCCGGTTTTCTGCGTATTTGTAAGATATCGCAAGAAATATTAAAGCTTAAATGATCACTATTGTTATACCACCGTATCTAAACTGCCGCTCCACTTGGGGAAGCTTTTAAACTGTGCTGACATGGGCGCGAACACCAGATGCTATCTGCGCGCAACTGATACAGCGCACAAAGCATGCTTATAAGGCGTCATGAAAAAAGAAAAAGCAAAAGAAAATGCAGATAACGTGTTCCCTGAAAATTATGCGGGTCTTGTAAACTGTGGCAATCGACGTAAGCGAAGCTTTCTGTGCTGTTTGCTTTGACTGACGATAATTAATGGTGATGTTAGAAAGTATGAAATTTTATTTAACATAAGTAAGGTATACAATTACAGAGTACACACTTTTGGGACCCAAGACATTTGTTAAAGGGTACCGCACGGTTATTACGGTACAGGTACACGTATATGTATAGGTACACGGTATAGGTAGAGTAATGTCGACGTTGACGATGGTGAATGTTTAATTTCTTCAGCAGTTAGTACAATACGAGAGTGGAGAGTTGATGGTATAAATGTTACCTTGCGTGCACCTCTGCTCTTTGACTGCATAGTGCACTAGAACACACAGCGAGATGTTTTTGCTTGGTACGTTGTTGTGCGCCATTGTTCATAACCTCCGAGAAGGCTAGTATTGTCATTTCCTCACACCGCACATCGCGATGTGGCACAAGTGCTACACTCTAGTTGAAAGTGGGGGGCCATACTTGCCAAAACCACAATCTGATTATGAGGCACGCTGTAGTGGCTTACTACGGATTAATTTGCAGCCCCTCAGGTTCCTTAACGAGCACCTCAATCTAAATAAACGAGCCTTTTTTTTTTGCATTTCGCCCCCCGTCGAAATGTGGCTGACGAGGTCGGCATCGAACCCGCCACCTCGAGCAGTGCCACAGCCACATAGGTACCACGGCGGACACAGAAGTGTTGAAATGATATCCGATGCCTAGATGCTATGCTGCTGCCCGCTTTAATATATTAGGTAGCTTTCCCGTAAACCTCCGTCTAGCATTTCTTTTTTTTTTTTTTCCATGCGAGATAATTTTTTTAGGGCGAACTGTCCCAGTAGGTGTAAATTGCTACCAGCAGAAAGAAACGTGAAACAAAGAAGAGGCGTTATGCTGAAGAAGACTTTCCTGTTGGGCTGTTGGTACGTATCTTTAATATCGAAAAGAGCAAATCGAAGGGACAAGAAAGTGAGACAAGCGTGCGCTTACAACTATAGTAAGTATATTGTAGGTACTATTCAACAACTGAACGTTTATTTTGCGCGACGCCAGAAATATGTACACTGAAGATATGGGGGAGATAGAGAGGAGGCTGAGAACAGAGACAACGCCTCGACAGATAGGAAGGGGAGGGGGGGGGGGTAAGAGAAGAGGTTCGGTCAGACGAGCCACGACTACGCAAAGCGCCCTCCGTTGGAGGGGAACCGAAAAAAGAAAAAAGAAACTGGAATTCTTGGGCTCGCCGCATCATTCCGAATCTTGACGTCTCAGAGGGTTGAAGCTTTGACCTTAGGCAAGGCACGCGCAAGGGGCGCTAAGCACTGAGAACGAAGAGCGGGGCTAAAATTAAAGGAAGATGGAGTGGGGAAAAGAAAGGAAATGAGCGGGGCTACGGGACAAAAATGTAAGCTACTGAATAAAATTAATTACTGATTTTAAAAGAAAGGAAGCTAGGAGAAATGCGAAAATACTAAAAAATAATATTATCATTCAAGTAGGCGAACTCTTTTTGCGAGAGGGCTTGCTGACACACGCTTCCCTATCACACGTAAGACAGCGTAGGCTTCGAAAATCTCCCGCATGCGTTGGTGTGGAAAGGAACTGCTGCGTCGAGCCTATCATTTATCAAAGACGGCCACTTGTCTTTTCCGTGTGCCGCCGCCAAAGATGCTGACGCACTGCGAAGCCGATGCCAAGAACCGCGGTCGCTCACTTTGCCACGGTCCGCGCGCGCGGTTCTTTCGCACGAAACTCGGTTGAGATTGCTGCAGTACGACAGCGCATTGGCGCGGTCACGTGGTTTTATTTCACATTTCGCGGCTTATGCGCCGAAAAAAATCACCGCGCAGCATGTACTTCGTCGCCACAAAAAAGTGGATCGGCCGTTTCTTTATCCGTTCTACAAAGCAAGGAAACGCACTCGACCCTAAAGTGAACATTAAAAGTTTTGCATAATTCCGCTTAATCAATTAACTAATTAAGCGGAATATAAATATTACTCCAAGGAGCGCCGCATGACGACGAACCATACGCAGTTGGTTTCATTCAGCTGCGGCTAACCGGTTTTGTTAAAAACCCTTGGTTCAAGTTACGTGAAACACTCCGCGTAATAACATCACCACAAGTGCTACTGCTCGTTCAGCCACAGCAACTTGTGCTAAGGAAAACAAACAAACAACCGTGCGCTTGTCGTATCACTTCACTGTATACTGCCAGCAGAGTTACATGCTTGCGCATGATCGTCTACACTGGTAGAAAAGTTTTCAAGTTACTATTATTTAATCCGTTTCAGCGAGCTCTATCTGAAGAAACTTTGCGTGTAGCAGTGCTGACATCATTAGCACCTACTATTTCTTTTTCTCCAGTAATGAAGCTTGTGCCGACGGAATACCAGGGTTTTCATTCAGCATATCACGCTTTCGCCTTTGTATGAGTAGGACCTCATTTTTCCTCGAACAAAAAGGTGCAGTGACTGGCGCAGGTAGTTAGGCTTGGGCAAAGTGCTTCGATGTCACGGCACGTGAGGAGCACATCGAGGCACCCTATCCACGCCGTATCCACGCCGTACCCACGCCGTACCACGCCGTACCACGCCGTATCCCGTATGTACAAATCGTTGGTATGCGCAGCAGCTACACGAGCGAGCTGGCGAAGTGACATCAAAACACCGAAAATAGTTCGGAAATTAACAGCGCAAAACAGACGAGGACGAAGGGAAAGAAGCAAACGACACTGGCGCTGACTCACAACTGAAGATTTATTTTGGGGGAATCACATTTATATACACCGGCCAACACAGGCCAACATGTCAACAACTAAGCGACGTGCATGCGCATTGGGAGCAATCCTGGTGACTTGTCGAAACACACGCGGAAGACGTCAGTGTGTCATAACGTGGATAAAACCATTCCGTCAAAACATAAAGAAACATAAACCCAACAGAAAGCATTTCCTGTCAACCTAATAATAATCTACCGTGAAAGACTTTCTTCCAGATATGGAAGCACTATGCGGAATATGGAAGCTTTATGGCGCACTGATGTCTTCCACGTGTGTTTCGACAAGTCACCAGGATGGCTCCTAATGCGCATGCGCATAGCTTAGTTTGCCGGTGTATATAAATGTGATTCCCCCCCCCCCCCCCAAATAAATCTTCAGTGGTGAGCAGCGCCAGTGTCTTGTTCTTCTCTCCCTTCGTCCTCGTGTTGTTTTGCGCTGTTAACTTCCGAAACATGAACCGCCACCAACTCGCCGAAGTTTCTCTTCTAGCACCGAGAATGCGTTACGCTCTCGCCGCTTTTCCCTCCGTCCCCTGGCTTTGCAGTACCGAAGGCATGCGCAGTCTATTCTGCGCGCAGCCGAGCCTGCTCTGCTGCTCAGAACCGGATGGGTGTACGAAGAAGCGTGAATGCCCCGTGCCTTTCGTTGCTCCCTACACGGTCCTCGCCCGCTGCCAAAAGAACGTGGTGGCTTCTCGGAGGAGGAGGAGGAGGGACCCTCGTGGCTTTCTTCCACTCATACTTAAAACAGCGCAAAAAACACGGACAAGGGAGGACACAGGACGAGCGCTGTTGGTATCCTAGCCCACGTACAACTAGCCCACGTCCAGCTTCTTCCCGTGAGCTGTCGTTTGTCCACTTCGCTTGCACCACGTTTTGCTTGCGAAACGCGCATCACAACTAGCCCGGCAACGCTTTCAGCACCAGCGGCTTTGCCGCAACGATTACAAGCTTGTCGTCGCACCGCTATCGGGTGAAACATAACTAGCCGAACGCTTCAAAATAACACCGTCAGAAAAAAATGAATTTGCCGCTGGACAAGCTCGTGAGTTTAGGAAGTGAAATTATCGCAGAGGTGAGTACAATTGCCTTATTTTTATTCTCGAGTATATTGTTTCAACTAAAAGCATTGCCCGATATGTGCATTTCATTTTTTTACAGACATATTGTACGGACGCTTACGAACACCGTGACTGCCAACGCTGTTTGTTATTCACTCGTTTCGTGGCTGCATCTGTGAAAACCATTGTCTGCCTGCTCTCCCCTGCGATTCTATCCACACACCCCTCTTCCACACACCACACACCCCTCTACACACACACCCCTCTTTTCACGTTGTAGAAAGGTAAGCCCTGGAGTTTCTGAAATGCTTTTGTGGGGGGTCACGGATGATTACAGCTTTCAAGAGGGTATTGGGGTAGCAGCTTGGGCGAGTTGATCGTAGTTCATAACGGTCATACTGCGTAGCGCGCGAATGTATGAAATGAAAACGGAGAAGTGTAAAGAGCGACGCCAAGGCAGCTATATGGGGGCGTTGCGCACATTCGACGCGGTGCAAAGGCCCACACGCGTTTCTCGCGTCGTCTTTACTCACTGCCACTTTACCACTGCCAGTCAGGCTCACGGTATCGGATCCTCGCGGAAGTGAGCTTTCCTGTCCAGGCGATTAGATTGCCACGATAGCTTTGCCATTTCTGGCAGGGTCTGCACGCGGACGTGCATCCTCGACAAGTACTATCGCGTTCAGTATGGTCAAAACGTGAAAGGTCGGGGCAAAGCGCTCGCGCGTTCTTGTTCGTACTGAGCGCGATAGCAATGTTAACATGTAAACCCTGTACCGCATAAACCCGGATATAGTTCGACCCATAAATACGCCGACCCCTGACCTTGATTTGGCCAGACAACTCGCGATGTGTTAAAGACCGCTCTATAATACGAGTGGTGACTTCATCTCTGATTTTTCGAGACAGAATGTTGACCTATATTCCGGTAAGTGTCTTATATGTTGTTGGTACGTTTTTGCTCCCTCAACCCAAATCGCCAAGCAGGAAAGTAGGCGATAAATTAACGCATTAAAGAGGAATGAGAGGACAAGAAAAGCAAAACACTCGGCCTACTGGTTTGTTCCCGAGCAAGCACACAGTTTCGCTCGATAACACGCACTTTCACATGATTTCGCCCTCTTTCTTCCAGCTGAATTTCCTTTCTTCCCAGTAGGTCTGCTTCGACATGCTTGCTTTCTTTGCTAAGTTCAGAGATCTTCCTCCACTCCCATCGCAGCCGCTGTTGTCCGCCATGTTCTGCATAATGCGCATGCGCAGAGTGGCGGAATAGACAATCTCGATTCGTCCGTGGTCATTTCCAGATATTTCATTTTATTACCTTAAAGGCCCCAATAAATCGGGTGTCACACAAGGGGTGACAATAATAAATATACATAGTCAGAATAACAGGAGGTGTTTACATTTTCGACGAACCTCGATGGGCACATGATGACAGCAACGTCGTTAGGAAGGCCGTTCCAGTCTGCAGCTGTGCGAGCAAAAAAAAAAAAAAATTGCAAGCGTGACAGGTGCATGGAGGGGCAACCTGTAGCTGATGGCTGATGCGGTGAGATATGCGTGTAGGGGAAAGGATATAAGGTGCGATGCGCATAGGGCTATGAAATAATTTGTGAAGTAAAGATAGGCTGGCAATACGACGACGGAGCGATAAGGGGTATAATGCAGATGCACTTTTTAAATAGGAAACGTTGATATCAAACAAATATGACGAGTGGATGAAACAAGAGGCGCAACTTCGTGCAGATTCGAGATCATTAGGTATGCTTGATGAGGATTCCAAATAGGCGATGCAAATTCTAGTTTTGACCTGACAAATGATTTGTGGGCTAATAATTTTACATGTTGAGGAGCATGATGTAGATGGCGTTTTAAAACGTCCTCTTCGCGGATGATAGTACGTCATCATTCCCCGCTCGGGAGTGGGACATTTGATTCCTGCTAAAGGTATGCGGACCCTTCAGACGCTATTTTCTCTTAAGCTAAGCCTTTCCTTGGCACGAAACACGTTTCTGGAATGTAATTTGAACAACCTGCTCTGTCTTAAGCTGACAACCTGGCACATCATCCGGGACTCCAGGCACGTGACGTGTGCGTCACGAGCCTCCTATATATAACGACGCGGAGCGAACAATCAACAATTTTTCTACGTTCATCATGTAGTCGTTTTGCGTACCAGTGAGCGACATATCACAACCTTTATTGACTTAATATTTGCCTTTATTGACCCCTTAAATAAAAATAAATTACCTGCTTCGTGTTTATAACTTATCAGTGCACAAAAACACTTGCAAAACCAGCTTCGGGCTTTCTGGAGGATGTATTGCATATCCAGCTTACACATATTATCCACGTTTTTTGTTTTTCCCTAGCGCAAGAAGCGGTGCCGCGTTCGCAAAGTTCGTGTCCCTCAGCGCCAGCTTACGCCACCTCCGGCTGCCCAGAACGATCTACACTTCGGAGACGCTCAGCCAGCCATTCGAGAAAGCCGCTCAGTGCATGGCGCCCTGACTAGCGGCCCTGCAGAAGACCTCTGAGCTGAGCGTGCTCCACATCGACTTGTTACTCTTCGGCGAACCGGAGTACCGTTGTCGGCGACCGCTTCCAGGAAAGCACGACTCCTTCAGGTCTGTGATCGTTCGGCATCTGCCGCCAACGGTTCATCTCGAAGCCATGTGCAGAACGATCCGGGAGCTCGGACTAAGTGATCGAGTTCGTCGTCGAGGACCACTACTACCGCTGGCGGGACATTAACACGCTTCGAGAATGCCCCGAGATTACCAACGTAACCATCGTGGAAGCGAACGACCTGCGTGTCCAGTGGCAGACGTACAGGTCTCGGCAGCATCCCCCACCGAATATCGCTTAGGGTGCACTGCGACCACTTCGACAATGCCACATTCGCTGCCTTGATGTCGTTCATTCGAAGCCGGTCCGCGCACACGGATGTCGACTTACAGATGCGCTATTGGTGGCACTTCGTTGCAGTCCGGCAGGAAGGGCAGGTGGCAAGGGCGCTGGTTTCTGCGGTGGCGTCCAACCCGAAACTCGCCGGGATGACCACACAGACTCCCGCCGCCGCCGCCCAGCTACTACTGCCTGTACATCCTGGCAGAGGGTGCTCGCCGGAATTCAAACTTGATTGAGTTCCGCCTAGTGCCGCTCTGCACTTGCTACGTCGGGGGGCTTCTCACTACCTGCAACGCCCTCTGGTTGGAGCGCCGGCAGGGAGGGCCCCTGGACGCGAACACCATCCTGGCGGCCGTGCAGGTATGACTTGGCTTTCTGACAGTTCCTGTTGCTGGTGTTTTTGAGTTCCGTGGGCCATAGCGACACTTTGTAGACATCTCTATACGCGTGTGACTGACTGTTAGTGCTATTTGTGTGTCAGTGTGATCGCTCTGTATATCATGGCAATGACAAAGCAGCTGCAGTAGCGTGCCAGGCCAACATCTACAGCATAACATCAGTTTTTATCTCTCTATCACTCTGTGAAGCGACCTTTGTCTACTTTTCCGAAGTTTGGCGTTACTAGCAGGCTAGGTTCGCCGTCCAATAGGCTCAGCGGGGTTTAACACACGAGGTCACCACCTAATCAACAAACAACCAATCCATGTAGAAACCTCCGATAAAGATTGTCAGAGGCAGCGTTGGCTTCTTTGAAATCCGCTGCACTTTCATTGAACAGCGTATTAAGTATAGCATATTATAACACCGAAGGAAGGATAAGCGGGCCATACCGAATAGTAGGGCGTGATACGCACTCTACCGTGTTACCCACTTGACAGCAGATTTCACTTTCTCCTGGCTTGGCACGTGTTTACTATTGCAGCATTTATGGAATATAAATAACTTCACTCGGCGAGTAACTGACAGAAAAGGCATGCTGCCTAACTCCAGATTGGAAGGCAAAGAACGCTTCTAACAACTGAAATAGAAATGATCGTTTCTTCGGAGAGATGCCGTGAGAAGTGGCGACCATGGGTTGAGGGGTGATATGGTGTCATTAGTCGCTAATTGATATTTGATGGTTGATTTTTTTTGTTAAACTTTATTTCAGCGAGCTCTTCGTAACAGGGAAATTGAAGCGGACTCTCCGTACAAGCCACGTACACTTCTGGATATGCATGAAATGTGGTTAACGGTGGAGCTATGGCACAACGAAAATCGGCTATCAAAGTTCAAATTCTGGAAGGCCAGCGCTTTGACGAAATGCACAAATGATAACGACACCCGCACCCACACATTGCGCTTTCCATCTTACTGCAGCCATCAAAGCTCGCGAATACTAAACTGGAAGGCTGCAGCGCATGCGTAATCGCGGCCCTCAATGCGAAGTTCTGCTTACGTCACCCAGCGGCGGGCAGCTATAGCGCGCTGCGACAGGGAAGGGGAATGGAGCCGCCACACGCTGGATGGCCACTACTTGACAAAAACATTCAATTCCAGTCGCGGAATACACACAAATAGATTACTAACCAGTAATACGCCTTTTTTTTCATGTTCCTGTGCTGCCCTCTGCCGAGCGCCGTTGGAAACGTTTTGGAAGGGTGCCGGGGCTTTCACCAGTTGATTCATTTCCCTGTGCCCATGTTCAGTGTGCGTCGGTTGTGCGTTTCCTGAACCGCGATTAATTAATGGTTTCAGCGGGGGGAGCTTGTCGTTGCTGGAAGCCAGGTAGCACTAGCCGACTATCGGGCGAACACGCCTGAGCGCGCTGTTGTGCTGACAGTGCGGCGATAAAGGCTCCCAGAGTTCAGTTTGCCGACGCGGTTGCCTTGGAGTTCGTTGTCACTGATGTCTGATCTTGCAGCTCGCTATTCGTAATCGTATTACAGATTGACGAGACATTTCACATACTCAAGAAGCCTTCGTGCGCAACTTTCCACGTAGGATTTAACAAAGCGGTGCATTTGTTTATATCGACATGTACAGCCACAAGTAGTTGTTGGCTTCGGATATTGTGGAACCGGCGCATGGCTGATATGAAGTAACGTCGAAACATATCAAATCGTATCTGCGCATACGAGCCACTGCGACGAGTAACTATGAGCGGCCGAGCCACTTAAACAACGGCAACTGTGATTGAGACAAATGTATTACCGGTTCTCGATGCCCCGACGACCGGTGCAACGAGAACAGCGGCGAGTGTGCGGACTCGAGGGGCGCATCAAGCCGAGGAGGTGGCCATTGCTTTGGCCATCGCCGACCCCGAGTGCACGACTGTGCTCTGTGATTCTGGTACGGCAGTGATCTCGGCGGCCCTCGAAAGGCAACGACCGAGCGAAACCGGAGGGAGGCTGCCACTCCAAAAGAGGGGCAGGCGCGGTCGACCAAAGGGAATAGTGCGGCCGCGGCCGAAGTAGAGGCGCCACACGCCGCGAAGACATCATGGCCGCGTCACGGTAACGCCTCCCTAACAGGGGACGGCTAACCGTTCTGCAGGCGTTCACAACAAAGTTTCTTCACTCACTCACTCACCGGTTCTCGCTTTTCTTTAGCTTTATCATACTTAGAGTTTGAGCGTGCCATAAAGTATTATTAGATAAAATTGTGCTGGGTATAAGTGCCGCCTATAGTGTTCTCGCGAAAACGCGGATGCCATCGCTGACATGGATGCTATAACTGAGCGAAACTCTTGTTTATGTTGGTGTACCGAATGCACCGTCTCTTGTTTCCCGATTGGCGCAAAGGTGGTAAACAGTGCACCTCTGGAATGAAGAAATGTGTCGGCATGAGAACACCTACAGGCCCACCCATTTGCGTAGCGAATGCGACCGGCAGCATAGGGGAACGGTGACGTACAGATGTTAACACAGCGCTGGGTCGCCGCTTATTGTGCACACGCCGTGCGAAGCAAATGGCTAAGGCCATAACTGAACTATCAAAGCAGTTTCGTTCGGCTTAACTGCTTACCTTTAAGTTCAGGTCCACCTGTGGCGGTTGCACGAACTCGACGGGGCCAGGCCTAGCCCAACCTTCGCTAAACGGGATCAACATTGGATCAGACTTCATGTGCATGACTTGGAAGGACTGGAGCTCGTGCAACTCAACTTCGAAAGCATGTTTCGAGACTCATTTTGAGCGCGAATAATTACACATACAAGCGAAACCGCAGCGGCTATCGCGTTGTCGGTTCGCCAGCCGATCGCATGAGGTTCGGTCGAGCGATCATGGTGGGCACGCTGATTTCGTCAGTGCCGTCAACACGAAAGCCCGTCATGCTACGACAACGCGCGCCCGCCGGTTGCATCGTTGTCGGCTTATGCTAAAATGGTCTCTGCGACACGCTGTGCTGAACAGTCGGCCAGTCTTTGGCGTCAGCGTCTTGTCGGTCTCGTATCGGCCCAGTGTTGCCGCGCCTTAAACGAGTACGTGAAGTCAGGCACGCTCTTCCACCTCCAGCAAGAGAGGGCCGACGCTGCAAGATGGCTTCGTCCGCAACGTGAAGTTTTCTAGGTGTAGCGCAGGGGTTTATCGATAAATTTTCTGGCCGACGTAGAGCTATACACCATTGGAGTTTCAACGCGGTACACGGCACGAGTGTTTGCTGCAGTGCGCGTTCGTGCGTTTTTTTTTTCTCCGGACTCCCCCTGCACCCCCCCCCCCCCATCGAGGGCGCTGCGAGCGCTCGACGGCGTCGGACTTCTTCGCGCTGGCTCCGCTGATGTTCCCGCATTTCTGCGCACCATCACCACCATCCCCCTCACAACCGGTTTTAACGTGATCGCCAAGTTCTGTGCTTTACCCGGATACCACTCTCGTCCACGTGGACCCATTTTCGGCACTTTGAGAGGCTGTTTTCACTCCCGGCTACCGCGCCGCTTCGCTAGGCCTTGTCTCATTACGCCTAGCGCCCCTCATCGTGGCTTTCAGCCCGACGATAGCGGCAGCCACTGTGGTTACGGGCTACGACCCTGCCTCAAAGCAAGTGCTTAGGATGGAGACTTCCTCTACACCGACCAACTTATGCACTCAGAGAACGAATACCTCGAAGATATGGCGAATATCTGGGAACGCGAGCAAGCGAAATCCAAGCCCGCGTCCCTGCACCGAAACGCCGCAGCTGACCGCCATTCCGCAGCTGCGCAAGGCACACATGCGCGGCGTTCCACAGACGCCGGCCGCGCGCACCTCTACTTCCTCGCTGTCAGCGAAGCAACGGAAGTGGCGTCCGCGTCACACTCCTCGCCTCTCCCGACACGACTACATCGTGGTCTCAAGCCTCGCATGCCTTGCGAGCTCCGAACCTTTTCCCCGGCTGATCGTCTGGGCGACGCAATCCGGGCTTACCTGGGTGACCCGACCGCCACACAAGTGCAAGTGTGGCCGATGTGGGACCAGAACATCTGCAGCACCATCATGCTACCCAAGGCTCAACACCTCGGAGATTTCCAGCTGCCGTTGAGGGACCAGCTGCTATCCGTCCGAGGTCACGCCAAGCCTTCCGGGGAAACTTGCAGAGGGGTTATCACCATGAATCCTGCCGAGACCCCTCAAAATATCAAGTCAGAGCTTCAATGGCCCCAAGGGACCATCCGCTCGTAAACTCAGCGACTCCACCGCTGCGGTGGTTACCTTCGAGGGCACGAAGTTCCCCCGCTTGCTCTTTCACCACTGAGTGGCGGCGTACGTTCGGCCGTATAAAAAGGCAATGCAGGCCTGTCCTCAGTGCGGTACCATAGGCCACCGGCCGTCTGTGTGCCCCGCCCCAACCCAGACCGCTGTACCCAGTGTGGGACCCTCGCTCCCGAAGGCCTCGCCGACTACAATTGCCACCCCAAGTACCTCCTCCGCCACGGTGCTCACGTGACCTGCACCAGAGGCTACACGGGCAAATACCGGAAGCCCACGTGCCCTCGGCACATCCTCCGCGGCTCACGTCACCGCCACTCCACGACAAGGGCGCCCACCCGAAACAGCCTGGCTCCCAGCGCCCGGCCGAAACCCAAGAATTTCAATTGTACTGAAGAAGCGTTCGAGCTGCATGTTAAAAAAAATTTAATGCAGCAAAATATAAGTTTTGACTGTTAGCAGACAGAATAACATAACGGCACACATGCACAAAGTTGTGGCGTTTTTATATTGTATGTAAATCGTTCTAGTCTTTTTTTTTCTTTGATCATTGATGAATATTACGTTATCGTTGTTAGGCAAATTGTATTGCATGTATTATGTTAACCATACCAGTTCTGTATTCACTTGGTTGATGCTGTTCTGCTCCATTTTACTTTGTCCAGAGTGATGGTGTCAGAGATACATGTTTTTGCATAGTTGCAGCCTGTTTTAAAGTAATATCACAACTGTACTTGTTTTTGTATGCTTGACTGGTTGCCGTGAAAGCTGATTTTTTTAATGTAATATTGATACATTGTTGTATAAATATGAGTGCTGTACGAACTGTGTAAAAGGGTGTTGAGTCTGTAAGGAACAAGAACGGCCTTAGACAATTCCATCGCGTGTCGGAGCTACAAGATCGGCATGCTAGAAAGTGAAGTCCCCGTCGCGCGTCCAGTTCACCCGTCCAGCTGCGCTATAGTTGCTGCCGCGTCGTTTCTGGCTATCGCTCAACTACTCCAACAAACCTCGTCACGTCTCGTGAAGATGGCTCTGCCTCAGAAAACTTTACTACGCGGTGGTGCACGCTTTACAGGGACCAGTTCGAGGAAACTTTTTAGGCGGTGTTTGCAGCAGCTTTAAGGAAGAACGGCCCCAGTTCCATCGCCATCGCGTGTCTCGGAGCCAGATTATCGGCATGCTAGAAAGCGCCATCGCGTGTCGCGCGGCCAGTTCGCCCATCCAACTGAGCTATCGTTGCTGCCGCTTTGTTTCTTGGTATTGCTCGACGACTGCATAAGCCTCGTCACATTTGGTGGCAGTGTGGTGTATGCCTGGAACGCTGGAACTTCGAAGCAAGACCCCATTCTTGGAAACCACCCATTCCCGTCATAACGGGAGAACCGTCACCGCGTTCACGATGTCCAACAGCCACTATGCCTGCCGTAGACTGCTCGCGTGCATTGAGTCAGTGCGACCCTGCCGTGTTCAGCGGCATAGAAGACCACGATATGGAGGAATGGCTCACCTCCTCTTAAAGATGAGCAGCCACAACATGTGGGACGAGGCTACGAAACTGAACAGCATCAGATTCTATTTGAGCGACGTTGCCAATTCGTGGTATCGCAACCGCAAACCTGACCTATCGAACTGGGTGGCGTTCAGGACCAGCTTTACAGAGGTGTTTGGGTGGCCTGCAGTCCGAAAGCTCTGCGGCGAGCAACGTTCGCGAGAATGAGGGCAGCAGTGTGGTGAGATATTCACAAGTTAGACTGTCACAATCGGAAGCTCGTGAGTCAGGGTTAGAGGGTGCAAGGCTGTTTGAAACTCTGACAAAACTAATGTTGACTGGGTCTCCAATTCTGGATTGTCACAATTGGAGACCCAGTCATCATTAGTATTGTCAGTTTCAAACATCCGTGCACCCTGTAACCCTGACTCTCGAGCTTCCGGCCGATAACTGTTTAAGATTTTTAGATATGAAGATTACTTTCTCATCGTGTCTTGTGTGCTGGCAGTTCAAGCCAAGGGCTAGCAAACCCATCCTCTCCTACCATTCAGCTCACTCAAAAGTAGTAAAAAGAGGCATCATTCAATCATGTCTAACCAACGCTCTTAACAAGTCATGTGTGCATCGGCTGCGAAGTAGTTTTCATTGTCAGGTCGGCCGTCGCAAAAGGGCAAGTTATCCTCACCATGTGATCACAGCGATTGCAGAAAAAATGCTGACGCAGCTCAAGGAACCTAACGTTGCAAACCGGGGTCGAACGGGCCCTTCTGAAACCAGGTGTGCTATCATTCCATATGTTCACGGCATATCTCACAATCTGAAAAAAGTAGGCAAATGAGCTGGCGCGATCGGGTTTTATTTTCCGCTCCGAAACATCTTGGTTTGATGTGTGTCGAGGTGAATGCAGGTCATCGGGAAATAAACAGGTGTGCGCAAAAAAGCATGGGCGGTAGCATGTCGGATGTGTAAAAAAAAGTAATTTATTCTGTTCCCTCGGCGTGTGGTTCATAATATGTAGGCCAAACGGGCAGATGTCTGAATGAGATTGCATGCGGATCGATATAAGATGGAAAACCAGCTCTCCGGTCACATAAGTGCGCATTGTAAGGCTCACAAGTGCATTCCAGATTTTGATAGAACCTGTGTTTGGAACAGAGCTGATGATCAACTGACAAGGGAGATATTGGAGGCGCTTGAGATCAAAAAGCGTGGTGATGATTGCATCAGCGAAGCCTCAGTTTCCCTTTCGACAAAGGAACTGGCGTATCTTGGGAGCGGCACTTGGAAGTCGTTCTGTATTGTGGTTTCCTTGTGTGATGGAGATGACGACCCTGTTTCTTCTTGTTGTTTTGATCCTTGACAGCAGGTATTTATTCCTGCGTCAAGAAATAAAACGCTCAGTTGTTAGTGCCCCTACGTGGTTGTCTCGTGCCTCCTTCCTTCGTCCGTTGTTTTATTTGGCCCCTTCGTTGTAATCATGCATAACCAACTCGCCCACCAGCACGTGCTCGGTGATAGAGATCCACGGTGCGCCAACAAAGTACAAACATATATGTACTTTATAGTCATTGCCTGGTGCAAAATAAATGGCTATCCGAAATTCTATAGCATGTATACTGTCGCCGTACCTTAGCTTTCGTCCATTCTACTAGGACACGTAAGTAAACTTATTTCAATGACAGCGCGAGGGCATGCGCCGCCTGTCCCAGAATCACGAATCGCATACGCAACTTTCATGCGTACCAAACCCCTATCAAGAGTACCTAATCCAGGCGTTAGAGACAATACAAAATCGAGCTGCTCGTTTTATAACATTCAAATATGATTCTCGGTTGAGCGCTACTAACATCAAAGCTTCGATTGGTCTAACCACCCTGGCATCCCGTCGTAATATAGCAAGTCTTTGTCTTTTTCATAAGATATATTATCACTTTCCTCATTTATGTGAGAGCCTAATTCTGCCACCCATAAGATCATCACGACGTCTGTTTAATTGTCAGTGTTCAACGCATTCGTGGTTCAACTAGCGCTTTCAATAAATCATATCTGCCGACTGCCATATCGGATTGGAATGTACTTCCTGACGGTACCACCAATGAAACAAATTCTGTAAAATTTAAGCAGTTATTACACCAGTGTTGTCCAAAGCCCCAGTAGTAAGCCCTTTTATCGTTTTTTTTTTTCATTTTCGTGTTTACTGTGTTTACCAGTTGTTGCAATCTGTATTAATGTTTTATTTTTGTGACTCGTGGTTACCATTTGTTACGCCCCCCCCCCCCTTATGTAAGGGGCCCTGAAGGGCAAATAAGTGATGATGATGATAATGATGATGATGATGAAAACTTTCTATCTCAGAGAAAGAAGCAAAAAAAAATGTATGTTACAAATATAACACCCCAACTATCGTCGCAAACCACACTGAAAGGACAGCATGAGCGCATGCACAGTTCGCACCTTGTCAGCACTGACGTCTTTGTTACTGTTGGCGAGAACGGCGTCGTCCTCTATAACACCATGGTTGTTGGACACGCAGCAATTCAGATATGCCCGCGGCATAATCCAACACTGCAAGGCCACGTTACATTGTGTCTTCTCGAACACAGCTCCGTAGGCGGTAGCGATCGCGGTGTTGCCTAGTCATCTAGCTCACTGCGGTTTGAAACGCCAGAAGAAAAAAAAGACGTTAAAAAACGTGTAATATTCGCGTCACGAACTTGAATATAGCGCAAGGCGCGTTCTAAGACCAAAAATGTCAAGGAAAAAAACGGAATCAAAACGCGTTATATTTGTATAAACAGGGCATAACTGGAGCAACATGCCAGCTAATCGATCCGCCGGGTGTACATCTCCAAAGTATCACAAAAGTTTTCGTGTCTCTGTTTCAAGTGTAGAGTCGGCACATTGGTCCTTTTTCTAGTTTTTTATTTTTTTTAGGCTTCATGTTGCAGCGGCTGCGGCGAAGAATGGAACTAAACGTGCGGCGCCCAACAACAGTCTTTTATTAACGTGCGCGACGGCAATTTCAACGGCGTCAACCGTCAACTCGCGAAGGGGTCGTCACAGTGCCCAGCAGTTCCGGTCGCGAGGCGGAATGGGACGCACGCCATGCGTCAGAGCCTCGCGAAGCGTTCCTGGCGAACCACCATGCCGGAGTGAAGTTCGCTGATGGACAGGCAACCTACGAAACAGAAGTATACTTACGAAACAGAAGTACAGTGAAGCACCACGGCGTGGGAAGATCACTGTAGCGCTACGAAATTGGGACCAACAGAAAGTCAGTGCATTGACGTTCCGCTTGAACATGACATTAATCCAGGACACGGGTTTGAAGGAAGGCTCTTGCGAAACCAACAGGGGGCGTGGAGGGAGAGAGGGGAGTTGGTTGAGGAACGGAGAAGAATGTACTACACTTCATCTCGGAAGTCGTATACAGCGCCGTAGAAGCTGCAAGGACTCCTCAGCCAATGGGAAGGCCGCATGCCCCTCGATATGTGTTCATCGACGTCGCGTCGTCTGCTCACCGCCACAGTAATTCGCGGTATAAAACGTGCATGCGCAAGGATCCTAACGTGCGCGTCTCGCTTTAACGCATCGTGCACCAAGAAAAAATAAAACTCTAAAATCCCGCCAATAATCTGACAGTCACGCCCAAAACTATATTCCACGGCGCCATGGATATTGCCCGTGTACGCCTCGTATCTTAATTCGGCATGTCTGCAAACGAATTGTGAGGTTGGCGAGCCTACATGCTCTCAGAACCTTGTTTAAATTAAATCATGCGGTTTTACGGGCCAAAATCATGACCTGATTATGAGGCACGCCGCAGTGGGGGACTCCCGTAATGTGGACCACCTGGGGTTCTTTAACGTGCACCTAACTGAGTACACGGGTGTTTTCACCCCTATAGAAATGCGGCCGCCGTGGCCGGGATTTGATCCCGCGACCTCGTGCTTAGCAGCCCAACACCATAGCCACCAAGCAACCACGGCGGGTGCGCCTTGTTCCAAAGTCAATAAAGATTGTCTATAGCTGTCCAATTCAGTGACTACTTTTATACGCCGCATATATCACTATATATATATATATATATATATATATATATATATATATATATATATGGAAAAACGTATAACATATATGGAAATCGCCCATATTCTCGTTACTCTGTTCTCATAAAAATGTAGTCGCTAGATATCGTTTACTTGCGTCGTCAAACTCCCCCTGGGAGGAGGGGGTTGTTTTTGTTGTTGTTGGGGTAGTGTTAAAATGGTGGCCCCTTTCTTTTTTCTTTTTTTCTCGGCACTTACTATAAAATGGTAGTAGTCATGTTCAGGAAGCACTCACTTCAATTAGCTTTCAATTGAGCGAGCGTTTTCTTGAGGTATCTTGAAGGTTTGCTGGAATGTTGTTGAACTTTTACTGTACATAATTTTTGTATTACCTTACCAGCCCATTACTCCACTCACAAACAGCGAGAAGAAAGTCGATGATGACGGAATTGGTAACTTATATTTATCGCAGACGATGATAAGTTGTGACCCCAGTATTTGACCATGGTTTTGCTGCGATAGGAAATGATGAAGTATTTCGTTTGGAAGTCGCAATGCCGATGAATAACGCCGTAATGCAGGGATGCGGAGTAACATTCTGCCGCCTCGGGTCCAACAACATCCGAGCAAATTGAGTGCGCTGACGTTTCCGCAACCGTTCTTTAATCACAACACCGCGCGCGATTAGGGCTCGTTATCAAATGCGCGAAGTTGGGTCCGGAAGTTGAATACGACATGCAATGTGCCCACGCCTTATGCAGACGACAACCGCGATGAAAGAATATCACAGTTAAAGAAAACAATCGGGACAGTCATTGCATTTTTAATTCTGAGGCATGATTAAGCGCAAGATCACAGAGGACAACGCGAAAGAGACAGGACAGAGCGGAGATTATTTTTATTCGTACAGCAAGCAACAAAACAAAACGCTCAGGTAACATTCAAATAACTCCTATCCGAAACAGAAGCACAGATGGCGTTCGCTGCATTTAACTTGCGTGAAACGCACGAAATGCATGCGTCTCGTCATGGCCACGACAACGACTGCACTGCGCATACGCGCCTGTGGTGGCTGAGTTATTGTGGCGACCAACTTCGTTGCTTTAGGCAGAACTGTTTTATATAAACACATTTTAAGTGCGTATTTTTAGTTAGTTGGTCACACATATGACGAAAGCGTTTGATGGCGCTTCTTTTTATCGCCGTTAGGTCCCGTCAGGCAACGTTATTCAATGTCCGAAGTTGAGCTTTTTCTTTATCTTCGCATAGAGCGTATTCCCTGCTTTCTTGGTCTTCAGTGATTCACGTTACTGCATAATATTCAATACAAGTTCCGCAAATATGAGATAAACTCGTGTCTAAAAGTGCGTCAAGTATAGGAACTTGCTTCCTCACTCCTCGCATTTCATAGTTAATAAACAACAAATTCTACTACATATCGAAACGATAGCCGCACTGTTTCAAGCTTTATTGTAGCGATTGTATCTTTGATAATGCTTGATATGCCAGCCGTTCGGAACATTATACTATCATTGTTAGTTATAACATTACTTTAACCTACGACGTTACTCGATGTGAATGACTGCCGCCACTGTCATCTGTTCTAACAGAACACGCTTGGCACGCCACAAAAACGAACACCCGCACAACGTGACGGCGCCAGGCAACTTACCCATTAGAGCCATGGCGCGATCAACCTCCGACCGAAGAATCTCCAGTACTTTGGTCACTCCTTCTTGGCCCTGTTCGTGAAGATTAACCTGACGTCAAGAAAAGTGAACTGAGTAGTGTTCCGCCTCTCGTTTTTTTTTCATCAACGCAACAACAAGAGAGAAGCTACGCGTAGTTAGCATCGTTACACAACAGAATAATCATGATTGCACAATTCATGCGCCGGCTCTATGTTATGCTTAATATGCACGCTCTTTGTCGAAACTGTAACGGCTACTTTGCTTGCAGCGAACTGGCTGACGACAGGCTGTTTAAGGGAGTCGCCGTGGTATACCACAGGTGACAGCGCTCTGGGTAATGAAAATAACACTGACACTACCCATATCTGGAGCGTCATGAATGCCATGGCGAAGCGTAAGACCAGCCGAGCAAAGGAAGAACCCTTATATACTTTTGACAAAGGCTGTACAAGTTTGCAACCCTTCGTCATGTATTTATTTGTGAAACCGTCACCGGTTTTCCTGACCGTGGCTGCTTGGCGCTACTGATGTCTTGAGAGAAAATCGAATTACGTGCCCTACGGTGGGATAGAATCTCGGACCCTCCGCGCCCAGCATAAAAATGACGTGTAACCATCAGATCATCGTGGCACGCATACTTCTTATGTTAAATCTCCTTAGATTGAAACATAAAACGTGCTAAACAATAACAGAAACCTGAAAATTATGTATTTTTTTTTGCGCGGTTGTGCACTACCTCCGGGATCGGCCCCCACAAGAGGCCGCGTTTCTACCAGAAAGCTCGCCTTTGTGTAGAGCGCTCGCCACCAGCGCTTCCCGCTGAACACTACGGTTACACAAGCTTGCATTTGCCGGGAAGCGTGAGAAGCAGTCAGGGATCTCTGAATGCATGCTATCGCGTTCCATTCTTAAAGGCGAAGCTTAAGCTTCCTCCAATTTTCTCTTTTTTTTTTCTTGAACTGCGCGCTGCGTTCTGTTTTCGACGAATCCCGTCGGGCTTTTCTCGCGGCTTCCCTTGTGACCGTCTTTAAGTGTTGGCGTTACGCACAGGCGGATATCATCATAAGTGCTTACGTTGTAGGCGAGTCCAAAAATGGCCGGTCTTCCGACGAACACGGCGCGTGCGCCCAGTGCCAGCGCCTTGACCACGTCGGTGCCCAGACGCACTCCGCCGTCAAGGTAGACGTCGCACCGATGACCCACGGCTCGGACAATGTCGGACAGCACCTCGATCTGAAGAGTTACAGGGGAACGCGCAACCGAAGGCAGTTCGTTCTTTTTAAAAAAAGGCAAATAATCGTTGCACAAGAAACGGTACATTTTGACGCCAGTTCCATTCGTCGGCAACCCTCCTCACTGTGACCGACGCAGTCTGTATCAGAATGGCGTCTACGTTGCCCGAAAATAGACGGAATATGCATGCGTGCGTGCGGTTTCGCTGTGTGATGAAAAGTGCCTACCTAACGCACCGAGCAGGAACGCTGCATGTGGCTTAGATTAGAAGTAATTCTACGTCGACTGGGGTAATGTGGAATGGTCAGACTATCTCCTTAGGACACGAATTTGCCATTCCATTGTAAAGCCGCGTGTGCTACGCGAGTGTCGTGCTAGTAGGCACGTGGCTTTGGTTTTATTTCTTTTACTTTTGCTTAGCTTATTTTACGCTTTATATGCCATATCTTATTTTGAATTATCGAGTTCTTCGGTAATCTCCCAAAGTATATAGTTTTATGCCACTGCTTTGAAAGGTTGAAAGGCCTGTGTTTACGTCCACAGTCTTCTTTGTGAACTGATGGCAACAAAGAGAGGCGAGTTTAAAGTCAGAACAATTTAATGACTGTGTCTGCTGAGTAACGGATAAGTTCGCGGGAACAACATTACAGTTTTGCGCCATGCCAAAGCTGCAGGCTTTTTAAAATTTTTTTGCGATGGTGTTTTTTGGACCTGTGTAATTCTTTCTCTCATTATGAATTGCCAAAAATCTACCTAATAATAATAATAATAATAATAAAGTGAAATTGTTAATATATTTTATTATTTATTAAGTGTATACACTACGCAATGAAGGTATGAACCAGAACTATAACACATATGAAATCCGTCACCGAATTAGTCACGTCGCGCATACTCACTTCAATTAAATTTCGCGGTTTCACTCACCTACGGTATCGGTTCCTGTTAAACTGTACTTTGATTATGACAAGTAGCGTTGAAAGTAATCTTGCAAGGCACTTTCAGCACGTTTTTGTGCCCGGCCGATGGCGTGGTTAAGAGAGAGAGAGAGAAATATTGCACTTAATGTGTACATTTATTTTTTACATCTTGTAGGTAAGCTACTAGCAATGTCGCGCGTCTGAGCGCCGTGACTCACGGTCGCTGGAACCCCGTCAAGCTGCCGGCCTCCGTGATTGGACACCAGGATCGCCGAAGCTCCGTGATCCGCGGCTTGAACGGCCGCCTCCGCTTCGGATAGCGACGAATGGCAAAATACGAAGTGCAATGCAATAATAGTAACTTATTACTCGATGAAAATGCAGGATACAATGCACATGTCTGTCAAGGCCACATTGAGCTTGACTGGCCGAGCCTGGCAGGTATAGTTTGCGATCGAGCAAGATGTGTGAAGAGGAAATGCAACAAACTCGTTTCAAGCTTCTAGAGTATAAGTTACCAGAAGTGTGATTTTGTACTTGTGAAAGTAAAATAAAAATGAAAAAGAAGCTCGATGCTCTAGTCATTAAATCAGACTTTTTTTTTTCTCTACATTGTGTTTATTGTATCACATGCGAGATGCGTTCGTCGCCGAATTCCACCGCGCGTCCCTTATCGAGACCCACCATTCCGGTGGCTCCCGATAAAATCTCCGCTGCGGGGTCTCACCGACTCCCGCAGCATAGCGCGGGATATGCGTGATCTTATAGCGAATGGTCGGAGGTGCGCGTCTCTCTTCCACGAAGTGAATGAGGTCACTTGTGATCTATGCCAGGTGCAAAGAGTAGCGCTGAACTTCGTGCCAATGCAACATACCGCACTCCGTCCGCATGCATCTGCATTGCACAATATGTTGCACATGATCGACATCTGCAAGGTGCAATCTGACGCAAGTATTTTGAACTTTCACTCCCTGGAGAGATGGCCGTTCTGCATGCCGACTTAATTCCCCAATCAGATGCCGGTATAAGTGATATTCCCGAAAGTGATATACAGAGAATATCGCTATTTGATTTACAGATCTACGAATCCATAGCTTCTGCACTGAAATTTGTGGCTAAGAAGGCTATTTTTCCATGGAGCGGTTTTGTCGACCACTGAAAACTCTCTTCGCTACTTGTGACACTTGTTGCCGCCTGCGAAATCGCTTGCCTTCTTTACTGGTGCATTAGGAATTAACTATACGACTCATGCTGCGAACTTAGCTGTGTGTAAGTTTACTGTCGTTATCGTTTCCACATAGTGTGAGTACATTTTTTCTAAACAAAAATCATTATGTCCATGTGACTCGACAAGGATGTACATTGCTGTGTCCATCTACTTCATCGTGTGCCTCGATCCTCTAGCGTGACATAGGGTCATTGTCGAGACATACGCGGTTTGACGTCTCCTGGTTTCGGTCTCATAAATTCTGGCGTCGTGCGCAGACGATGTTTCCATTTTTCTGTGAGATCGGCACCTCGCTTCTCCGAGGCTGGTTGATGAGTAATCCACCCTTTCCGACGCTCGAATGAACGCGGACAAGAGTCAAGCGTTGCAATCGCTGCGGGGCTCTAAACGAACGTTCCAGCAGGTGTCCATTTGGTAGACGGAGTGAAGGCTCTCGGCGTCACCTGTCTACATTGACGCAATGGTGTAAGTTTATGAGTTAAAGGCTGTAAAAAGGTGTGAGAAAGGGGTGTAAGGGTGTGAATTGTAGACCTCCCTTATTCAATTTTAGGGGAGTAAATTCTTTTAAAGCGTAGTACGAGGTCGTGAATGCCCGCACTAAATTTCTCGTGCGTTACTTTCTTCGCACTCTTCTCGGCAGCTGCTGTCTAGTGTTCCTTGTCCCCAGAGGGCCCCAGTCATTACCACTGCCGGCATTTCGCGAAACAGCTGCGACATCTTGTCGCCAAGCGCAGATGACGCGTCCAGGTGTAGAGCGCCTTACCATCACATTTTCGGACACACCAATGGCGTCCTGCTCGCTACGATCACGTGGGAGCACTATAAAGGCGTCTTTTTTTTGCCTGGCCGTCCCCGTGGCTCCATTCAGAGCCTCGGTTGGGATTGGACAAACGGAAACCGGAGAGTGTATGCAAATAAACCTTCGATTTAAAATATCCACCCTAACCAATAATTTTTTTTCTAATGCTCTCTTACCTGTCAGGACCCCCTTGACGACAATGGGTAAGATGGATACGCCCTTGAGCCAAGCCAAGTCATCCCATGTCAGACCCGGATCCAGGAACGCCTGGGCGAGTGACTTGTCACCTTGTTTGGCATCGTCGTCGTCAAAATTGGCTGCCCTTCTCGCCAACAACAGCAACAAAAAAAGTGGTTTATGTTCAAACTACAGTCAACATCCTAGTTTGCACGCAATGTGAAATACTTGACAATCATGGCGAAGTCAAGAACGTTGAGGCGGTGTGCATAGAGTAAACCACGTAAATGGTTTTTCGTCAGTGTTGCTTTACTACTGAAAACACCCCGTTTTTCATTTCTTTTTTGGTGCCCCACATATACGTGCCTCTCACTCGTCTATAAATCTGTGCGGGTGGGTAGAAGCTCCACTCAGACTGTTACAAACCTACAATAACATGTTAAAAATATTCATTTCGTTGGTCTCAAGGTAACCGCTGCCAATTAGCAGCGCTCGGTCAATATAATATTGGAATACCGCTAATATTTCATAGCAAGATTCCACAACTATCATATCCTATCCCTATCCCGAAAACCAGCAGTATTGAGATTGCAAGTTTAGCTCGAGGACCTGAAAACGTGGACCTGAAAACGAGGCAGATGCGCGGAGATCAATGAATTGCTTATAAGTAAAGTGGTATCCATCGAAAAAGAAAAATATAGGCCAAACAACTCTCATGTAAATCAATCCCATATGACCATACGGGTGGTTTTGGCGGATATATACTATTACAAAAAAATTGTGCACTCTTACTGGGTGCGGGAGTTATGGGCCACATGGTTTGTTTTTTAGCAGGGGAGAATAGTTATTTGGCTGCTACTGCGGTGTTCGACACGACAATTCCCGATGGAAGTATTCTCACTTCCCCGGTACGCTAAAATCAAACATAGCACGACAATATTCACGCACGACAAACATCTAACTTGAACTTAAGCGCAACCGCGTGTTGATTACCAGTGTATATATATTCAGGTTTGCTTGACGTTGACGTTCGGTCCGTACAATAAGGTTAAGCCCGGCGTGGGTCTTGTGCATATACCCTTTTAGAGCTTAGCGCCAGTAAGTTATCTGTCACAATGCTTGTAGTGAAATAGCTCAGATTTGTTGCTTAACTGTTGTTTTTTTTTTCGCGTTATAAACGCTAACGTTACCATCGCTAAATGCTAACGCTAAATGATCGTTACCATCCTTGTAGTTCCTTGTCCACTGTCCAAGAGTGAGCGCATGCACAGACTTCTACCTGAGCACCTATACCAAGTGGCTCAGCTTTCCACCTTAATGCGATATTAGCAATCTGCTGCGACGGAACGCTGTACCTGAGCTTGTGCGAGTACTGCTTGAGGTACTCCCCGAAAGTTCCAGACTTGGTTCCGCCCACGGGTGCGTCTAACGTGCAGCACAGGGCTTTATAGCCCGCCTGCTGTGCTCGGGCCACCAGCCGTTCGGTAGCCCTCCGGTCCGGGTGAATGAACACCTGTCAGGAAAGCACGCTCTAGCAAACGAAGCAGACTGCAGAACATCCTTGCAGCAATGCGAGGAATTAGTATTCAGAGCACACAAAGACACAGGCAGCTTTTTCCTTGTTCCTTTTTTTACTGTTTTGCTTTATCGATGATGATGCCGGTGAACCTACATCATAGCGGGCAACAGGGCAACACGAATAACAATATTTGATGTAACCGCACTCTCTGTGATATACAATTTATATAAAGGTAGAAGTAAATGCAGCGAGGTGCACCAGACTGGTGTACACTAAAGGGTACCTTGCAATTGGATATGGTGGTCGAAACCGTGAACAAGAAGAAATTACCGGATTCGCCAGAAATTGAGTAGGTGTAATGCATCCGTAGTCGGAAACGCGCGTCCTCTCCCCTTAACTCCCCCCCCCCCCCCACTTCAGTACACATATGCATATCTTGCGTGGAAAGATAACACTTTCAGCTCCGTCGTTTCCAATGAGCTTGTGTTAATGCCTCGGAGCCCAGACATACCCACCCCCTTTTTTACATATCGCAGATGCTTTGCACTAGTGTGATATTATTCTACAGCGAAAGCTTTCGATAGTTACTTACTTTTCATGTTCAGCACACCTGACTTGGGTCTCACCTGTAACCAAAGCAGGGCGCCTGGCGCGGCACTTCTGACGTCCTCCAGAGAAGTGGTGCTGAACATGCTGAGAATCATCACCGTGCCAGCAGCTTCTGCCGCTGCACAAGCCGTAAAAGCAATCGCCGCACAATTGCGTAAGCTTTTAACACACTGAACATCGTATGGACAACGAAAAGCATCTCTTTATCTGAGCTGTATCATTGTATACCTTTCTTCTGTTGCATTCGTCATTTGCTAAGAGTCCACGTTAAAACCGCGATGCACGTAGGTGATCGTCCTTACGCTCGATCTGCTGACATGTGGAATCGCTTCGACACCTGCAGGGGTACTCTAAACCCCGTATTCAGAAATTCATGGTAACTTGAAGCCCACGCTTGACTTGACATAAACGACGCCTGATGCGAACGCGCCCGAGACGCTCATAGGGTTTCCGTTGTTGCGGTCATGACAGGCGCCATTTAAATCAAGTCAAGCGTGGGGTTCAAGATGAATTTGTGAATACGGGGGTAAGAGTCGACCTAGTTGGCTGTCAACTTCGGCTGCCGCTGATTGGCTGGAGCTGTACCAACGAGGAGGTTGGCTGGGGGCAACTGTCTCCTTCCCATTGCTTCCCAGCCAATCAGAACTTCAGCGGCAGCCGAACTGGACAGTCCACTATAGGTGGACTATTACAGGATATCCTCCTGGCCAGAGGAACGCTACGCACACACAGGAAGTGCACGGACCTCCGAGCTCTACGTTGTGCGTCAACCAACGAGGTCGCCGAACGACGTACAGTACGCCACTTCTTCCCGCGTGCGAACAAGTGACGCGACGTACCTTTGGCGGTGGCCTTCTCCCCGTCGGAGTGAGCCATCCTGTGGAAAGGCGCGGGCGATATGCCCACTGGCATGCTAATCTTTGCTCCAAGCACGGTCGCTTCCAGGCTGCGCACGGCCACGCCCCTCAGCAGTCTTGGTAGGAGACGTAGCCTGCGTGGGCGCACGGGCCATTCCATTTGGCGCGTATTTCGCCATTCATATTCTCGAGATGTTCAGCAAGTTCTACATTCGCCACTATAGGAGTCGTAGGAACGGCGACTGAGATGCTGAAATGCGCACAAATGTCGTTTGAACTATGTCTCGACAATCCGTAACGTCAACGGACGGAGCAAACCTGGCCGGATAACCTGGCCCCCTTCGTGTTAGACGTGTTCCGAATGATTATAATAGAGAGAGAGAGAGAGAGAGAGAGAGAGAGAGAGACAGGAAATTTTAAAAAAATGACAGACATGCCTCCCTGGTGTTAACTTATCTAGACTGCTCAAGTCAAAATGCCGGAAAAGTCTAATCGGATAACGAATAGTGTGTCGAAAATGACAGTTTGATTATGCTTTTGAACGCAAACGTTCAAGCGTGCGTGCGCGCGTGTGCAAGCATGAATAATTTTAACATTTTTCTTCTACATTTAATTGCGGGCTCTATATTATCTGCTTTACCATTTCGTGCTTTCGGCTATAGCCTCCGTCACGACGATTTTCACTGGGCGAACAGCTAGGGTTGATGCTAGAATAGCAGTTTGGGCTTGTTGGTTTTCTATCCTGCTAGTAACAGCGCAAAATGTAGACAAGAGACGTGACAAGAAGACACCACAAGCGCTGCGGTGTCTTCTTGTCTCGTCTCTTGTCTACATATTGCGCTGTTACTAGTAGGGTTGATGTTCATGTTTATTCCTGTCATCATGGCACGTATCCACGAACCGGATTGGGCACACAAAATGAGAAATATAATTGTTATAGCTTTCAGAAAAAGAAATTTAGGGAAAAAAAAGAACGCAGGTATCCGCGTTTCTCAGTTGGTGTAGTCCTACTTTATTTATTTTTTTAACATTAGAACTACTCTCGAGTGAAGATTTGTACTGTAGCATGGTGTGCGGTGCTACAACACAAATATTCGATGTACGCCATAGGCCACGAGAAATAGCGCCACTTATTCAACGAATGCGCAAAACATACAGTAACTTGTGCAAACTATAGCCAGAACTTCGTTAACTATCTAAGCGCGCGATACGGCATACTAACCTTGTTATGCCTCGGCAGCTGCGCATGCGTGCGTCACGGGCAACCTTGCACGCACTCATTTGTCAAAGTGGCGTTTCTCCACCACGTATCTTTTATAGACTTGATATTTTGTGTACGCCCAGCACACCTCAAGTTTTTCTGTTAGATGCCTCAAAAGTGGGCGAAGTATACGTCCGCCTACGATGTTTTAACGAAATGCGCGACCGTTATAGTGGGATCGAACCTTGGTCTTTCCGCACTGCAGCAGAATGCCATAACCGTCGGGTCACGATAGCAAGCACGCTTCCCTCGTACCTAATGGCGAATTCGGCAAATCGCCCCGGAGCGTATACCGGGGCGCCCAAACGCGCCGTTTCTAACAATCACTGTCGCCCCGGAGTGCACGTCAGGGCGCCCCGGGGCGCTCCCGGTGCGATTTGCCGAATTCGCCACAAGTCTCTCAATTCTTATTGAAGCGTCTGGTGCGTGCGCCACGGGTCAGTTTCCCGCATCTTTCCCTCGCGACAGCTATAGCGCTTTGAGGCGCTGTGTTAGACTGCGCCACCTACGGTACTGGCGCATACGCTTTTTTTGAGGCCAGACGATGATATAACTAGTATACAGTTTCGGTGCAGTCCGCCTATATAGATGCCATATACTGCGTGAAAAATACACGCGCGAGCGAGCAAGATGCAGTGCGAGAGACCTCGTGAATGCGACCTTGTTCTCGGTCACCGTCTGCTCCCGGTCCTCGCCCATGGTGAAGTAGACGCGAGGTACGGGATCCAGTCTGGCCAACGCCGCGCGCTCGACGTCCTCCACCGTCTTCGCGTCCTCGGGACGTCTCGTGGCGTGAGTCGCGCTGCTGTGCCCGCTCATGTTCGGGCCGATCTCCCGCTATATACGCAGCTGCTGCACACAACCACACACGAACAAACACTAGCTCAAAAGAGGTTACACTAAATAAGCGCCGTTATTTAGAGAGCAAACGATGAATTGCGCATTCTTAATTTTCGGTAGCCTTGTATACCATGTGATAACGAAGGTTCTTTTTTTCTATTTTATATAAATCAACTTTTTTAGAAAAGACAGTTGATTCCGCCTAAACATGCGCCGCCATCAGTGAAGGCACTAATGTCATTTGATAATATGCTGGTGTTGATAGCTTATAGGCAAGTTGGAAAATCATCTTGCCGAATAAAAGTGCGAAGCCACAATTCACAATCAATAGCGTATGTGAGTGCGCCTCTTCGTGCATGCAGTTCGACGCATCTTGTTATGCTAGAGCTCCCAACAAAAGTTCGCTTTGCCGGCATGCGGCTGAAGCTGGGCGCCGAACGAATTGGCCGGGCCCGACGGCGAGTCGTGTTCGGGTTACATCCGGTGGCGCCGCCGGAGCGGCGCCGATGAACCACTTCACCGGCATCGCCTGATGCAGGTGCCTCTCGTTCATTCGTCGGAATTCGCACAGCAACCCGCGGTGGGTCCTGATTGGAGGAGTTCGAACCGATGGCAACTGCAACGACTCCTGGGGTTATAAAAGCCGGAACCACGGGATGTCGAGAGACGACGACGACGACCACAGCAAGCAGAGGCGTGCTCCCATTTCTCACCGCACGCTTTTGTGCGAGTCTATTATGCCCCGGCCTCTAAGCCGTTCATGTAACGCCCTTGTACATACTGCGTATAAATCTTTCGTTTAATCACCGTCGCCTTGGATCCTCCTTCGCAACAGTGGCGGCAGCTTTGAGACGTCTCTGTCACAACAATCTACGACGAACGCCTTTACAGCGAAATATTCTGTATAACGAATTATTGATCATGTCCCAGCCAAATTCTTGCCATTCATATCTATTCTGAACGCCTAAACAACGAAGACCACTGCAACCAATCTTGTTGTAGAACGAAGCATGGCATGAACCTCGGTGCAACGAGGTTCGCTGCAGTCTGACATTCTGTTAATGTGTGCGAAAAAAAAATAGCGCCTTGTTTCACTGTGGATTCGTAGCTAAGCATTTTTTTGTTCAACGTCCTTAGCGTGCTCTACTATGTGTGCGTGCGTGCGTGTGTGTGCGTGTGTGTGTGTGTGCGTGTGCGTGCGTGCGTGCGTGCGTGCGTGTGTGCGTGTGCGTGTGTGTGTGTGTGTGTGTGTGTGTGTGTGTGTGTGTGTGTGTGTGTGTGTGTGTGTGTGTGTGTGTGTGTGTGTGTGTGTGTGTGTGTGTGTGTGTTTGGGTGGGTGGGTGGGTGGGTGCGTGCGTGTGTGTGTGATATAGGATGACAATGACACCAATGAAAACCGAAAAACCCGGCGCAATGCATTCTGAAGATGCTGCATGCTTCTTCTCAGCAACCTTTTCTTGCAATGTGCTTCGCATTGCCCGGTATGTCTGGTATTTCTCTTGTGTTCATATCTCTTGATCATCCCTCACTTTGTTTCCTATAAAAAAATGTATCACGCGGACCTCACAAGTGATAGTGTCTGTTTATCAATGATAGAGATAACCCGCCTCTAATAGCGTCCTTATATTTGAGCGACATCAGCGGACAAATTGCCCAGCTGTTCAAGCTCTCGGAGTATATATTCGAATCTCTGCGACGCATACATGCTCTGGCAAAGATTCATCTTTGTGGCCCGTTTTATTTTACTCGCCTTCTGTGCATCGCCTTTCCACGCAGCGATCATGAATAATTGACCTGCTAGAACCGATAAACTACCTACGCGAAATGCGTTTGTTAAGGTAATCCGATAAGAAACTCAATAAATATACTTGCCTGAAAACGTATTGTGGCTCGTCTGTCCGACTTTCAAACCGTCACCTTGAATGTCTCTCAAAGGTCGTCGACGCTCTCTGTATAGAGTCGATCACACTGGTGCCTCGGCCGGTACAGTTCAACGACGTAGGCCAGGCGTTTGTCATCGTACGCTCCGCGTCAGCTGTTTCAATCGTCGAGCGAGCACCACCCGCACGTGTCAGTTGCGCAACTGGAAATCGCACCTGCAACGACCATCACACGTGCACACGTGCAGGATGAAGTGGCAAGGTGCGCGGTTCGAGTTCAACGAACCACGGGTGCCTTTCGTGTGCCCCGAAAACACCGACAGCAAGCACTTTACTATGCAGAGTTGACCAAACGGTGATGACAGCTATTATGGTTAGCTGTTAATTAGGCGATATAGTATTACTGATTACAGCACTATGTACTCGTAATTGACGTCCTTTCGTGAAGTCAAACCATGGATACCCGGCAGCTCGGTGAATATGGGGCGTTGTGCTGCTGAGCACAAGGTCGCGGGTTCGATTCGCTCGCGACGGCCACATTATGATGGCGGTGGAATGCAAAAAAAGAACGCATTCCCCCAGAGTTAACGAACCGCAGGTGGTCAAAATTAATCCGGAGCTCTCTACGCTGGCGTTACTCATAGACTACTGTGCATTTTCGCAACGTTAAGCAACACTTTAATTATTTCTTCTAAATAACTTTTAGGTCCATGCCCGATTTCTAAACCACGATGGTTTTTTTCCCTTCTTCTTATTGTATGTTGGACTAGTCAAAGTAAGAAACGGCGATATCCCATATATTGTGCAATAGAGACCGCTTGCTAGTCGCAATAAATTGACTCTGATCCCGCAGCGATAACGCAATTATTCAGGCCGAAACCGCATCATTTTTTTTTTTTAACGGACGAGAACATCTCATAGGCGTGTTAACGAAGCGGCGATGGATACCGCGATTAGGAGGGCACTGAGGCAGCGTCAGAACGCATTTTTAGTGAATTCACACAGTTGCACGCAAAAAGTAAAGCCATTACGATATACAAAGCACAGCTCGGTATGCGAGTGCAAATGCCAGCGCAAATCACCCGCAACACTACAAGCCGAGTAGCCTGAACTGTTCAGTTCGAAAACCCCGTTTATGCACGTCAGGCGAGTTATACACCCAAGAATTGGTATCCACGTTCATGAAAATTCGCCGCATGTACACAAAGAAACTCGAACATAATCGCAAATCATAGTTCATCTCGACATGGCAATACGAAACCACCTAGCATCGCGCTTGCTTCATCATTATGGTCTCTTCTTACACGAAAACACACGTTGGCCACTTCGGTCCACTGAGGTGACAGCCAACGCGTTCATCGCCACGTTGCAGTGAGTCGACCGTACGGCTCGTCGCAGGGGCGACCGCGCAGTAGCTGACGCAGAAAGTCTGCGCACTCGTCAACTTTTTCCGGCAACTTGAGCCGCGGCGACCGGTCGTTCGGGGCCCGCCACGAGCTCTTCCTCGTGGCTTCCTGGGCAACGTCAAGGGCGAAGAGGTCGCCGACCAACCGGGGCTCCCTGGTTGAGGCGGCCGCGTCCAGCCTGCGTGCGTGAGAACACGGTCGCGCTCGCATCACAAGCAAGATCGCCTCGATAACTTTCGCTCAATGCTGTACCTTGCAAGTGCGCAAACATACGTTCTTGAACGGGCAGCCTGAAATGTGACCGTACACTTCATCAACATCATTTATATTCCCTTAAAGACACATTTACCCTTATTTTCCCTGAAAAGCAATTTCTGTGATTCCTCGGAAGTTGCCCCATTCACGCACCACGCCATAAACCGTCGAGAATGCATTTGACGCGGTGACTTGGGCGTCGTAAATTTTAATTCTTACTCGCCCCAAATTCTCCTTAGAGCCAAAGTTTACTGCGTTGCCTTGACCTTGCTTGTCCGGTAGTACGTTTACATTGGATGTGTTTCTTTATTTTAGCTTAGTGTTAGGAATCAAATGAATGTAAAGCTAAAATTGAAGCGCCTAAAGACCAGTTTTTTAACGGTGACATCGTCAGCATGTTAATTAACAATCCGAAAAAACTTTTGAAAAGTAATTAATTCCAAACACTCTTCTCAATCCCCTATACCAATCGTCAATAACGGCGTGCTACTCTAACCATCTGAAGCTGCGACTGAATTAAACTCGTTTTTCAGCTCTGTATTCACAAAAGTAAGCCCAGTACCACTTGATCTTACGTTTCTTTCAATTAACTCATCTATCAGTGACCTTAAACCGAAGGGAATAGAATCGGCCATCGATCTACTTTCGATCGATGGCCGAACTCAGCGCCAGGTCCAGACGACATCAGCCAAAAGATACTTAAAATGATTAAGCCTATAATATCTCCCGTCTTAGCCGTCCTTTTCCAGCAATCAATAGATACAGGAATTTTACCGGATGATTGGAAGATTGGTCGTATCGCTCCCATTTACAAATCAGGTGACCGATCAGTGCCCTTAAACTACAGAACTATATCCTTGACTAGTATTCCAGGTAAATTACTTGAGCATATCATATCTTCCGTAGTTATGAAATATTTAACTAAACATAACTTTTTTTTTCTAATAATCGGCATGGATTTCAGCATGTACGCTCTTGTGAAACACAATTGTTTGAACTTATGACTGATCTTCATCAAGCTGTTCGCGATTCCATAAACATCGATGCCATACTTATTGAATTCAAGAAAGCATTCGATAATGTTCCCCATTCCCGCTTAATGATGAAACTTAGCCGGCCTAGCATACATAATAAGATTGTTAATTGGATATCAAGTTCTTTAACCAATCGCTGCCAATTTGTTTCCGTAAGTGATCAGTTTTCCGCTTTAGCGAAAGTTAAATCTGGCGTTCCTCAGGGCTCTGTACTTGGACCAATTTTATTCTTAGTTTACATTAATGACATCAGTAACAACCTGACTTAAGTAGTTCGATTGTTTGCAGATGACTGCGTTCTTTATAGACAAATTATTACCTCTGAAGATACTCATACTTTACAGGCAGACCTAAACATAATTTCGCTTTGGCGCGAGCAATGGCAAATCGAAATAAATGTTCCTAAAACAAGAACAATGACATTTACCAGAGGCAGTAATGTTCGGTTAAGTTCATATTTTATGAACATGTTCATGGTGGGCGGCCATTTAACTTCTAACCTTACATGGAATGATCACATCGATGAACTATTTTCGAAAGCGAATAAAGCACTTGGATTCATTAGGCGAAAGTTGCATTTAGCAAATCTGTCAATTAAGCTATTTGCTTACACAGCTCTAGTTCATTCAAAGATGGAATACGCTTCCATAATATGGAATCCAAATCAGACATACCTAATAAACAAGCTTCAATATTTGCAAAATAACACAGCACGTTTCATCACTAAGACCTACTCTAGAACGCCCAGCATCACGACTCTCAAAGAGTCCCTCCAATTACCCTCTCTAGTAAAACGACGACTGTTAATTAGCACTGCTTTCCCACTTCCACAGATTGTATCATACCCCGTCATCCTTTACTGCATCCCATATCAAACCCCCGCAACGAATTTCCCCCCTCCTCGACCATTCCTTCAAAGTGCATCCCATGTTTGCGCGAACGAATCTCCTTCGACAATCACCGCTCTTTCTTGCTCTTTATCACTGGAACAAACTGCCAAAAGAAATTGCTTTTATGCATGATCATGACTCGTTTGTAAGCCATTTGAAGCTCAGTTTAAATACGTATGTCGAGTAAAAACAGAATTTCGTGCTTTTGACCCATTGCAAGTGCATTTACATGTTCTGTACGGAGTTTTCTTTTTTCAATCTTGTACGCATTTCTTCCTTTTTCTTTCTTCCTTATTTCTTGTTGTGTTCGGTAACCTAGCTATACTACTGTGTTCTATATTGCCTTTCCCCTCCATCTGTGTTTGAAATATCTTGTTATCCCTCCCCTCCACTCACCACCCCTACGTAATGCCCGCAAGGGCCTTTAGGACATCTGAACAAAAAATTCCGCCGAAAAGGGCAAAATTTCCCGCGGATATTCCTTCGTCCTTTGCGATTGCCGTGGCGCGTTCATTTCACGAGCTTCAGTTCCTCCTGTCCCACCTGGCCACAGCAACATCCGGGAGAGCACGGTTCAGATAACACAGCGCAACAAAACACGGAGACTAGCTAACGCAAAAACCCCCACACGACGCCTTTGCCACGGTACGAAACCTACGGAGCAACACGTGTGAGCGCACAGAACCATAACAAAGCCGCCTTTGTGGCCCAAAAGCATGACCTCTAGAAGAACAGAAAGAAAAATAAAGCAAAACGCGGAGAACCTGCACGCCACTTCCTCCACACTCTTCTATTATCGCGTGGTGGGGGTAGGGCACGGGGTAGGGCTTCTCAGTTTTTTCCTTTTCCTTCCTCCATGGCTAACGGCTCTACGCATAGACGAATCAAGCTAGAGTGGACTAGAATACGGTTGAGTAGCACGAGCGGCTAGGGCGGCGCAAGCTTTGCAGTGAGGCGCGCGACGACGAAAATTACTGTGGCGGCGCTGCGATCGAAGAGGATTTGGCCGCATCGAGGTCGTGCCGTTGGAAACTGCTGGCGATACTCCTCGGAAGGGTAATTGTTCTACTTCGCGCGCTGGTATATGTGTTCAGACTGCTCAAACGCTCGTTGTAATTGCATATGACGTGCATTTATTCCCTAGGAATAGATGCCTTTCTTTCTCTTTATTTCATTTTTTAAATGTCGCTCGGTGATTACGTGTGCATTGCGGCCGCAGTGTCGGCTTTCATTCTATGATGTTATTGTACGGTTCCCTTTGGAAAACAAATATTTTTCTTGTTCTTCAAGCGGCATGAATCTCTCGTGTGTATTTTTGCGCGTATGGTTTTCCTTCAGTAGGTCTTGCGAAACGCAGACGGAAAAACAAATGTAAGCTTCCGGCTTGCCTCTTCAAACAATTAAACCGTATATGCCGCATCCGGCACCTTGCACTCAGATTTATGGGAAGTATTCTTAAAGAAAAAGAGGGTAGAAATACTGCAGTGCAACGTTCCATCAGTGCTTCCGTCTTCATTGCGTAACTGAACGCGGAGTAATTGGTACGAGTTCTTTTATTGCGGTCGGACCCCGGGCGCCGAAAACAGTTTTAGGTATAGCCATTGCACATGCTAATCTTTGGCCAGTAAGCCGTGTGAAATTTTTTGTCCAGTCCATGCTTAACAACACAAAACGAAAAACGGCGCGGTAACCTAATTAGTGGTAGCCTAATGGCATTAGTGGTAGCCTAATGGCGTTGCGGTGCAAAACTCGTGCTCACAGGTTCAAACCAGGTTGTGGAATTCGGTGGGAACTAAAGGGAAAATACTCGTGCACTTCTGTTTAAGTGCACGTTAAAGAACCCCAGGTAGTGAGAACTAAAAGGGGGGCTCATAACCATATGGCCGGACGTAAAACGCCAGAATTTGTTCAATGAGAAAAAAAAAAAAAACAAAAGAAAGAAGGTAGCTACTTCCTTAGGCTTTTTTCCTAGGGCCGGTGTAAACGAAAGAAATTATTATCGAGTCTGATTTCTGTGAAAAACGTACTACGCTTATCTTTTATTTCATACCTAAATGTAATGCCGTTTCCAATAGTACGTCCGCTCAACTAAGCGGCTTATAAACGGCTGCTTTCAGTTGTCCGGTGCACTATCATAAGGACACTAATGAAGCAATTAAAGGAACGGCATGCCTCACATACACGTAGAGATATTTGTTGATCTGCCGTGCTCGTTGAAGCAGATAAGTGCTCATTGCTCGTCAATATTCCACCAACAAGAAGCGCAGGTACAATGACATAATATGAATAAAATTTTCATATGTAGCTTCATATTGCAGATAGGTGGCTTCTGTGGCAAAAATTACGTGTTACTTTTAGAAAACAGTGTTAAAAATAGCAGTTCACCTGACTGAAACTAGAATCGGTACCGGCCGACAAGAGTCGCGGGCGCACCACAGCAAATAAAATCATTAAAAAAAATTAGCTACACAGACTTCCCCGAGAAAAACTGGGCGTCCGCCAGCGTCCGTGCAACGAACGCGCGCTCGCTAGCAGACGACGCATTTGACAACGACAGCAAAAATTGAAGGCGTGATGTTGTATAACCCATGCCTAAAATATGTATAGTAGCAAAACGTTGTCATTATAAATTTGCAGTTGAAAAAGAAAGCACCATTATAAGAGCGTACGCGCGCGATCGGTATTAGCGCCCACGGCGAAAGTACGTTGAATCTGCTGTGAAGCGCGTCTTCGCCCTCATATTTCGTTCGCAGCGCCCTCGCACAATTTCTCCACACGCGGCGTCCCAGCGGAAGAGCGTCGTTCGGTTCACTCGACGATATTCTTGTACACTTTAAATCAAGCGCAGTGTGACTTGTTTGGCTGGAGTAGTTGTTTCGCGCTTAATCAAACTCCCAAACTCTGCTGGAATCTTCAGCAAGGACCTTCGGATGCTGCAACGGCAAGAGTATCCCCATGCCAAGCTGTTGCGTGCCTGGTTGCAAGTCGCGAGGTGGAAAGGAAGGATCCGGCCTGAGTTTTCACTTGTAAGCGAAGCGTCACGTTTGATCGTACCGTTGTTACTTTACTTTTAGTCATGCGACAGGTTAAAGACATCTTCAATAGCGTGGTTTCTGGTTCCACTGAAGCAGTACGTTCTCCTCTGTTCTCACAGCGTAGCAGCAGCCGTTTTTCATACAGAACGAAAGGCAAGCACAGTTCTCAAACATGAGATGTGAGCCACTGGCGAAAGGGAAATACTTGGAAATTTTTAAACAAAATACTCGACTCGCAGCGAGCGCAGCGCACGCTCGTTTAATTTGTGTGTGTGCGCGCGCGCTCATGCTCTAAGGTTATTGTTGCGATAGCGATTGTACGGACACTTAGTTGCACTCGTTGGCGTCATGTCCGGCCATCAGCGACCCGTTTCACGCGGCTAAAGAGAACGCAGAACTGGTGTTGCCCGTGCACGACACATGGCGCTCCTCTGTCGAACACGGCACATTGATTGCTAAAGCACTGGCACGCAAATGCGGGATCTGAAAAAAAAGAAAAGCTCACTGCAGCACGGGCAATGCTTCTCGAGACCTTTTCTAGTACTTAGCGCAGAAACGTATGAAAAAGACAGGCAGATGACGAGACATACGCGAAGGCTACTTTCAACAATGATTTCTCAGAAGCCGGATCACTGTTTTATATATCCAAAACCAAGCAGGTGCAAACTATGAGTCGGCGAGAAATGACAGTTTGTATCTTTCCTATTCTAGTTATCATCTCTCCTTTGCTCAGTGAGTATGTAGGAGCACTATAACACTTTTGGACAAGGTTATCTATTGTTGCGGATTCAATTATTAATCTCGTCATTTTGTCTTTATCCTTTCAACACTGGAAAAGATGTCATACCAACGAGGTTTAACTTATTATGGAGTTTTATGTGCCAAAACAGATACTATATGATTATGAGGCATGCCGTAGTAGGGGACTCCAGATTAATGTTGACCACTTGGGATTCTTTATCGTGCACCCAATGTATAGTATGAGGGCTTTTTGGCGTTCAGCCCCCATCGAAATGCAGCTGCCACGGTCAGGATTAGATCTCACACCCTCAGGCTTAGCAAGCTACTACGTCACCACGGCGGGTACCAAGGTCAAAACTGAATGCTTGCTTCTCAAGACGCTGGTTACAGTATCTCTGATGGTGTAGTCGTACGTGCTGGGAAAACAGATACATCAGCGTTTCGCTCTTTTCATGGCCTGGTGGGGCTGAAGACTGGCTGCCAGGTGCATTTTGACACATCTACACATCACAACACCGTCATGCCTCACAACAATAAACCAATGCAACTTACTAATAAGTTCCCCAGCAGCATATTTGTATTTGGGAAGCTATTGTTTGACTTTGGTAGCCATCCTGCTATGTACTACTATGTACTATGTACTTTTTCTTGTTTCTCCTTCATGTAGATTTCCTTCATCGTCTAGCCGCCGGAGACAGTGGGCAGAGATCATCCGGGGCCCTGGTGTTCGGTGGGAGCCCAGGAGGTACAATGCTGTGTGCTCAAAGCATTTCCAGCGCAAGGACTTCGACCTGACATCACCGCTTCGGGTTCGCCTGTGGCAGCACGCAGTCCCTACCATTGCTGTGAGGTTTTCTGAATGCTTTGCTCTTGAACACCATTCAAGCCTGCTGTCGTGTTGATACAGAACAGAAAGAGATAAAGACTGCCTCAGGATAAGGGCTAAGGACAGTGAGAAAGACTGAAGTGTGCCAACTCCTAGTCAATCACCATCCTGGTCATGTTTGGACTTGCAATGTAATTACATCCTGTAAATAGCCGTGTACCTGAGCTACACATAATGCCAGTGTTGTTGAGGTCCGAGACAGCCCATGGGCAAGGCAGCTATTATGACCTACTTGTACGTTGCAAATGTGAAAGAACCATGTATTTTACATAAATACTGCAGTTAGAAGCTGAAAGCCAGATCATTATGAAGTGTCCTAAAGGCAGTGCATTTGCAGAAACACGGACAAACACAAAAATGGGCAAACACAAGTACTGGACATCTTCTCGGCAAGTTTGTCTCCAGGTACACAGACAAAGTAACCATCTCCTCATGTTTGTTACAGTAATGAAAAAGCCTTTTTGCCTTAACAATAGGTTGGCATACTCACAAGTGCACTGACTCATACTTGCTTCCCACTTATTTCCCAGGTATGAGATAGAGCTTTAGTAAGTGACTGTTGAGGGAGTGTGAGTGAACATGAGTATGTGAGTGAGTGCCGGTAAGAGTGAATGGAAGTGACTATGAACACGAGTGAATACTTGGGAGTGCGAGTGGGTGCAAGTAGGTGCATGAATGAGCGCACATGAGTGTTAATGAGTACAGAGTCTACAAAAATATTGGTTAGTGAGTACTGGCTTATTCTGCTGACTTATGGCCTAAACAGAGTGATAAAGACGTACAATCATGTGATGGATCGGTATGTTGAAGCTGTATCCTGGATTTTAAGTAAGGGGGTTGATAAACTGCGCATGTCTGCACTGATTCATATGTGAAGGGCAGCGTACAAACTTGCACGGTCTGGTTGCTTTCTCTGGATGTTCCCTGTCTTTCTGTCATCCTGTGCAGGTTTTCGTCGTGCATTTTTAAGCTGGTTTCTTGTGTCTCGCAGTACTCGAAATGCCAATTTGCAGTCCCTTTTCAATGTATGTGATGACTCGATGGCCTAGATAAAGTTAGTGCGAATTTTCTCGAAATATGGCAGCAGTAACATGATTAAAGCCACTTCCATACAGTTGCAAAAGTATCTGACTTCATACCTGGGAAGAATATTTTATGTACTCATTCCAAGTTTTTGTTGAAAAGGGCTCCAGGCAGTGTGCAACATAATGCATGTATAAGCCTACTCAGGAGAATGCCAATCTCGCTTTTTATCACATGTCATCAGTGTAACAGCAAGCTGAAACACCTTATTCTTTTTCAGGTGCTGAATCCTCCACCATCCGACGAGGTTGTGGGACAGGTGACGGCACCTGTATCGCACACAGCCATGGAACACTCTTACTGTAATCCTGATGACTCACTGCTCTCATTGGGGGTATGTTACATTGCTGTCCCGCACCTTCATCACTCGAAGGGGAAATAGTGTCATCCACCTGGCAGTAGCACGAAGCTAAAACGAAAATCAGTGCAAGTTCTTGAGAAACAAAGCTTTGCATTTAAAAGCAATTTCTCATGCTATACGAATTGGACCCATCCTACACCTTTCAGGGCTGGTTGCTTTGGCAACTGAGCTAACCATGGCTAATCAGGGGGCCAGCAGGTTGGAGAATGAGGCTGAATTAATTGTCAGCCCAAAGCACCAGAGCACAGCACAGATCAGTTCTGCAGAAGTTCTTCACCTTGCACACTTCTTCAGAACTGACTCGCCCTATTCTTTGTTGTGGCACTTCGGGTTGTTGTTCAGCCTCACTCAACTATCTGCTAGCCTCTTGGTTAGCTCAGTTGGCTGGTCAACCACACCGAAAATGCGTTGGTCCCAGGTTTGATCATCACTGTTCAACTGCAAAGCTTCTTTTACAAAACACCTGGATGGGTTTCCTTTGTATCTTTGTGCCATCCTTAGGCAGATGACAATGTTTTCTTTTCGTGAAACTTCAACTTGCGAGCTTCCCCAGAACCAATTTACCATACGCTGCATAAATTGTGTTGACATTGTGCAGAAGAAAAAAAATCTTGTCCTTCGATCGTTAGTGTGTGTTTGTCTGTGTGTTTAATGGTATACCAAATTGCCACAATCACCTCATGTCTGATGGTCTCGCTTGCTGCAACCAGTCATCCCTGTCTTTTGGGAACAAGTAGTAGTTTTCATATTGTGTGAGTGTATGTAGTCTGCTGCCAACATTGCTTATCATCATGCAGACAGTCAATGCACAATGCTGTCTTAAGGATATTAAAGTTTCATTTCAATATAAATTTTTAGGTAACACCTTCTTTGACACTTCAGTCGCTTTCCATGGTCGTTGGTTGGGAATGGCATTTCTAACCTAGAACAGCTGATTTGCCAACACATATGGTGAGTGTAAGAGGTTTCATGCATGTTCCTCATTGAGTAGATGATGGAACAATCACGAGGCCAACAAATCAGCTTATCTGTAATGGCACTAAGATGTGCCGGTGAGTTGCTTTGTTTTCCACCGAATTACTCAATGAAACAACAAACACTACGTAGAAACCTCATTACAATAAAAATCCGCCTTCAATACAATGGTTTTTTTTACTCACTTCCCAGTGTTTCATGTGTCTGTTTGGTCAGTTTCTTGCTGAGGAAAGTAGCCTAACTCCAGAGACAGCGTACATGTGAGCTGGGCAACAAAGGAGATGGTGGGTTAAAAACTGGGCTAATACCATCGACAGTATAACAGCAAACTAGGCCAGTCCCAGGGATGGTGTACTAAAGACTGGATGCATCCTGAGGACTGTGTAATCAATGGTCATGTGGTTCACATGACAGAGAAGGAGGGGGTTAATTGTCCCGAGGAGCTTGAGCGCAATGCTAGACCTTGCTACTGTTGTCAGTGCTTTCCCCATTGGTGAAACTGCCAAAGTTCTTTATAACATAACGTCTTGTGGAAGAGCTGCTTTTTTTCTCTCCACTCCTCCATTTGTACTGCATGAGCCTGAAATAAAATGATTTGAGTTATTGTTTGGTCATCAACAGGAGAGCACAGACTCAGCTGATGAGAGCATACCCGAGGAAGTTGGGCTGGGCAGTCCCTCACCTATTGCGGACTGTACTGCAGTCTCACCACTCCCAGAGGTAAGAATTTGGCTCTTCTTGCTACATAAGCAGGCATAATGTCATAGTTGTCAGCTTTATTTTCTCTAGGCATGGTATATATAAAAGCAGATACTGTGCTATCATTTGCTGCTTATGTGGGAAGATGTCCGCTCATGCGCAGAAAAAATACAAATGGGCAGAATAAAATGTGAACATGCACACACACACATAAATGGAAGGATGTCAAAAGGGTCCCAGCAAGGAAATATTGATGGTCTCTTCTTGCTAAAAGCACTGCATTGTGCTATGAAAATGTCAAATTTATCATGTGACTGCAGCAGTATCATGAAGTCATCTGACTTCATTATACTTGGGACTTCTTCAAAGGCAGAGGGGTTGTAGTCCTAGCAACACACAATGTATAGTCTAATAGTGCGGGAGCTCGAAAAACATATATTAAAATACCACCGCATTTGATAGCGGCGACATGACAGTGGCGAAATTGTGCTGATGCCTGTGAGCAGCTGGTTTGTCTGTCGGTTATGATTATTAGAGAATGGAACTTTAAAAATGCCTATTTTTTCCTTACATCTTTATTGTGCCTATTTAGCATATAAGCACAAACTATGAATCTAGAAACACTTTAGTGGCACTTTTTTTGGGCCTATCAATGCCATTCCGATGTTGGTGCCTTTAGTATTAAGGTGAACATTTTTCATGTTTTGTCCTAGCCTTATTTTGTTAAGGAACCTGCTAGGGGACTTGCCTGAAGTCAGCTGATTATTACCATAAGCACTAGCTTTGCTGGTGTAAAAGCTGCTATTAACAGCTTTGCAGCAGATGAGAGTATCGCTGTGAGAAGGGCTACAAGTGCGCCATGCGACGGTACACATGAGGATGACTTAATGTGCTTGTGCACTTGTTTCACGTTTTTAGCAGACAGCACCGTTAAACTAGAACGCTCAGTGGCAACTCTGATTTGGGAAGTGGGGCTCATTTAAGACGTTCAGAAAAGATTTCGCCACTATCCCCAATGGACCTGTTGCTGATAGAGTTAGTTTAAAACTTGAACCTGCCTCAGACAAAAATCTCTGTCTTCCGGTGCTGAAAGAATGGTCAAAGGTTCTGAACAGTGAACATTCTGCCATTCCACAGGGCATTGGATCATCGAAGGTTCAGAAGTACAAATATCCCAAACATCGCTTAATTTGTGGGGATGTTGAGTGTTCCTTTTTTGTTTACGAATGAATACTCAGTGAAAAAAAAGGAAAAGGTGCAGAACAGCCCAAAAATCTTGAGATGGTGCTTGTTTGTCACACCTTTCACATCTTGTGGCACCTAGGCACACCTAACTTCAGGTAAATCTTTTAACCTATGCAACTTTCGTCATTCTGTTTTACCAAGAAAATAAAGTGAATGTCACTAAACCGAGATTTAGTGGGCATTGTTCCTTATAATATCACACTTTATCCTTAGATCCACAGCAGCAGTTATTTGTGCCTATCGACACCTAAAATGGTGTCCAGTTTAACCTCGATATAACGAAGAAGGCAAAATCAGCCATTTGCTTCGTTATATTGAAATTTCGTTGTATTGAAATTCAACCTTTTATGCAGATAAGTACAACCGCCGATCGTTTCTTCTTACACGGAAAGGAGCCGCAGAATCTTGCTAAAAAAAAATAAGCAAATTTGAATTAGAAAACAATTCATTTAGATGAATTTAGGAGTCGGTGACGAATGATACGGTTTCATGCCATGCTGATGATATTTTCTCATAGGCGGTACAAATTAGGTGAAGCCAGCCACGCTTTCGCATGCGCTCTGCCCCGCGGCTGATAGTGTCTCATGAAAAGTGCTGGTAGTGGGGAGCGAATGCTTCCTCTGCCTCTCGCTCCAACAAGTCCCCGAAACTCTAGACGCCCACTTTTTGCACACGGGGCAGGTTACTTTTAAAGCAGGGTGCGCGGCTGCGTATTCGCTTAGCCGCGCTTACAGCCATGCGCAGCCACAGCCGAGACGCGTGCCAACTTAGCCCGCCCATCATGCGCGCGTTTGATCGCGTTTACCGCGAGCTCGCTCCCCTCCCCCTCTTTCACTTTGCTCGCGCGTGCGGGGAGGCAGCACTCCTGCGTGAAGCTACTATCTTTCTTGTATCACCCTCGCACTCTTTCACTCGCACCTAAAACACAAAGTGCGCGCAGCGATATAGGATCTTATTGCGCTTGGACTTTATACGAAACATGATATGGATTCACTTTCACAGTCGCTCTTGTTGCGCTGCACGCAATTTAAGAGATGCGTATGCAAGCAGCCACTTGTAATTCAGTCATTTGACCATCTGCATCCGCTGAAGTTTCCATTTATTGTTGCAGCATTCCTTTGCTGCAGAAGCGAAATTTCGTTATATTGAGGTTCTAACTACATGTGTTCTATGGACAAGTGGTTATGAAAAATTAAATTCTTCGTTATATCAAGAATTTCGTTATATTGAAGTTTGTTATCTCGAGCTTTAACTGTATTTAGCACCTATATGCACCTAAATAACAGCTTTAGTGCTTTAGTGCACTTAAAACAGCATGTTTTACTGCCTACACATCCGGTCTCAAATCGTCACATTATAAAGCTGGTCCCAATAAGCTGCCACCATGTGGCAGATGAACTTTGGCGCATTCTTTGAACCATCAGGTTGGCATGAAAAGGACGCAAATGTATGCTGCATTGAACTGTTTTGCGTGTATTACCTGCTTTGTATTTTGTACTAAGTGAAGTCTGACACTACTGCACTTCAAATAACTGGGTCTAAAAGGCATGCACTGTTATCAGGACTGCAAGAAACTTCAAATAAAGTGATTTCATTATAAAAAGTGTTTACTTTATGTTCATATGGTGATGCAGGTGTACTTCCCTTTTACCAAGGAAACTACATAATGGTTCATCATACTTTTGGTAACAGCGCAAAAGCAAACAAAAAGACAAAAGAAACAACAATGCCATGTTCTCATGTTTTTCTTCCTTTTGTCCTTGTTTGCTTTTGCACTGTTACAAAAGCATGATGAATGCTTACCAACTCGCCTACCTTGCTATCTTGCTCCATACATAAATGATTGCATGCCATTTGGTGCACTGTATGATTGTGTTTTTGTGTAAACACTTGTTGGTTCCAGATTGTGGAATGCGACAGTTCACAACAAAGCCCTGAGCAAGTTCGGCCTCTGTGCACCCTTGTCAATATCTCAGGCAACGGAGTTGGAGAATATGCCATTGAGACAAATTCTTCATGGGACGAGTACATCGAACGATTTGAAACGTTCTGCGCATCCATCGGTGTCTCGGAAGATGACGAGAAGCGCACAGTGTTGCTTAGCTTTTGTGGAGAGGCAACTTATCGGCTTATCGCAAGGTTAGTCGAGCCCAACAAGCCAGCAACGGTGTCCTACGAAACCATCAAACAAGCCGTCCGTGACCACATGCATAACAAGCCGTCATTGCTGCGAGCAAGGTTACTCTTCTACAGGCGAAACCAAGAACCATGTGAATCTCTGGCAGACTACGTAATAGCACTCCAAAAGCTTGCAGAAGACTGTGGTTTCGGGGGAAAGGAACTTCCCTTGGACGTGATGATGAGAGATCGTTTTGTGTGCGGGATTCGAGATGAAGTTCTGCAGGAACGTCTACTTGGGGAACGTGATCTGACTTTTCAAACTGCTTACAACATAGCCTTCAAAGCAGAGGCATCTCGTGAACAGCAGATGGAAACTGTGTGGTTGTCATGGAACGATAATAGCAACAGAGACAACTCATCGCTTGTGTACACATCAAAGAACAAGCAACAAATCATATTACCTCCGGTTGTAATGGCAAGTACGCACGATAAGCAGACAAAATTAACGTGGCGTGCAGTTACTTCGAATGAAAAAGGCGTATTGCTAGTGAAGCCTGTTTGAACAAGGCACTCAATCTAGAACAAATGAACACAGCTCATGACTTATGAGCGACATCATCGAATCAAGTGCATAGCGTAGAGCAGGAAAGCTTTGTAGCATTCACAGATAAGAGCCTTTGTGACCATTATGTGAATGCGTGGAAAAGAACTTGCATGCTACTGTATGGCTAACTGCAATGCTACAGTGCCACTGAAATGGCATTGTAAAACGGAATTGAAAGTACCTGCTGTACTGGTTTGGTGTCATGGGTGCATTTCTGCCAAGAGTGTGGTGCTAACATCTGACAAGATCGAGTGACTGCATTTTGCTCACATGCTTAGATTCAGGTGCATGCTAAAGTACCCCAGTTTGTCAGAGTCAGGCTGGAGTTTTCCAGTATGTTATCCCTTGAAATCTGCTGTGTAGTTTTGGGACTTGAAACCGCGTAGATGATGAGAATAAGTTTATAGCCAGATTTGTAATGCACACCTATTCTTGAGACTACTTTTGAGGTTTTGTGCAACTTGATCGGTGGCCATAGCCTTAGTCTACTGACTAAGTATCAAGACATTCACTTGTATTGCTGTTTCACAAGCTGTGAATATATTGGCCAGTTGTATGCCCATTCAGAAGCATATCTGTAGGAAGATACTGTGCCTTTAATGAAAGTGCCAGGAATGATTAACTTTCACTTGTGCTTCTGGCTATGGTGTGTTTATGAATATATGTAAGAACAAGGAATTCTCATAGAGTTGATGGCGAGATGTGGTGAGATGTGAAATGTCATAAGACTATATTGCACTGTGCCTTATCATACAGCCAGTACATGCAGAATAGAGCAGATAACAAGCCCCTGAAAAAGAACACCAGGGAAGCAGCTGGTGTTGATACACAGGATTAGAGTTGTTCTGTGTGCCAATTGAATTTTATGGTGTTACAGCAGTCCCAACAAAAGTCTTTTTCTTGCCAGCAGAAAGTTGCATTCTGCTATTGCAAGGTTGACCCCGTCTTCAAAGTGATCTTGCTTTTCTTTTGGCGAAAGTGGATGCAAGCATCAACTCTTCAATATGTAAAAACTTTATTCCAAAGATCTTGGTTGGCAGTTATGTTCAATTTAGACCCTCATCTGTTCTGCATCATGGTGCAAGTGTTTTTTAGTCCTAATTATTATTGGCACTTGCATCAATTGATGTGCGCCTGTTCAGCCAAGGAGCCATCTTCGGTGCTGTCCAACATATTACCAAGTTGTGACAGCCATGTGAGTTTTCATGAAAATGCTGTAAAGAAGAGCTCATGCAAGAGAAAAGTTTGCCTAAGTATGTACTTGTGTTTGCATTTAAGCTTTCATACGGGCATCTGTATTTATGGACATTGACATAAAGTAATGGACTACAGTACAGTGAATCCTTTGTTGTACATGTTCAGTTAAATTTATGTGCTTGTAACAAGGCTTTCCATCTACACACCTGCAGCTGCTTTGCCAAGTAGCGAGATTCCTTGATCTGTGCGTCTTGTCTTCCAACTGGCCATTCAAAACCAATTCTACTTGTTCTCGAGAAGTGTTCCTACTTACCTAGCATTACATGGTTCAAGATTTGATGGAAATAATATGGCAACTCTTTTGGTCGATGCCAAAGTCTGACAGCAAAAGTGATTAGGGAGAATCAAGGAGAAGGGCAGGTTCTAAAGGAAACACCCTTTAGAAGTTGGGAAGGCCAGCAAGTGATTACTTAGAGCTTTAAGTGGCCAAAATAACTCTTTATTATTTGGCCTCAGCATTTCTGCTAGCTAATAAAGCAAAAATGAGATATCCACCCAATCGTAGCGATTGCTACAAAGGAAACCTGTACAGGTTCCTCGAAAGAAAAGCTTTGCAATTGAACAAAAATACGTCAAACTCTTGCCTTTGGCTTGAGTTACAACTATTACATCATTCTTCCTAGCTGTTCGATCACAATGGCTTCCACATTAAAATGGCCCACAAATCAGTCTGCTGTTTCTATTCATGCAGAAAGTGGCCGGGATAATGTAAAAACCCTATTCCAATTATTGTTTGGGCGGTTCTTTGGCGACGTTATCACCAGAATCACTCGATCTTGAGTGGTGGATGATAAAAAATAATAGAACCGAGAAAAAAGACATTAATTTATACCGTCGATGGGCAGGGTGGGTTACACTTTTTAAAGTGAATAATCTGGAAACGGGCATGCAGATACGTTATGCTTAAGGAAAAATTGGTGGCGCATCCATCCCTTGAAAATTATTGGCGACGTTAATGTAATTAGCAATCTATCTGGTGACAGGTGTTTAATTGTGCAAACCACAGCGTTGAAATGTTTTATATGTTTTGATAATTATAAAGAGCAACACGTACTCAGTGGCACATATATCCAGTGACTCAGCCTGGCATCAAAAAGGTTCGTCGAAGAGTAGAACACACACAGTAGTACATAACCACCGACGCAAGTTTTTGGCATCGAAAAAGTTCACTGAAGAGTGGCAGCAGATACCCAGTGTTGGTGTGAAAGAAAAACAGTTACGTGTGGGCATAGATGGATACCAGAAAGTTCACGAAGTATCCAATGAATGCTAATCACATTCAAATATTGGACTCTGAGAAATGAAAATTTCTCGCAATTTCTTCGCATATGAGAATTTTATTTAATCACAACGTGACATGTCTGTGGTGTAAAACAAGCAGCAATTCTGCATTTACAGTTCTTACTGAGCCGTGGGTGCAGCCCGGACTATGCCTGTGGATAGGCACGGTGGTGCATGCTGTTCGTGGAGGTCGCAAATGGATGAATCGCGCTCGGTGAACATGTGAAGCCAGTTGCTTTGTCATTATGTATAGGCGTTCATGCTCTACTGGTGATGTCGTGAAAACCCTGAAAAGGGACAGAGCTGTGTCAATTGAAGTCATAGCGCTGGATTGACACGTACAAGAAAGACAACACGACGTGCATTACAGAGCTGAGGCACACAGACGGTAAAATTTTTCACTGCACATTAGTACTTTCAAATGTATAAAATAGGAATAAGAAAAGAACACAGATATGAAGAAAATGTTGTACTAATACTGCGCGTCTTTTCGCTGTATTTTATTTTTGGACTGGTGAGTAAACTGCACTGTGAACTTAGCATGGTTACTTAAAGAGGCACTGTAGGAAAATATTAATAGCTACGATGACAGATCACAGCATTGAAGATATCTCGTTATGCACTGTGTGCCAATGGAAAACTTTACTGAAGAAAGCATGTCTACCAGTAAACATGTCGTAGATACAGATGCATATCATCCACATGTCGGCCTTAATACACTCAACTTTTACGCTCGCTTGTAATTTTGTGTTGCATGCCCTGCCAGGCAGGAATGGGTCAACTAAGGCACAAGGTGGGAAAAATAAGGCGCCACAATTCCAAAAATAGTGCTGACGGAAGTGCATGAGGGAGCAACATAAACATGTTATTCTTTGAAAAGAATAAAATTGATGGTAGTGGCAAACTGCACTTCCTTTCGCTCTCAAATGCAAGGTAATACTATTTTTACTACGATTGCTTCAATACAATTTACGAATTATGAACTGGCCATAAAGAAATGGCACTTTTGCCTAAAGAAGCGGCACTGAAAGCAACAAGGTTTGGCATTCCACTGAAGGAGTCTCGGAAAGTTGGCGTGATGAGGAGCACCGCCATCGGCGTGCAGATGTCTCATCTTGATAGTGCACGCCACGGTGTGGTTTGCACGGTGTGGTTTGCACACAGCTGCTCAGCAAGAATGCTACTGTGTGTGGGCACAGCGCTCAAAAGTTGCTTTGGCCAAGTTAAAAGGCACTGTGGACTATGTGATAAGATGAAAATAACATTGCTTAAAAAATAGAAACTGTCCTTCCTGTCCTGCTGTCGTTCCTTCAAAGTATTCTCTTTCCCCCTAAGCGCCAGAAATGTCTCAAATGTCTAGGTTCAATCTAGTAAGGCCTTCTGCATTATGTGCTGGCTACACTCAAACTGGTCTTCGTGCTATAGCTAAATTCTTTGAAAAAAAGAAGCACAAGTGCTTTCACAACATGAATTTCACTGAAAGCATGTCTGTAATCTACTCTTATCCCATTCCATGCACCCTCACGGACAAGGCATTGGGTTAACCACGATGGTGGCAATATTGGTTACATACACATTGAAGAACCTGGAAATTGTGCAAGAAATCAACAACCGCTTGCGGTAAAAATTAAGCACCTGTCAGGCTTACCATGCTGTTTAGCAGCAGATGAATGGATGAGGAATGGAAAACAGCAGGGATGCCACAGGCAAGGTGGCATGAGGTTGAATGATGAATTGATGTCTACATGCCAAGCAGTTTCTCAATCGGCTCATACTTCCAGGCATCCTCCTTGAGCTTTTCGCTTATTGCTCGCAACTTTTGGAGCCTTTGTTCGTGCAGTTCTGCAAGACGTCACACATAAAAGCACCACCTATAAAAACAGGTTATCAAATAGCACATAATAAAGTGGGCCTTTTATAAATATTCAAATCAGCTTCCTCACATGGTGCTAATTCCTTTCATGGCCACTATTGCCGAGAAGCTGACACTCAAACTTCGTGAGCCACTGGTTGCGTCTAGCATGATGCACGCACAGTCAGCCACAAAAGCTTATGGGTCACGAGATTTGTGATAAAGATGAACGTTCTCAATGCCTCAATTTCGCTACTTCTACCAAGCTGTAGTCATTTCTGTGACATAAACAGTGATCCATTAAGGTAAAGAGTCATGCCTTAGCACAGTAGAAATTAGCATTTGTCATGGAACCGATGTGGCATAAATTTTGCGGCAAACTGCACGTGTGGTTGGTCATTACGTGTGCTCGCCACTTAATGGCTTGCCCCAATACTATACTTCTGCTCTACCCTAAATAAAAAGCACACACTGCATCAAAACACGAGACTGAACAAGATCCACCATGAAATTTAAATTGTGGTAACAAATCGGTGGTTTAGCCCAAAGAACAGTTATGAACATAACACAAAAGATGCGGTCAATGTACTCGGTTTGAGCAGGAGAGTGCCACAACTATGGCAGTGTGCAAGCTCGGCTTCTGAGGCACTGATTTTGAGCATGAAGCTGACAAGGATCGCATGCTAAAGGTGCTAGTACAAAACGACACGTTTGTAAGCACTGCCCACATTATGGAAAGGTCACAGTCAGGTGTGTTGACACATGCGACGATGATGGCGCAGTATCACTTTCAAATGCCCATCCTTGATCCTCAGATCACCAATCTTTACTTAAGCATCATTATTTGCACGTTTTTCCCATCCATGAAGTCAGAAGTATTTGCCCGCTTTACTGTCATTGAAATCAGAAACATGGCTCATCGAAAGCGACGGAGGCGATTTGTTTTACCTTTCTCCAATGAGCTCTGGCTGACTTCGACATCGTGTTCAAACTGTATGCCCGCCTTCGTTGATAGTAGGTCGGAAGTTTTCTGAGAAGCTGCGTGTGAAGATAATTAAGCCTGTTAGATTAAATGCGATATGAACGAAACATTGATTTGATGTGAATTCATTCATGACAATCAATCTTCATCAAAGCAAAACGGGACAGAGAATCACAGGGAGATAGAAACTTGGAAAAGGTGATTAACACATTTGAACAAGTCAGTTCCGATGTCCTTTGCCTCCGCACTGACGAAGATAAGTTTCCTTGTCGAAACGTCGGGAGGCCTTGTTAACGAATGCACTAATTTCCAAAACGAGTGCAAAATTCACAAAGCACGAGTTACACAACGTAATTCACACGCAAAATTCAGACAAGAGCTGCGTCAAGTTCACAGACACAGATGCTTTCGCTCTTAGGAGCAATCTGTATTCGTAAGTTCACGATCAAAGGAGAGGCGCGTAATCTAGCCAACTGGACTCCGTTGTTCAGTTAAAACAAAGCCGAGATCGGCACCATGCATCATGATTTGATATGCCACTAATGATTTTTCATGCTCAAGAATTCAGATATTAGTCACTGCACACTCGAGATGACCGCTGACGAGAAGATCAGAGGTCCGTCAGTTGCAAAACGTGCCTCACCTACTGTGCCGATGACATACTGCGGCTTCTCTTTGAACAAGACCTTGCGGATATCTTCATTAGCTGAACGTGTGGCCATAATTTAAGCAGCAATGAACACGGTTGTTACGCTGCGATTGAAAGTTGACTACCACAACTAGCAACTATACGAAAAAAGAAACATGTCTCAAACCAATGCCTTTTTTTTCGAACTGTGTCAAACTGGCACTGCTAGTACAATCACTGGTACAATCTACCCAAACCAAAACAAAAAGCCGCTGGTGCGACAGCCGTTTTGAAATAATGGTTTCGTATGTCAAAATATTGCTGCCTATGTTGTTTAGGCACTATTCACTACAAATATTGAAGAATGACATTGCAAGTATCTTCTAAAGGCATAAGAAAAGCTTACTTTTGTTTTATTTAAGGTAAGTTATACGTTTTGTATCCGAAACTGACGTCAAGTGAACAAGAACATCACTACTTAAACCATGACCTAAACCAAGATGGCCACCCACAGGTCGTCCCAACGTTTGGTCGTCCGTAGTTTTGAACCGTAGTTCTTGTACGCAGGTAAATTAAAAGTGCTGTTAGCTGCGCGCTAAAGTCAGTCACAACTATTTCAACTGCACGTCAGGGTGACCCACTCCACCCAGTCGCTTGTGTACTGCATGCCGACTACTAAGCGCGCGTCAAGCATGGACAGCACCGGGTACGATTCGTCGGCCAGCACGCAGTCAAATCAGTCATCGGCGTCGGCGCTTCGGGGTACGTTTTATGCTGTGTACCTTTACACCAACAGGTAAGCCGTCTGCGTTAGCATCTTCGCTTGTGTATAGGGTACTTCGCAAAAGGCTGTCGTTTTTTAGATTCTGGCTTGTAATGTTTATCTCCCCTATGAACAGTCCCAAAACACAGCAGCAACAGCAGTCCGAAACCGAAACTTCGGCGGATGAAGCTTCGCAGAAGCTTGCGGCGACGAAAGCACCCAAGTCTCAGACAAAGGAAAGGTGAGTTCATTTCCTCCCTGTAGTAGTGCGATAACACTATAGACGGATGTGTTCACGTTTTAGTCACTACCGATCGCTGGGGTCTCAGAATTTCCGCCGAACCCGCGAGTTTTTGCCAGGCCCCTGTTGCGGGTCTTCCATGCTGCGCTTATGCTTGTAGGCACTGTTCTCTCTTCTTTTGCGACTCTCACGCTGGATAAAGGCTGGTCTGAGTGGCAGTGTCAAGTCCGAGACAGTGGCACATGGATGGGTTCCGGCACATTACCTGTAAAATTAATCTAAGAAAGCTTTTCTTGCGCTCGAAGTGATAAGGAGTACTGATGCTCACGTTGGAGGAAAAAGCAACCGCTGTTATCTCCATAAAGCAAACCCTGAAATCGTATTAACACGCTAAGCTGAAGGAAGTGAACATGTATCGTTTTGCAAATGTTTAATGAAGCGCTTTGTTCTTACTCGGCTCCGATTAATCACGGTACAATCTCAGTATGACAACAGTTCTGACTGGCAGCGTTCGTGAAAATTAAGCAACAATTGCAAACGTGTGACATTAAAAAAACATTTTTTTACAGCCTGTCTTTGCTTGCCACTGACCTTGGTGCCATTGCTGAGACGGATCTTCGCTGCTTCCTCATCAAGAAAGTGGCACGAGACTTACAGGACACGAGAGGCAATGTGGACTCGATGGAAATGACGTACGTTTTGCTTCTAGCCGCTTCGTGGTTAAGTAAAAAATAAATTGCCAATAAGTCAACTTTCAATGCGTTTCCAGGAAGGAGTATAATTACATTAGCTATTTAGTCCTTTTTTTTTAAGCAGTCGTTTGGACTGCTTATTCTCTCACCAACCTCCGTTTCCTATGTAAGAAATGTGAAAAAAAAAAAGAAAACAAAAAAAACAAGGGGGTGTCAGCTCAGTGCGTTTTTATGTGGCAGACCTCACATGGTATTTGGTACTGTTAGTTTGTTGGTTTTAATCACTTGTAATCTTACGTGGTGTAACCCCTCCTGCTGAGGCCAGTTTCTGACCTGCAGTATTAACTTTCTTTGCGAACACTCCTGGACTTTCCTCACCGTGGCTTCTGCGTACTGCTGCTGTTCTGCCGAATAGTTCATACATTAAAAAAAATAATAATTTAAGATAGGAATTAACGGGCTGGATGGTAGGATTGAACCGTGGTCTCATAGCGCAGCAGTTCAGTGCACTAACTATTAAGTCACAATATACTTTTCTTCTCTCTTCATTGTTTAGTGCATCTATACTAATGTGCCAATGCCAACCAGCTCTTTGAAATGATCACCACATGTGTCAGATTGCGTAGTGAGCATGCGTGAGAGCACATGGGCCAGTTTCTGTTACATCAAAAGATGCAGAAATGAAAGGGGCAAATAATAGCCTCTGATTAAGTGCCTCACAAAAGCTTTGCTTCACATGGATTCTGAGATGTGCATTGGATCTACATAATTTCTTTTGAAATAAATAAGTATGTGTCTTGCTGTTGGCTTGTTTATAATGTTCGCTGAATAGTGTTAATATGAATTATACAACATTTATTGCAATTTCACGAATGAGTGGCATTGCCACTAATGTCTTGCTGTTGCCCTATTCACAATGTTTTCACTGAGCAGCTTCGGTGAGAAGACGACTGGCACAGCAATGTGTTTCCATCAAGCTTTCACAAAGGAGTCTTCAGACGTAGAGAAAAAAGAGCAACAAGCGTACGTGTTGTGTTTTATTGCTCCCGATGATGGCACCTTGGACTTGTATCCTTTGCACAGAATTAATATTGAGCATGCTGTACAGATATGCAGTCAGCAGCCAATTAAAATAACTCCAGCACAGACCTCTGGTGCACTATGTGCCATATTAAAGTATTGGTAAAAACATCCTATTGCAGCATGAAAACCGACACTTTTCAGCCTATGCAGTCATTAACCCCTTAACTGCTGATGACAAGTTAACTCGTGAACTTTCTGCAGTTTTTGCACATGTGTATATGTGGAGTTTCTTGCAATTTTGTCAAATAAATAATCCGTGATGAACAAATAACTGAAAAGAAGTGCTACTATTACCACGCCCCAGACATAACACGACTTAGATAGATGAGAACCAGTGTGACTTTGCACCATGACCCTAGAGACTATGTGGCACCTACCGCACGCTGAAAATCTTGGAGACAATGTACTGGGATTTCTGTCACATTCGCTAATCACCAAATGCACAAATGCATCATCTGCATGCTATTCAAGTGCTGCTAATAAAAAAATTGAGACATTTACCAGCCCTGCAACTTTGCCAAGTTTGTTTCAATAGTATTTAGTGTCATTTATAACCAATGTTTAGACAAAGTGAAATTTCATTCCAGTTGGCCTTTAAGCAAGGGGCCTCTCAACATGGTGTCGCATGGTACCGAGCATGCTAAAGCCTCGCACTTGAAGTGCCCTATTGGTTTGTTGTTCAACTGATGCAGCTGGCAAACTGAGCTTTATGGGGTGCTAACATTTACTCACAAATTGGAAACTTGGAAGTCGCATTGATAGCATTATTCATTTGTAGGTCGTGTTAAAAATTGCTTCGACTGTGAAATTGTGAGATTCAAACCTTTTGCAGTTGTGGCTAAATTAAGATGTTTGATGGTGGTGGTGGCCAGGTCTAAAGCACAGTGAAATTACATTTTCTTGCAAAACATTACTCTGTGTAAAATGGCTTCTTGTTGGTGACAATGGCTAAAGTTAGCATTGGTGTGATCAAACTTTAGCGTGAACTATGCCATGTGTAGAATGTGTCAATGTTAAAATATTTTATGCTGTCATGTTAACTCTCAATGTCAACTGTGGTCCAACCTCGTTATAAAGAAGTGCCGTCCAACGTGAGAATACCTTTTTCATGTCCAATATTCATTATAAGCTTATATTCGTTAAGTGCTGATATCAACAAGAAACAGTTTATATTTACTTTGGCGTACCTGACACTTTGTTATAGTCATGTTTGTTATATCGAGGTTTTGTGGTATGTCAATCAAAAAGATTTTGTGATATCAGGTTATATCTTTCGTCGCTCATGTAGTTGAACATAAAATGCTTGGTTAGCTTGGCCATTACCATATAATATGTGAATACTGAAAAATTTTACATGAACCTGTGACCTCCTTAGTCAGTGCAATATACATAGATGTGGTGAAATTCATTTATTGATGTACGAACCTTTAACCAAATAATGAGCTTTTTATTTAAAATGTTTCCTTAACAATGTTAAACTAGGTATTGCACGGACCTGGAACGCTTTGGAAAGTCACTGCTACCGCTACTAACAAATTCGGTGCGTGTGACAACAGCATGCAGAAAAGTCTTTCATTGCAAATAACTACTCACTGAAAGGTGACTGGGTAAAGTGAGCACAAGCAAATAATTCATCAAGACAAGTTCCAGGAAGTGGTGTGACCTGCCAAAAAATTTCCTTAAGCAAACTGAACATTTGCAGTGTGTCTTTATATGCGTCTTGACAAATGGGTGAATTAGACAAACTGATAAAAGAACAGGCCAAAAATTGGTCATGATATTTGATTACAATTAATTGTATCATTGATAACAATGCTACCTTGGGATGGTGGTCAGTTTTCAAATTTTCTTCCACTTGTAATCATTGCTTACCTGGGTCATCCAGAAAAAAAAAGGAAAAACATACATTTAAGTACACCGTGCCCATCAGAGAAGTGAGCTGCTGCAGGGATGTGATTGTATTCTCGGTCAACGACTTTCAGTGAAACAATCACTTTCGTGCATTTTGGCGCTGTACACATAGACTAATACAGGCAGTAGTGCTCCTGGCAGTGGGCAAATGGAACATGCTTGGCAACTGGTGAAAGTGATTGCATCTGCAAAAGCGATTGACCGAGGATGGCGCTCTTCAGTCCTCCTGCTTCTTAGCACATAGAAGTCTGGACAAGCCAAGCAAACACCTATTACAAATATTTCATCGAACAAATTGGACCACAGAGTTCAGTCTTGTTGCAAAATTTTAGTAATAAAACAATGATGAGCAGAGAAGCTTTTTTTAAGTGTTTCATTTAGAGATCTTTTTAAAGTTTGAAGTTTAAATGCAGTTCACTGTAGCTGGAAAATTTATACGTAGCAATCAACCGTCTACGGAAAGCTTGCACCCTCTGTGGCTTATTTTATCCTTAAACAATAATTGTCGTCTATCTTGAGTGCCGTTTCTCTCTTTAATGCAGTTGGCCGGTATTTCCCGGTCAAGAACAGTCTGCGTGTTATTAGTGTAACATAACATTCTTGGCAGGTAAGTAGCAAGCACACACAGTTTTCAATAAAGGAAACACAAGCTAGACATGATTATTGTTTGGGAACAAAATACACCTCAAAGGGTGTAAATCTTTTGTAGATTGAAGATGTCTATTGTGTGACTATAACTTCAAGTTTAGTGACACTCAGGTTGGCATTGTTGTTCTGCAGGAAGTTGACTTCAAGTCAACGTTGACCAGCTCACTGGAGGAGTGGCACTACATTTGTGTCCTCTATACAAACCGCTGTGTGGAGGCCTTTTCTGAGAACATCGCAGTGCTGCTGCAAGCGGTACTGTATAATCATTATCACTTATGGGCATAAGAGTCTGCTTCAAGTCCTTTCCAAAGGATTCTGCTATCATATTGTCACATTGTAGTGATGGTGAAGGACTAAACACTGCCAAAATTGTGGGTTGTAAAATTGAATTAAGAAAAAAAAAATATTTTTTTGAAAAGAAAACCTGCAAAACTGTTAAAGAGCTAGTGTGGTCCACTTCTTCCACAGCACAATAGCTTTCTTCAAGCACAGAAAAAAAGTGCTATGCAAAAAATAACACATCGCAAAACAACTGGAAGTGATGTTTTCAAATGTTCTGTACAGATGTAGCATTGACATCATTGCCATTAGGATAAAATTAAAGAAGCTTATTAATTTATCAGTGTTAACCACTCTATTAATAGAAACACAAAGAAATAGGCTTATCCAGGATGTTGCGAACAACACATAGTTGGTGTCATCTGCACAAAAGGCTTCGTTTTATTTAGGAACATGGTCCATGTTAACTGGGACACCCTATATATTATTTCCCTGCAAAGTTAACTCATAATGCGGCCTGGAATGATCTCTGAAAGCTGTCCGTTTGCTAGCTTGGGTGCCATCTGCAAATCTCTTATTTTTCTGTACTGGTACCTGGTCTCCCAAAAGCTTTTGTGATTGCCCGCACAATAACAGTCTCCCCTGTAGTTTTTCACTGGGCTGCTACTTCTGAAATTTTGTAACACTGTTTGAAGCCGATGCTTTTCAATGTACGATGCCAACGAAGGTGTGATACTGCAGTTCACACTTCTCTCTTCAGGCCTTGAGTGAGGCTCCAGTCAATGTCACAACTGGAAACTCTCGGGATAAAAGCGACGTTGAAAAGTGAGACATTCCTTCTTTTACCCACATTCTGGACATCACATGTTCAGCCTAGTTCTCTTTTGTGTTGCACGGGGTCCATTTCTATGAAGGTATAGGATTTGTAGCTGTAGGACTTGTCCTAAAGGATTAGGATGTGCAGGACATCCATTTCGTGTTGTACAAAGCAATAATGCAATCTTAAAGGCCTAATGCAAGAAAAAAATTTAGACCCCGTAAAAAGCGTACTTTCACATGTTGACTAGGCTTTTGTTAGTAGTTCGACTCTGGCTAATTTAAATCTTTGGTTAATTTGATCCTTACTGAAGGTCCCACCTAGTACCCATGCATCTTTTCCGGCCTAAACGCTAGTTGTTTTGGTCCTATAATTGGATTTCGCCAGATGAACTCGAATCTGACTGGTTGGCATGTACATACCTCGTCGCCATGGTGACTGGAATTGCAACGTCCTTACTGGCAGCATCTGTCTTGGCAGAGCTTAGCGGACAGTGAACACGTGCCACCCCCTGTTGGAAATGCCACTTTTCAGCCTGCCACAGGAAGATGTTCAAGCGAAAAAGGTAGCACACAATGAGTAATTACAGTATTTACCTGATGATGATGTGTGCTTTTTTCTTACAATAAATGTGGTCCGAAAATTACCTGCACGGTGCAGTTGGATATGAAACAAAAACTCCATTTGCCATATTCGCAACCACTGATCTGTATTCATAGCAGCCTGCAGTCAGAGCCAGTGTCATCACCACTGCGATCAAAAAATGCTGAATCGTGTACAATGCTTGATGACACACTGCTTTCAGTCTTTGATTGTGAAGGCTGAAAAATAAGATTCTAAGATAATATATTTAGCATGCTAAGCTAGTGGCAACAAGTAGCGTCATGTGTCTGTGGCATTCCGAAGAGTTGCATGACAAACTAGCAAAGTGCTTAGTTTAGGTGATAGCCACCATCCCATTTGTGATAGTTGCACAGTCGTTTGTGAAATTTAAAATATCAAACACACAACAGACTGTAGGGAGGACTTGTTGTCATTCATAGACAGCGATAAAGTTTTCTCTGAAGGTATGGCAAGTGGCATAAGGTTTAAATAAATCTATATTCGGTGAAGGTAAAGTTCGTATGTTTCATCTTTCTTTATTGCCAGAATCTGAGACATGCTGCGTTTCTCTTCTGGAAAACTCAAGTGCACCCTCGGTTCCTCCTTTGTGTAGGCGCTCTAACATCATTTCTACATTATTTTTCTGCTTTGAATGCATACAGGGTGGGTGCGCGTTCAATTTGGAGGTGTGTTAGTATCGGGCAAGTACTGTTAAACAAATCAGCGATATGTTTCGGCATTTTTTTTCTGCTTCTTGTTTAAGTCGACCTGCTGGATAATTAGGCCGATTTCATCAGTGCCATCTGAGTTGAATATAGTGAAAGTCAACTGTAGTATTAGAATTTTTTTTAATGTTCATACAAATTTTAAAGATTGCCTTTGGTGTACAAGACAAATGTACTCGTTGAGCTAGAATACTCAGAGGCAGAAATCACTTGCATAAGAAATCAAATACGTAAGTGACCAATTACCAAAATTAAACTTACCATACATACTTTAGAGCGCATGTTGCAATCTTCAAATTGGAGCCAGTGAGTCTTCAAGGCACATTCACTTGCAATGAAATTTGAAACTAGCATAAGTTTTGAGGGAAGAACTGTCAAACCTATGGTAAAAATGCCCAGTTGTTCAACTTACTTTTTTGACAAAATGCCTTTTTGTGCATTGAAGCACAGAAATGACTGGGACGCCAATGACGCAGCCATTGCATAGCTTGTGACCACTGCACCTGACCCATGAGGCTGACTGAACCTTCAGTCAGTGACTTGTGATACCATGTGACCACTACTTATTACTTTTGCTGTGTAGATAGCATGCTCATCAACACACCCTACATCAAGAAGACAAGCTGCTCCAGGCACGCATTTTGAACTGATTACATTAAAGATGATATGACTTATAATTAGTTGTGCATTTGAGGAAAGCTAATAACACATTGTCCTTCAGAGTCCAAAGCTGCCTAAAAATCAAGAAAAAAAGAAAAGGGAAAGACACTCAATATACAACATTATTTTGCCTGTGCCTCTTTAAGAAACTGGCTTCACTTTTCCTAATGTCTGTCACTGGTGTATTTTGTTGACAGGTTTATGGAGGCCTGCAACCTTCATGGGCTCGAAAGCCAGAAACGAGGCCACGAGGAAACCGAAAGTGGCTGTCAGTCGCCAGCTGCCATTGAGATCGTCTCTGAGGATGACTGCCTCATTGCTCGAAATGCAGGTTGGTTCCTGCTTGTCAAGACATTGTAACCACACAACTGCTTTTTCATGTTTAGATGGTTGTCTTTTATGACAAAATTGAATATTGTTAAAAAAAAGAGACTGATATGTCAAGATAGAGTAAGCAAACATGCTAAATGAAAAGAATCTGATCATCTGACGGGACCAGAAAGGATTTGAAGTGGTCCACACACGCAACCTGCCTGCATGACTGTGCTTGGAAACTGCCGAGCTGTTATTTTTCCTTAGATGGGCGAGTTTCTGCTGAGCGCAAGTTGATGGGTTGCCCCCGCTGCGGCGGCTGCATTTTGATGGGGGCACACTGCAAAAAATGCTCACATGCTTAGATTTAAGAGCATGTTAAAGGCACACTAAAGGCAAATATTAAGTCAAGCTGAAGTGATAGATTAGTGCTTGAGAATCTCTAAGGTATCGATATTATCGCAAACAGCCTTAATAATGGAGAAATTGAGGTAAATGCATGACATGATTAGACTCCCCCAGGACATTCAAGCACTTGCCTGATGATGAAAACCCGCGTCAGTTAAATTCTGCCACTAGTATTCAACCACTCATTGCACAAAACGTCCTCGTATTGTATTATAAGACGGAATAAAAATGCTACTTGTCCAGTTATATTTCATGTTTTAGATAAAAGAACTCATTGCAATTACCCTTGACAACGATGTGGGCAGTCGAGCGGTTTCGTTTTCTCTCGACTACACGCTGCCCATGCTTTTGCATTTCAGTAGTTATCACGTAGTGCTGCACTGGTTTTGCTGGCTCGCGAAACTCGCACAAGCTGCAAGTAGCAGAGAATTCAACTTCCATGTGATGTCGCGAGATGCCCGAACGGTCTACACCACTTGGCCAAAAAGCAGCTGCAGCGGAGAATCCGCCGTTCTGGTTTTATCTGTCTTGGCTTGGTACCACCGTCTGTCAGATGCCGTTTCACTCACCGAAGGCAGCAAAGGGCGGTGATGGCGTATGCAACGTCACCATTCCCCCGGTTGGGTGGCGGGAGACTTGAATTTCGAGAAACGTATTTGGACTCTTCAGATGCAATTTTCTCACAAACTAGGTATTTTCTTGGCACAAAATGAGCGTTGCGAGGTTTCTGAAATCGTGTTTAAACAGTCCATGTTGACTTAGTATTAGCCTTTAGTGTCCCTTTAAAGGACACCAGGTGATCTGAATTAATCTTGAGCCCTCCACTGCACTGTCTCATAGCCATGGTGCTGCTTTGGTTAAGTCCCATGAATCAATCACTAAATCAATCAATTAACCAAACGAAGAGCGACATTGCTTTTGTGCGTTCATGCCAGTCTAGGTGATCTCTCTTATTTTTCAGCATTTTCTAAACCGCTTTTGTCATAAGAGGCTCCGTGGCTGCTGTTGTGTCAGCAAAACGCGCATTTACCACAGGTGTCGGAGCAGAGCTGCTGATGCGGCTGGCTAGAATTAGGAGTAATAATGGCAAAATGTAGTGTTTGTTGAAGGAAGGAGGAGCAAACTATTGCAAGGCGGAGAGATAAATTCATGCAGAAACTATTGATGATGATTAAGTAACCAAATAGCAGGCAAAGGTTTTGGCGGAGCCATCAGTGATGTCAACTTGTTCCTGCCTAGGTTCCCACTAGTGAGTGTCCGTGAAGGCAGGAATAATTTTGTCAAACAGGAACCAAAGCTAATCGCACCCAATTTATGAAATGGTGGTTAGATGTGCTAACTGCCCTGCTTCAAATATTAGCAAAACGCAATCTTTGGGGAGTTGGTGCAACCTCATTTCGGTAGAACAGTGCAAAAAAAGACAAACAAAGATTTCTTTTTTCATTTTGTGTTCTTGTTTCCCTTCGTGTTGTTTTAGGGAGCTAAAGTGGGGTTCAGTCTGTGTTGGCATCTGATTCAGATCACTTTGGAATTCATGGGGCTGCAGCTTCCTTTTTATGTCCATTTATGATACTAGTTGGCTTCAAGAAGAGGTTGCCATTATAGCCAATCAGCTCAGCTGCACACCCAGATTTATGAATTCTCAGGAGCTCTTTCGAGACTACATACTAACATTTTTTGCTGTTTCTTTGCAGACGCCTCACCATTCTGCCAGCGTTGGGCCGCTCGGCTGGTGAAGTCCAAGGATGACGGGCCACTGGTGCTTCGTCGTATTGTAGAAGGATTTAAGATTCGTGTGAGTGTGCATAAACAAACTCCTGAAAAGCTCTTTACATATTGGCTTTTGTTCACCATTTGTGACCTCATTCTTTTTTTCTCGTTCTGGCCTGAAGAACAATATCTATATTTTACTCTATATCTCAGTATAATAAACCCGTGTAAAACAAATTATCGCATATAACAAAGTAAGTTTGAAGTTTGGTTAGTCATGCTTTATTTAAGTGGAGCAGTTTTGTGCTGTAACAAAATTGAAAATGCAGGATTCGACATGGTATGACGCTTATAGCAAAGCAACATTTCTTTGCACATGGCTCATCATATGTGCTCTCCTAGCAGAAATGTCAAATGCACTTGCTGGTTTATTTTTTAGACATCTGATTTTTCTGACCTGCCCAATTATTCAGAATTCTTCAGGGTACTGTCCGTCACCAACCCCTAGAAGCAATGTATTCTGCAAACCTAAATTTCAAATACCACACGGTGTGTTGCACAGTTTTCTGGATATGGGGGGCCCCGCATGGCGTGATGCTGCAGTAATGCTGGCTGCGAGCAAAATTTTTTGACTTGTCACCAAATTGCAACTTTGGTTGCCCACTCTCAATAAAGTGGAAGTGGTTAGGCCTAGTGGTTCAGGCGTTACAGCTGACAAAAAGTTGCCAACAGAGTAGCTGAGGACGAGCCTTTGCAGGAAGCTCACTGTTGATATGTTTTTACCGCATCGACGATTGAACGTGTGATCACACGCATGGGGCTAGACTGATGGCCATAGTGGCAGAGTTCGGGACCATGTGTGGCCTCCTCCATATCTGAAAAATAGGTTGACAACTTACTCAGCAGAGGGCAACTTGTGAATTTGCACATTCGAGATGCATGTGCACATTTTGGCCAACATGCCGATCATGTGTGGTCAGCACGTGTGTTTGCGTATTAGCGCCCATGCAGAGCATGTGTAAAGTATGTAATTTTGGTTCCAGCACTGCTAGCCACCATCAAAATCTACTGGAGACCCTTTGCTGGCCTTGCATTTGCATTTCTTTTGCGTTGATCTGATCACACTTTCTTTCTTTTTACAAATACAGGTTGCATGGTTACAACGAGTATCAGATATAATAACAAAGGCATTTTCATGTCCACTGTGACTTCGTTATACAGTGAAACCTCGTTAAACTGTAGTTGGCCGGAGCTCGGGAAAGGTACGTACTAAACGGTAGTACTGTTTAACCGAATAGCATGATATCGCCCACTTACCTGTCGAAAACGGAACTCAGAGAGAGTGCGATGAAAGGGGAAAAAACATGCAGTATTTATTCACTTCGCGCGACAAAAGCGTTATTTTCGTTTGATGCTGCGGCGGCCTAGCACGCCGACGACAGCGGCCTCAAACTTACTGAAGCTGTGTGCCAGCTTTTCAGCCAGCCCCCTCTTCTCGGCAAACACTCGCATGGCAGATTCCTCGTTGGCGTTACGTATTCACCGTGCACGTGCGCAGTAGTGCTGCAGAAGTTCCAGGGGCGCCTTTTTCATTACGGGTGCCGGAGTTTGGAATAATTTTCATTTGGAATAGAGTTACGTTATCGCGCCCCTATTGTCGTCGCGACGATTGCATTCACGAGGCTGACGCAACGCGCAGCTTATGCCACTGTCGGGCCTGAATCGCCCGTGCTATCGCTTTCCGTGTCGTCCTCGTCACTGTCGCTAGTCGACACTTCGGCAACAACAGAGGCAACGATGGCGAAAAGTCGAACCTCGTAGCCGACATATCTTCGCGGTCGCAGCAGCACTGCCGAGCAACTTCTTCGCATTCCAAATGCCACACACTGTAGTCAACAGCAGATCCCTGTTGCGTGTCAGCGCCGACTTCTTCGTGTCACGTTCGATAGCTTCGGAACGACGCGAGTGCCCGCTTGCACGACGCCATAACGCTCTCTGGCACCGCGTCGAAATGATGTTGATGTTGATGTGGCTTCACGCGCAAACGCACAGGGCGCTTGGAGGCCGTTGTTCCGATCTCTGAGGCGTGTTGTTCTGCCAGGCCGCCCGATGGAGACGGCGCAGCGCCGTGTTTGCGCGACGAAAAGTTCAAACGCTACGTTTTAACCGATGCGTACGCAGTAAGCTGGTACGGTTTATGCGGATACGAAACACATTATGTTCAATGGCCGCTGAGTCGGGGATTTGACTTTACTACTTTTAAAACGAAACTACTGTTTAAGCGGGTACGGTTTAACGAGGTTTTACTGTATTGAGATTGCAATGTATGCAAGTATGACCAGAGCATCAAAATTAGCTTTATGTTATCTACTCCTGCTAGGTGAAATCTGAGCCTGTTAGAGGTAAAAATTTTGGGAAGTGAACCTTCTTATACCTCATGGCAACTTGTAAAGTGGTTTCACATTTTGGTATGGAAGAAATTATGCTTGAAACTTATGCAAGTGAATGGATTCAATCTTTCAGGGATCTTCATTGGAAGCTTAGGTCTCCAGATGAGACAGAGTGACATGCTGACATATTGTCGTCAGACAACTAGTACTACATGCAATACCTAAGTCCACCCATCTCTTGCATAAGTGTCCTGTCCCAGTTTAGGAGCCTGAAAAACTGAATTGTCACTAAGTCATGACAGCAGACATGTTTAGGAGCTTTGCTCAACTGGCTGTGCTTATCAAATAATGACCCTTTGTGTTCAGTTGAGGCAGTTATAGAAAAGTTTTGGAGTACAATAGAACCTCTATATAATAATCATGAATACAAGGTTTGGCAGTAGTGCTGGATCTGCTCGCTGAGCTGCCAGCCTGCACTGTTAAGTATAATGGACTCTTGGCTGTGATTTTGTGGCACTGCCTTTTCCGACGCTATTTTTTTTTGTGCTTTGTCAGTGATCAGGGCAATGTTTTTGCGTTATCAATGGGTGGTGTATGGTGGATGGATACGGTCAATGATAAGAGTCGCGTAGAATTTAGCTGTAGGTATCGCTACAAAATTGCAGCCCATGTTTCTGAAAGCTTATACGTAACATAAAACAGGTCCAGTTGGACATATGAAATCAACCTTTATTTTGACAGGAACAGTCAGAAATGAACATGTGTCAACATCTTCTAAATTGGGGCATCCAGAAGTCTGTTTTTAAGAAGCATGAGTGCTCGTTTTGGAGTTTAACAGTAGAGGTGAACATTGTTAGTTTCTCAATGCAATTATTATATAAGTAATTAATTACTTACCCAAAATTCAGTTCACTTACCAGTATGAATGGTGAGAAGTTTGTAAGCAGCTTCACTGTGGCTACATATTTCACTTTTTTATTGCAGACCATCCAGAATCTGAACCTTGTGAAGCGGCTTGTAAAGGAGGCAGAAAATGACCACTATGCCTTGTTTAAGTAAGTGGCTGTACTATGCTTGCTTTGTTGCTGCACGAAATTCTGGCTGTGTTTTTGTACTGTCTAGGCTGTATTGCATTGAGAGCACATGCATCAGGCATCTTAGAGTGTTTTGATCAGCACATACCTATTTTAGCATTACTGTTTTAGCTAGATGTGGTGACGTAGCCATAAAGAGCAACACTGGTAGCGCCATCTTTTGGCACCATTCTGAGCACAACCATGTGGGCTTCTTGCATTGTGTAGTCCTGTCTGACCACATTAAAGCTTTTGCAGCAATGCTGGTTTCTAGTATCACACCTTTCCCAGCCAAGAGGTTTCACATAAGCGAATATTCCAGCTCATTCTAGTTCGAAAATAATGTCGCCAGGTGTCACAGCTCGCATTGCTGTTTGAGTTTCCATCCCAGTATTGCCCTCAAACATATTGCTAAAATGTAATTGCAGTAGCTCTCTCTACTGTGGTATCAGGGAATGCCCATTGCTTTGGAGAGGTACCAAACTGGTTGTTACGTGATACAATACTGAAGGCAAAGCAATGCATCAAGAATGTGGGCCTGTCCAGTGTGTGAAAATCCAAATTTTTTATTTTTTCACACGGTGTTAAAACACAAAATTCAATTTTGCAGTGCATACCAGTTCCTGAAGAAGTGTGGCTACTGGGAAACTTTGCTTCAGCGAGCCATCAATGAAGGTTCAGTGGTGGCCACACCCGATGGTCGAGAGGTCGTCGACCTTCTCCAGGAACGGCTAGCAGCTAATGCCCTTGCTGGAAGCCAATTGCCAGTCAGGAATTCTGCCTGATGATTCCATTAAAAAAAATAAATGTTCACAGATGAAAGGCTCCTGCTTCTTCCGTGCTGTGGAATTTGCAAAATAAGATGATAGGTGGTGCAAATCTCATTTGAAAGAAATAAAATAACAGAAGTTTACAGGACACTGGTTCCATGGCAATTTCGTATTTGTTTTCTTGAGGCATGGTGCTTTTAATTTAATGGATCACTAAGTTGGTCTCTAATGCTACTGAAACTACGAACTTGAATCTAATGTGGCTCAGGCATTGTGGGAATCCAGCTTTTTCAAAAATCCTATGTCCTGTAAACTTCTGTGGTCAACTGTACATGCTGGTTAGACCTTTGGTGACCAAGCATCCTCTTTTCCCTAGAATAATTACACTTCTTTTTTATTTGTTTGCCTGTGTGTCATTATGACTGTCCTTGATGATACATTCATTTTTGTGGAAATGTGCGTAGTGTTCAGGTCCAGCCTTGAGGAGAAGCAAACATGTAAACAGTAGTGTGGCCATCCACTATAAATGTGACACTTAAAGATGCACTGTCTGCAAAACATTTAGTGACCCATAGTTCAATTTACACCGCTTGTTGCGCAGGAGGAGGAGGAATAAACTTTGTAAAAATGAGCCGACGGTGAAGTCGCCCGACGTGGGCGGCATCCCTAGTTCAGGATGCCATGGGCCAGAGTTGATAGCACAGCAAAAAATATTCCATAATAAAAAAATGAATGTACCGAGTCACAAGCCTTTATTCAGGGGCGGTCCAACTGTGCCATTTGTGCCATTTTGCTACAATTTTACTTGCCTACTCCTGGCTGCGCTCACTCAAGTGCCATTTGCGCCAACTGTGCAAAAGTGCGCTATTTTCACATTTTCATGGCAATGCAATATTTTCCGTAGGGTTATGCAACTATACCCAGCTAGCTAAACATATCTATTTGTGAACACCGAAAAATTCAGTTCGCAACTCTTATCTAGTACTCTATTTTTCGTATATTTGGTGAAATACTCTGCTGAGGTCAATGCACTGCATGCAGGCTCACTACGGGGCTCATTTGGTTTCGGGACAAAATAAAATTTAATGTTAGAGTTTTTACATGGTGAAACCGCAACCTGATTATAAGGCATGCCTGTCCTGTTACAAGGGTCGTTCAGGTCATCAGCTCCAACTGAAACAGTTGCTATACCTTTTTTTATTTGCAAGAACCCCTGTATATACCTGTATATATACCTTCACCATTCAAGTCGTCGTGCATGCGACACAACCAATGATAACTATATCGCTACCTGCGTGAGATGATGCCCCAATGCGCATGTTTGCACCTACACACGTCTGCAATCGTAGCTTTCTGCAGACATGCGTAGGCGTGAGCATGCACGGTGGGGTATCGTCTCGCGCGGTAGTGATATAGTTGTCATTGGTTGTGACACATGCGGCACGACTTGAATGGTGAATGTATATATACGGGGGTTCTTGCACATAAAATTAGTTGTAAGTAGCGTGTCGTTTGTCTTCTTTTAGCAATTCCTACATGTGCCCAACACCGACAAAGGGAACGGCGACAAAAGCAGCGCCTATGTGCGAGGACATAGGACCGATTAGCTGCTGGACGGCACGCAGGTCACCTCGCACACGCGTGTTCATGCCACATATTCATGCGTTTGCACATACAATTTGGAACATTTTGTCAACTTCTACGCACGATTGCAGTACTTGTCGGCCCCGACGGTTGTCAAAAACATGTATGCATGAACTCGGAACCGACGGTCAGTAAGCCACTCATACGAGCATATTAGCGGCAAGATTTCCGTGACGGCTTGTGGAAAGCTTCCCGGTCACATCGGCACACTGCCTTGGCCGTTAAGCGTAATCGGTAGTGCTTTGAAGGGTGATCTGGCGTCGGCAACAAAAGTTAACGGTTTTACGCCGAATCGACTCGTATCTATTCGCGGCGGCCACATGACACACGGGAAGCCGACAAACCGCCTCACAACGAAAGCGAGTGTACGAGATGGTACGAACAATTTTCTCCAACATCATCATCTTTGCGACACACCGCATGGAGGCATCTCATCTTAATTGGTGCTGTTCATAGACGCAGTCTCGTCGAGCTTTTAGCATTGTTATGGGTGTAATACACACTTTGTGTAGTGCAGTAAAGCACATCAAAGCACATATGTCATTTGGGATGCGAATAGCACTTTTGCCATCAATTTTTATCTTGTGCATAACGGCGCAAATTCAGGTACAGTCAGACACATTTGTAATTTTATGCCTGTCTCGCTCCCAGGCACATATCTTTGTTCTCGTTAACCTACAAAATTAGGTCCCTTGCCTACCCAAATAAAATATTATGCGTGGCTCTGCTATCGCAAACACCAGAGAACAGTGGAGCTGGGGGAGGGCCTGTAAGCTATTGCGAAACCGCGCACAAGACACGCGAGCGCCGGCAACGCGTCCCTACGGCGTCCACCAAAGGCGTGAACTACGGCGTTCGCGATTAGCGTGGCCAACGTCAGTAGACGCCGCGGTTGTCTCCACTCTGTACGGAGCTTCGGGCGAGGAGGACATCGAGGCACCCTAGCAGCCGCCGGACAGGTGTGCCCCTCCTCCATCGCCTGACCAGTGAGAAACTCTATGGCCTGACCCCCTTGCTAGGGTGTACCACCCGTCTCGCGCGCATGCGCGCCGCTTCTCCCCCGCTAGGCTCCACCTACTCTCGCCGTGTCGCTATGCTGCGCGATGCTATTTTTATACTCTGCTTTCACTCTCTCTCAGCTCGCCCCAGCTCGGTGAAGCTGCGGACGCAATGAAAAACCGAGCGAGGTTTTAACACCTCCACTGTAATATGTTCGCAACATGCCGCGCATGTTATACATCCGTGGGAAGGCAAACTTAATAGGTCGCTCTTCGCTTTGTGCCTTGCTTCGCTGTTGTGGAGCAACTACTGATTACACAGTAATGTTTCGCCAAATGGCTACAGATTACTGCTGTACTACTCCAAATGTTCCAAAAAGACCAATCTTTCTGCTGTGAAACTGCTTCAAAATGCTGGTGTGGCTGCTCCTAAACTGCTTCAGAACATTTCCCTGCTTCAAATCCTAACCTGGCTGAACCACCACTGTTTAATCCCATAGGCAGTGACATTAGTCGAAAACTAAAAAGGGGGTGGGGGGGGGGGACTGTCGTGAACTTATAGAGGTAATAAAATTCTGTAGGTGGCCTCTTTATTGCGCTTATTCAAACCGGCGTGAAGGTCACCTTACGCCCGACCTGGCTCAATTTCATAACAGAACGAAAAATTAAGCGCAACCTCTTTCAAAACGTGCCGTACACAAGCGAGTGCCAAGTGTATACAGCTCTAATAGAAGCTGTGATGCGAGGAGTTGCGAACATTGAATTATACCTTTTGTATTTAGCGCAACTCGGGTTGAGTGCGGAAAAGAAGACAAGATGACAGGATGGGCGCTATCTTTTGTTGCTTGTCTTATTCTCATCTTTTACACTCAAGCCGAGTTGCGCTAAAAACAAGATCGCGCCTTACCAGCCTGCCCAATCGACCACCCTTATTGAATTAAACGCGCCGTGCACTTGACCTCTTATGGCCGGTGTCAAGGTCATAACGTCGGCAAAGCTTCAATGAATAAAACAACTGTCCTGCCACTGGGCCGATATCGCGTTCTCGGATGTGCTCGACGGAGCGCACTGCAAGCGGGTGCTAACGCTGAGATACATTTTTTAGGCATTGACGTACAAAAGCAAGTATTTGCCACGTAGGCCACGTAGCGCGGGACCGTCAAATATTACGCTCTACATAGCGTGCCATTGCCCGCCCGGACATTGTTCTAGTAGGTGGCTAGAATTTCATGTCACGCCAACTTTTCCGAGACGAGGGCACTAATGATCTTCATTCGTGTGTCACATAATAAACCCGTGCACTTTGATCGAACAACCGGCGCGGCTGTCGAGAATGTGCGAAGCGTGCCATGTGTCACGCAAGGTAGCGAGCCAAACGCGGTTCCACCACGCCTTCCCGTCAACCGATTCCGAATATAACATAACTGAATAGCGCAATGCCTGAGTGTTTTCTGGTATGACCAACTACGCGAAGGAAAGATAGAAAAAAAGAAGAAGTGGTTGAATGAATGACAAGGTGAATGAATGCCGTCGAAGGCAACAAGGCACGAGGCCTAGCACAATAAGAAGACAGGTTCACTCCCAATTCCGTCCCGACTCCGGGCAAATCAGATTGGTCAATTTATTTTCTTTCTGTCCGAAAAAAGGGGCGCATAGAAAAATATTACGTCAACAGTGCGTTCTAGGCAAATGCAGTCCGTACTTCATTCGTAGACGCACGGCTCGATCTGGGGGGTCCAGCAGACAAGTTCGCTCTCCTTGAACCAGAGCGCAATCTCCTTCTCGGCGCTGGCGACGGAGTCGCTGCCGTGAACAATGTTGCGGCCCACCTGAACGCACAGGTCGCCGCGAATGGTGCCGGGCTTGGACTCGAGCGGGTTGGTGGCGCCGATCATGTCGCGCCCAGTCAGGACGACGTTGGTGCCCTCCCAGACCATGGGGACGACGGGGCCGCTCTGCATGAACTTGACCAGACCGCTGAAGAAAGGGCGGCCAGCCAGGTCCGAGTAGTGCTGCTGGAGCAGCTTCTCGTCGGCCTGCATGAACTTCATAGCGACGAGCTTGTAGCCGCGCCTCTCGAAGCGCTGGATGATTTCGCCGACCAGACCGCGCTGCACGCCGTCGGGCTTGACCATGATGAAGGTGCGCTCACGGTGGGCCATCTTTGCGGAGTTTTGTGTTGTGCGGGAGTTTGCGGAAGAGTGGGACGGATACACCCGGCACTGCCTGTGGTTGGCGAGCGAAAGGAACCGGCACGTTGTTCGACACAGGAAATCCGCCCAGTTTTTTTGTCAGTACAGCGTGGACGTACGGACGGACGTCTTTCCGGCTTTCCGAACGTCCTTCCGGATTTAGTTGCGTAAGTTGCGGCATCTGGAGATCGCAATACTAAGCTGCTCCTCCTCCTTTCTTTTGCATGGCTTCCGAGATTGCATTTGGGCGGGTTGGTAATCTTGGAGGCTACGTTTTTTGTGTCAACGTTGCTAGATTAATTAACGTGGTTTTGTATTTCGTTTAGAAATATTTTTGTTCTACCGTTTACTACAAAATTTCAAGACTAAGTACAATTAAGCATAAAATGAATAAAAAAGCTCGCGGTAACTTTTTTACTGGACCAAGACATCATAATTGTTTTATTTTCCTTTAAGCTTTAATTTATTTCGTAAGTGACGCCATCTTGAGGATTGCATCGCAAGCGATAGGCGCGCGCTTTTCAAGTTAGTCCGTGATTTCCAGTTTGATTTTCTTGCCGAAATCCAGGAAGAAGTCATCATTGTCTGCTGACTATGCTTCACAATGTAGGGGGCGTGAGGTTAACTGAGTGAGTGGGAGTATCGTGACTAAACTTGTTTTGTTGGTCAGTTCTATTGCGTCTTTCTTTCAGCAGTACTATGCTGATGTATCATGCTACTAAAGCTGTAGTCACAATAAAAGCTAAAATGAATGAATGAATGAATGAATGAATGAATGAATGAATGAATGAATGAATGAATGAATGAATGAGGAAAAATTCCTGCACCTGCTTATTCACATTTCTTCCAGAAAAAGAAAATGTTTATGTGTTAATGCCTAACTACTGATTCCCTTGGCGTTTTCTGAAATATTCGTACAAGGGGAAGATTGTTTTAAATACATTTTTGGTGCCATAAACTGGACAGCCGGCAATAAAGCTTTTAGGTGTCTGAAATAGGTACCATAAAATGTGGAAGCTGACGAAATATGACTAAAGAAGTCCTTTGTTGCTTGTATTGCGCATCCTTACCCGTACCGCAATCCATGAAACCAATGGGATTTACCTGGACTGCAAGAAAATTATGTATTCGGAAACCACTTATCCGAAAAGCGTGCGGATTACGTCATATTGCTTACAAACCTTACTAAACTGTTTTCTGGAACAGAAAAAAGAAATATATAGAATTGATTGACAGGAAAGACAGAGAGGTCAACCTGAGCTAATGTGCTCTATAGTCTGCTACTCTGCACTGGGGAAGAGGGAAGGGGAGTGAAAGTACTGGGATGGATGGTGATGATAAGAGAAGCGGTGAGTGCTTTTCTGGCATAGAAAGTATATACTTGCAAAAGGCCGTGATTCCACATTCAGCTGCTGGACCGTTCCTTCAAAAGTTTGCATCGTACAGAAACTAAGCTCCTTTTGTGGTCACGCAGATTTCAGACGCGCTGGCATGCCATGCAACTACTCCACAGCGCTTTCCATTGTTCTCGCGCCGGTTTCGCGGCGCTGCGCTGCATACCTGCGCGCTTTGCCGCAGTGCATGGAGACACCTCGATAGGGCGATCTCTCGCCATCGCCTACAGGAAAGATCGTCTCGTATGTCATCGCTCGCGTTCTTACCTTGCACTTTTACAGGACCGCACTCGCCAAACGTCCCGGATGCAGAGAACGTCCAATCGGCGATGAAAACGTTGTCCTAGCTTTACGCTGGCCGGCCGCCGACATCTTAGCAAAGCGGGAGTTTGTCCCCATTTTTTTTTCCTGTACTGCTTCTCGACCTTCCAAGCCCCTTCAACGCCTGGGACCATCTTCAGCGGACTATGTCACTGTGGTTGTCGCTGAGTTGGGTGTTGCTGCAAGCCGGAATTTTGGTGTTGGCAGCGAACCTCAAGTGCGGATACTGGGTGAGCTCGAGACTTTACATGGTCACGTGTCTTGTTCATTAGCAACTGCGCTTCACCAAGCGGAACTTCGGCCTAGTTTGTCACGCATGAAAGGTTAAGCACAGCGGCCAAAGACAAAAGCAGCGCACGAAACTGCACAGTTTCGCGCACAGTCGAAGGTTCGCACCGAGTCTACACACGGTTGCCAAGACCTGTCGACTTGATGTATGTCAAGAGCGCTTTCGTTAGGACTTGACACTGACTCCAACCAAATAACTGAATTTTATTAGCCCAACTTTTCGGAGCCCATTCGGCTCAGTTATTCAGTTATTTGGTTGGAGTCAGTCTCAAGTCCTAATGAATTCCCCAACCAGACAGGCAATTCTGTCGAAATGTTTAGCTTCAAGAGCGCTTTCGTGGCTTTCTGTGTCATCGACGCGTACGGCGAGGGTCCAAGGATCTTCATTACCGAAAATGGTCTATAGAGTCCAGCTGGTTCAGTGCTGCCCGGAGAACTTCGCGCTCGACGTCGTATTGGGGACAGAGTAATTATAAACAACACTATATTGTGAACGTTCTACACTTACGACGCCGTGGAAACATTTCCGCGTAACAAGAATGAATATACCCCTAAACTTCTAGTTGTCAAAAAATATGATTCGCTTTAGCAAGTGTACACTTCACCTTCGCAACGCAAGGATGGCGGCCAAAAACGACGCCGCAAGCGGCTGCGCCCTGCACCAGTCCACGGTGATTGAGAACGCGCGCCATTTGTATTCTCTTTTTTCTTTTTTGGCACACTGTCGTTTATGCAGAAGCAGCGGTAACAGGAAGACAAAGAGGTGTCCGGGGAAAATTGGTGCCTCTTAATATTACAGTGTATACGTGAAACGAAAGAGATCGCCTTGGAAGAAATATCAATGCATTTTGTGTTTGTCCTCGAAGTGACAAAATAATCTAGCTGAATGCATGGGCCGTGCGCGACGCTCTAACATTAGTTTCTTTTCTGCCCCATGCGATTGAGATTCGAACGAATTACGTTTTTTTTTTTTAATGTTGGGTCTTATTTATAACGACAGCCTTGCTTGCACCGCAGCGTGCATTGTGTGCGTGAAACGCCTCACACGTGTGCAGCTTAAGTGAAGCTAACTGCAGCACTCACAAGCTGGCAGCCGTAGACTGATAGTACTTGAAAAGTCGGTGCGCCACAATGTCAGATATTAGTGTCGCGTTTGGCTTGATCCTAAATTGAAGAAAAAGCGCGTAAAATGGACGAGGTGTAACTTCATTTACGGAGGCTTGAATGAGTATAGACAATCTTTAAAATTATGGTGTTGAAGGAATCCAGAGAGTGAGCTTCCGCTCTGTCTTTTCGATTTTGTTTTGCATAAAGAGGGAGGCGCTTCACCACAGATTGACATGCTTTGAATGTATTTTGACCGCAAGGACTGAATGTATGTATTTTCCAATCACATCAGTTATTCGCGACTTCTAGCCCACGCAGCTAACATGTTTGCGGGCGCTATTTGATAAACAAGTCAGTAAAATATACGTAATAATGTATTATGCATTTACTTGTAGTCCTATTACACGTATACTTGTCTTGAGTACGCAGCTTGTGTATGTGTTTGGGAAATAAGGTTCCTTATGTATATGGTTATACTGCATTGACCACGATCTAGCTACCATCCGAGTGTTAGCGGGATACTTCTTTTTGGGAGTTGGAGGTACTCTTCATTCCACATACAGGCAGAAAGAGTTTTTGGACAAACCAAAACTCACAAAGCGCGTCCTAGAAAAAAAAAAGAGAAATAGGAAGGTCCAACGCACATCATGGAACCTATGCGAAGCGGCGGTTTCGTGAAGCGGTTCTTCAAATGGCGATCAATGTAGCATATTTCATTCCTGCGTCTTTTGGTGTAAAGGAATCTCTCGCGCACCCGTGCTATATGACGTGCGCGGCGATCATGTCCAATAGCTTAGTTGACGGTGGCACGATAAAGGCTAAACCCCATTAGCGCGATTTTGTGCGCGACAGCGACGAGCGACGGGTTCGCGCGACGGATCAGGCCGTCGCTTGAACAGATCGCTCGGTCTTGTCGCGCGATCGCTCGGTTTTGCAAATCTAGAATTCGTCGCTCGTCGCCCGGAAGTGCTATGAGCGACTAGCCAATAGCGCAACGCCGGAACTGGATGTACATAACTCCAGTACTTCCGATTGTCGCACGGAACGAGCAAACGATTGAATTTTTATAGGTGCAAGGATAAGAACCTACTGCAAGACTTTCAGAAATATTTTATGCTGCTTTTTACAGTAAAATACATCAACTTAAGTTAATAAAGCACGCGTCACGCTAGTTTCGGCGCCTATATTGCTGCCCTCATACTGGCAACACTGGGGAGACGTCGCTCGAAGTCATCGCTCGCATGGGGTGCAACTTGTAGGCGACGAGCGAACGCGACAGCCATCTCCATCGCGTCGCCTGTCGCTGTCGCGTGCAAGATCGCTTGCATGGGGTTTATACTTAAGAGTGTATGCATACGCGCCACTGGGGCCTACTGGTTGGCGCGTCGGGCTGCTGTGGATGGAGCATCGGTATTCCACATCCAACGTCGGGCACGTAATAGAGCTTTCTGTCTTTAAATGCTAAGGCAGTATATCGCTCGTGAGGTGGAAAGTCCGACGTAGTTGTTGGCGTTGGCGTGACCGCCCATGCTCCAAACAAATAATCGCATCCTCGACCTTTGTCGGGAGTCGAACCAGCAACCTGTGGTGCTAAACAAAGCGAAGTTAGTTCAGGCACAGTTAATTACGATAACGTTAATTAAGGCACTCGAACCTACGACATTTGCTGGGAGCCGAACCGTCGACCTATGGCGGGAGTCGAACTGAGAGCTTGCGTTGTGGCATACCGTCCTAGCATTGTGCGGTGGATGCAGTGCTTTCGCATTTATCGACGTAGGGATAACTAAATGCCCCTTGAATTTTCTTTCTTTCTTTTTAAAGAAAATGAACGATTTGGCATGACAGCATGCAGCACCTTAAGCCATGGTCAGGATAGCCCGCCATGGTTCGCAAAGAAAGCTTTGCTTTAAGACAGTAGACATTAGAGATTATATATACAGGCAATAACAAGCTGCACAGATAACAGGTCACGAGCATGTTCTTTGTGCGAAAAAAATTGGACGTAATATTATTTGTAATGCTGTTAAGACTTCTAAATTACTTTTTAGTTAGGAAAAACGCAAGCGCAAGTATAGTAAACAGTTATAGAGAACGCGTTTCGTTTACTGGAATTAGAGGAATGGAGTGGTTCACCTCATTAAATCTAGGAGAGGGAACGGTCCAGCTTTCACCATCCCGATGAGCTAGAAGGAGAGGAATTGACGGAGATTTCCACTCTCTGGAATGAAGTAGGACTAAAACGGAGGGCTCCATTCAGCAACTATGCTGTCGATTGCTTTCAAGGCTTCATCACGATACATGAGATCGCACCTTTGATTGTATATCTTCCGCTCACGTCTTGTGGGTTGCTATGCTTCAAGGCTATCTACTGGGGCTGTAAAAAAAAATGCATGTTTATCCAACGGCCATATACCTATAACTCATGAGCACTGCATGGAAGTTAAGCGCCGTGACATTACGCTGGCTGACAGCGCATACGACAAAATGAACGCGCCCACAAGTCAGCAACGAAACTTTATCGCGTTCTTGTATTGTTAAGGTGACGGCGCTCGGTCTTATCCGATTACACGAATACCGCGGCGGATGCGGTGTGTGCGAAACTGAGGCGCATACCCTTGTGCTCTCATAGAGGTATTTTATATAGGAGCTCTTTGACCTCGGCCTTCATAACGCTGTGCGCATTTGTCTACCAGTGGCTTCGGCTAGTCCGGTTCTTTAGATTTGTCTCGGTACTCGTGTACCCGAAAACGACAACATGTACGTCTTTACACATTTGTTTATAAAAGGAAAAATGCCCCCCCCCCCCCGGCCCTGAACTTAGCATGAAGATACAAAGGAAATATGTATGTTTCTCAGGAAGAAAGTTCCTTAGTTGACTAAAAAGTCATGCGGTCCGGCGGTGCTATTCTGGGCAATGACGCATTCCTGCGAATTGTCGAATTCGTCGTCTTCTCAGCTCTGATTGACCCAGAGGCCTGTTCTGTTTGGCTGAAATTGCTGCCGATACAGAATTCGACAATATGGCGGAGTTAGCCGATGCCCGGAATAGCGCCCGTGGCCCTAGCAACGAACCCGGGACCAACGCCAACTGCGAAGCTTTTCTTTCTGAAGACACCCCTATGGCTTTCCGCTGTAGCTTCGAGATATATACATTCCAGTGGATGGCAATTTTCGCTTTCACAAATCTTTTCACTGCGCGGGCTTCCGCAGCACTTTATTTGTCCATCGCCATGCTTGAAGTCTGCCCCCCCGCGCGTTGCGACCGATGTGGCAGCCGTCTATAGTCAGTGCTCCTCGGTGCAGTTGCTGTGGTCGTGCTGCTGCTGCACGTATTTGCACTGGCCTCGGGAGCCGAACTCGATGCGCACGTTGGGGTTGTCGAGCACGCAGTCGTGGTGTTCGGTGCAGCGGTGCTGGTAGAGGGGAACGCACACCTCACCGGGACACTGCGGCCGTTGTTAGGAAGAACGAATCGTGCGTCACGTTGGGTGAACGCGGCGAAGCTCACAAGCAATTCAGTGTCACAACAAGAACGCGCCCACAAAATCGAGTCCGAACACGACAAAGGGTTCACAGAGAGTTAGAAGCTTGGGGTGGCGAAATACGTCTTGGTATGGAAAATGGAGAGCAAACTGCACCGCTGTACTCATCAGGTGAGTGATTTCCCATAAGCTTCCAACGCATGCACCGTAAGTGTTGACTTTCGTCTATACTTTCTTATATTTAAAGCTCTGGTGCATGAAGGAGTTACTGAGAAACGGCGCCTTGCATATACATGCTGGATTGTTCGCCTGTGCACGGGTATCTATCGTAAGAAGTCGCGTTAGCATGCGCGTCAGGCTTTGATGATTTCTGGTGTTGACGATGACATGCGCCTCTTTTGAACGAATGGGGCTTCATAAAACAGACAGATAAGAACGAGTCGTCTCGCAAAGTTACTGGCACCACCTTTCATCATACCTTGTAACAGAGGTCGCAGCACCCGCAGTCGTCCTTGTAGGCACCGCATTTGCAGTTCACACGGTTGCACGTGACAGCGGCGCAGTTGACGTTGGCGCAGTTCTGAGGCGACGTGCAGACTACACTGCGTTCGTGACGCGCAAGAAAACATGTCGTCATTGTCGGTGGTCTATACGTATCACACACATGGGCAGATGGACACAACTTTCGAACGGATTTCGATTCACGGCTTCTATCGCTTTCCCAGGAACATGCCTTTTGCACGTTCAGTGGCACATGGTGCGACACTTCGTCGTGCACATTTATCACGCGTGTATACTAATGACTGCCTGATTTCTCAACCCAACAACTCCATAGAATGAATAACGACAAATTGTTGGATGCCGCTAGGTGGCTTGGCTTCTTCAAAAGAAGCTATAATACTAATTTCTCATCCTTGACGGATGGGGTAGAGGGGCTGTTGTCTTTTTTATTGTCTCAGTGGCCAGAGATCTCGGGAGGCAACGCTGCTTGCCACTGGAGTAATGAAATCTCAGGAGACCTTTGAACAAGCGGATAACTCTTTAGGAAAAATGTTAATGATATTTCGCATTTGACGTTTCGGCGTGAGCTGCGCAGCCGCTTGGAGCTGGCTAACACGTCATCGCTACCGCAAGTCGACGGCTGCCCATTGCGCCTTCAACTCTACTTCGTGAGTATGCCATTGAACCTACGGTTTCTCTATGTCGTTGCTTCGGCGTGCAACGGCTAAAACATGGATAAAACCGTGTAAACTCGCTTTCTGGCTGCTATGACGCTGAAAATATCCTGTCCTCAGAAATGTGTATTTAGGAACGCTTTCTTGGGGGTCGGAATTATCCTAATTTTCAGCGAGTGTGCCCGTTGAGCATTCGGACATGGCGTTCAAAAAAAGAAAAGGGGGGGGGGGGTCATTGCATTCACAGTAGTAAGTACACACTCGCAACAATAGATCTAAAGTTGGCACGTGTGAAACCTTTATGCATTTCCCGAAACATTCCCGGAACGCAACTCTTCCCTTCCCTATCGGCACTCGAAGTCCTACTGAGAAGCGTAGCGGCCCGAGGCTTGTGCGAGCCCATCGCAATACGTGCCCCAATACCGACGTCACTTCCCTCAATCACCGTGCTGCCACGACTACAGCAGATTTCGAGCAAAATCGAGGTCCCGAAACGTCACATTAACTTAGTCTGCACGCAGCTCAACTACTGCGAGGTATACAATTGTGGAGCCGAAAAGTTTGGAATGGACTCACCACGTGACTGCCAAGGAGAGCAGAACAAGCGAAATGGCTGTCTTCATCTTGAGCAACAGGACGTCTACGCGGGGCAGGAAAAAAAAAAAAATCTGTGTTTGATCTAAACACGCTATTGGTTGCATGGATATCTAAACCGGCGTTGAGACTGAAATTGGAAATTGGACGACAACTCGTCTGGTTGGTAACCAAACCTAATTAGAACAAAACAAAACAAAACAAGACGTTGACAAAAGTGTTCTTGTCAAAGAGGCTGACGTTCACAAGGAGTGAACAAGGCTTCCTTGTGAAAGCTAGGGTTCTGTTTTTTGTCTGTTTGTAATACGCCGTAAAGTTTGAGCGCAAAGCATGATCTTGCCGCTGACGTCATAATGAAGCACCTTCACTTCGTAAGCCGTGCAGTCAAGAGTACTCGCTTTTCGGAACCGTGCTTGGTGTTTAGCTGTCGGCCAAACTATCAAAGTCCTGATAATTGATACCCTGCCTTTTAACACGTGCGCACTTCTGTAGCTAGGTCACTGTTGTCACGCTCTTCTTCGGACTACGGGGCTTAATTTGGTGCCTGAGCGAATGGGGATTGCAGTGTTGAACTCGATTGGCGGTCTAGTAGAATGACAGAACGGGTGCCCATAGGGAAAACAAACTCAGTCTGGAGCGAAAGGTGATTATGCATGAGTGAAGCCATGAAGTTAAGAAATAATAAGGTGTAGGAGTGCGTCGCCTGACGCGGAGGGTGGTGATTCGACACCGCTCGGAGAGGCCCGCTTCCAACAGGGGACTTAAACAGGTTTCATTATAATGCATTATGTAACCACGCAAACGACAACAGACGAAGAAGGAAACACATAGGACAAGCGTGGACCTGTGTGTTTCCTTCTTCGTCCGTTGTCGTTTGCGCGGTTACATAATGCATTCCAATATCGACCACCAACTACCCCGCCTCTCCCTGATTAATAGACTTAAGCAGGTTCATAACATCGACGATGACGATGTGGTGTTCGACAGCTCTGTATTGAACACACGGATGCTGAACAGTGCTTCGAAGTTTGCCTCTGTAACGTCGTTGCGGGTGTCCCTATATACTCAACGACATAAGACTAAACAAAGGGGCAAGATGGCTTCCTACAAAGACGAAAGCAGCAATTCGGAGAACAGCTTTTTCTTCACACTGACTGCGCACGCCTGGGCAACAACTGGATCACCAATTGGTACTTTGTGCTTGAAGCCAACTTAATTATCTTTTTCCTAGTAAGAAAACTCTTAAGTGGGGTGGCAAAATCATAGTTTTAATGTGAGAGACCCGTTCTGCAGAGATTGCGAGGGTTTTCCACGTCCTACGTATGTCATGTGGCATATATGTCATACATATACACTGTCAGGTCGCGTGACTTTCGAGACAGAGGCGGACGGGAGCACCCGCTATAAACGCAGGAGACTGACACGCGAGCTGCGGCCGTTTTGACTTCGAGATTGTCCTGCGCTGACAAAGGGACGAATACGCTCTCTTTGGAAAAACGCGGCGTCTCGTGCGTGTGTCTATTTGTACGCCGTCAGATCAAGTTGCGGTACGTACGCGCCGGTGCAGTCAGATAGCGCTAGAGGAAAGACGTACTCACCTAAGCCGAGCTGCTCCCTCCTCGCGTACTCCCGGCACACTAAGGGCCCTCGCCGTGCAATACCGTTTGTGTACATATATATATAGCCGCAAATAGTCATTGCTGTTTTATCTGGCGCTCGTTCTGTCACCCCCGACCACACTTTCACGACCCCCGGCCGGTTCATTTTCTCCTGTAACGAAAAACCTGGACTAGTCTCCGCAGTCATGTTTCTTTTCTCTTTCTTTCTTTCTTTCTTTCTTTGGCTTCCCGCTTTCTATCCACTCTGTGGCCGCGAGGGCGATGACAGAGATTAACGTGGCCCGTCTCCCTCCAGACGGAAAGCTGAGACTGTTTACGAAACGGAAACTGCGTTGACTGTCTCGTGTCTACGGACTTGGAGGAATTCGCGACCGATGTGTGCAAATAATGTTTCGACTTGTGCGCAATTTGCGTTTCGCCGGACGAAATAAATCGTCCAGCGAAGACCTGTAAACTCGCGATAGCTCGGTGCTTCTAGTTCCTACTTTTCTCCGAGAACCATCTAATTAGGGGGCAATGATTATGAGAAGGACCGGGCTGTTATGGTGCGCCGCGTGGGAAGGCAGATAATCCTAACGCTACGGGCAAGGAGGGTTGACGGCCGGGTTGCGGTGGCATGACGTCCACATGGGGTCGCGGACCTTGCACCTAACCACATAAGTTGGCATGCTAAGGTCGCGCGACGACAATCGCATTCACTGCGCAGGCATCTGCACACATGTCCCAAGGCAGCACAGACGTAGAGGGCTGAGCGAGTGGCTTATGTTACTTATTCCCCGGGTAGCGACATTCAGACGGCTGGATGCCTCCTTCGTGTGGGTATGTGACTACTATATCGCTAAGTATGACGGGGTCTGCGAGAGGGAAGAGCTTGCATTAACCCTGAAACTTGAGCTACTTAGCATGGTTGCGTCGCTGAGATCGCAGACGCATTCCTGTGTAAGCTATACCTCGTGATCCTTGGGAGCTTATAATTTCAATTCTTATCTGTCTCAATTTTCCTGCGAAGTAGTATATCCGTTAGCGCACAGATAAACCAAACACGAGGAAACATACAGGGCAAGCGCTTGTCCTGCCTTCTTTCCCCTGTTTCGTTTGTTTGTGTACTGTCCAAGAATGAATAGATTCCAACTCGCCCGCTTTCGAATCCTTCTGGAGTTATATTGGCGGTTTGTATTATTCTCCGAAGTCTTAGTTCGATTAGCATTATTATGTAAACTACCATATTACTTTGTGTCAATTTATAAGTATCGGTCAATAATTTCACCAGAGAACTACATCGCCGTTTTCTCTGAAGTCTTGCAGGACTTGGATACGCGTAAGAAATGTTCATACCTATTAGTTTTCTTCTCTTTCATCTTCTGCCGTAGGGACACGAAGTAGCATACCAGGCCTTTGTCTGGGCCAGCATCTCCTATTTTCAAATAAAGAGACAGTGCCTCTCTCTTCGTTCTGCTTTCGTCCCCAAAGGCAGAGAGCCCATGATTGTGGCCGTTCCCTGAAATTCGCCATTGCACGATATGCCACAAATACTGCTTTAAAGCTTTCGCCGCGGGTAGAAGTCAACCGCGCGTCAATTGCACGGTTTCAACAGTCTACGTACCTCCCCCCCCCCCCCCCCCCTCCCCGCGGATAACCTGTTCTTAACGCTGAACGTAAGAACCACGCACTATGCCCGTACAACAAATGGAGAGCTTGCCAAGGAATAGATATCTTCCAGTCACAACAATGGCTTATTGACGTGGTACATGTCCGAAATTTATTTATTTATTATAGCGATTATCATTCTCAGAATAACTCACGGAATTTCCATGACGATTGTTTCTTTCTAACCTTTTTCCCGCATAAATGGGCCACTGAGTAGAGCATCGAGCTACTGTGCTGAGGGAACCGTGTTCTAAACCAACCGTTGGTCAAACTTGTACCTTACGACGATGGTCATTGCGATGGAGCACTTATTGCGGTCACGGAATTATTTGCTCACACACAGCACAGGGTGAGGGTGAAAATTATGGAACAGAGTTAAATGGAACGTTTTGCGTCGAGGTGCTAACAATGGTAAATCGTGAAATTCAATTTTTTTTGTGTGTGTGATAATGATAAAGAAGCACATTGGTAATATCTCGTGAAATGACGTTTCGACAACTTTATTAGGGCGCATCACCTCTAGCCTTTTCGCGAGCCACTGGACTAGACATGCAACGTTAAGCGTGCCGCAGTGTAGTGGACTTGTAGATAAGCACAGCTATCTCTTTATCACCAAACTTATCATTCCTTTTCTTCCCCGTCAATGCAGTGCAGGGTAAAAGGCGAGAGCAGGCTATAGCAGAAGCCGGCTTCTCTGCCTCTCTGTAAATGAGCTCTTCTTTTCCTGTAATAGGGTGCATGCTTTCTTTGCCGCTTTCACACTTCCCCTTCTCCCTTCCCCTAGCGTAGGGTAGCCAACCAGACCCTTGACTGGTTAACATCCCTGCCTTCCTATATTCCCCTCTCTCTCTCTCGCACGTCTCCGGCAAGGAAAACGTTTGTTCGCTCGCTCTCTCTCTCGTTGTTTCGTTTGCTCGGGCTATTCGCTTACATTGACAATCATCGTCGATGACTTCTGCAAAATTTTTCAACTGCGTTATTGTTGCCAGAGGGACACAGAAGAGTGGTTGTTGAGAGAAAGAGGCGCTATTTTCCGCAGCCCTTCTGGGAGCAGGACTCAACGCTTGACTGACGCCAGCCAGTGCACAATGCATGCATTCTTAGTGGACAGAGGTTCTAATGAAACGAAAGGAGGGTCAGACTGCGAGGGTATGTCTCCAGCCTTCTGTTATTTACTAGATTAAGGGGAAAGTGAGAGCTAGGTGGGCGTCAGGGGACGATGCAGTAGTACACAATGTAGGTTATACGCGATATAATCACTTTAGAAAAAAAAAGTAATTAACGGCAGTGAAAGTGCGACCTCCGAGCACCAACCATTGACCACGAAAACGGTCAAAGAGCCAAGGAAAGCTAGTCATGAAAAAAAAAAAGAAATGTCAGTTAGGACCGAATCTGAAGCTTTGAAAGCGACATAGCAAGGTTTACCATTGCGCTTACCATCGTTTATAACAGAAATTAGTACGATAAAAAGACAACTCGCACAGGAAGGGAAGGCAAGGACAAGCGCTACTCCCAACTATTTAATGGGGCGAAGGGTTTCATATAAATATCACCTTGTCACGCTTGCGCACCATAAAACTACAGGCACATTGCATGATCACCACGTGCAAACAAAAGACGGTTGCGCAAGAAGTCGAACTCTGAGTTAAGTAGTGGAACTGGCGGCTCACTTACACAAAAATTTCTGCCCTTCTTGATGATATATATATATATATATATATATATATAAAGGATGGCTCGAAGGCCTATTATGTGGAATGGAAAGCGGAGGGCGAACTCTGAGTTAAGATGTGCAACTGATGACTAACTTATACAAGGATCTCTGTCCCTGATTTAAAAGATAGCCCTTCAATGCATGTGTAGAAGAAACGTTTCCGCTGTGTGGCGTTTTCGTTTTGCACCAATGTTCCTCACGAGCAATGCAAGTCCAACTAGCCCAACAAATCAATTCTTTTTGCTTATACCTCGTTCTTGCTTACCTTGTCGTCGGCGCAAAGTGACCGATATCGCAACAATGCGATATCGGTCAGAACGCTGGCGTTTACGCTGACGGTATGAGGACCGCCGCCAGCGGCGCTGCAGGCGTCGCAGCCTCGACGGTGCACGAGTCGAGACCGAAGGAATACCGTCGGCGTCTGTCAGCGCTCAAAGAAAAAAAAGAACGTTGTGGCAGAACCCATCTCACGATGACTGTCTACGGTAATGCGCGTTGGCATCGAATCACTAAAGAGGCACAACGTGTCACCACCGTCGAAATGAGCTACGTATGAGGCATTTACTGCAGCGGGACTCCCCTTTCGCGTTTCCATAAGAACGCCTGGCGCCATCTAGCGCTGCCGCCGCGAAGCGTGCGCGTGGCTTCCGAAATGCATGGCTCGCAAAACTAACTAACTAACTAACTAACTAACTAACTAACTAACTAACTAACTAACTAACTAACTAACTAACTAACTAACTAACTAACTAACTAACTAACTAACTAACTAACTAACTAAATAACTAAGTAAATACAAGTGACCCTTCAGTAATACTGCCCCTCCTATAGTCACCTTACTGAAAAAAAAAAAGAAAGAAAAGCGTCAGTTTGCGCTGTTCTCATCAGCCAAATGGCAACGGTGGAGCCCTCCCTCAGTCCCGGATAATCCGGGTAATAAATACTTAAGGCGGTGCCGCAGTCCCTGTCGCTCAAGGTTCCCTACCGACAGCCTGCCTGTGCGCGATGCCACCGGCGGCCGACCTGGGCCCGACGACGTCTAGACATGCGAGGCGTCGAGCTTATCCTCGCAGCCTTCGATCCTGCTACCTCCCCTCGCCGGAAGGCGATCCAGTGCCTCGCTAGGGTCGCCCATGCGGCTCGGGTGCTCATCGGTGGTCAACCGGGATCTATATACGAGGCGGTTTAGTTCCAACACCATGATCTACCTCGCATACTTTCGATCCTATTCCGCATGCGCCGACCACCACTAGGTACACACATTAGGTATGTACCTAGTGGTGCATATTAGGTACATACATCTGTGTATGAGTGCAATAAAAAGGAACTCTATAAGTTTATAAGAAACGTATTACAGTGCAAGAAAAATGTGGGGAAAATAAAACCAAGCAGTGAGTATGATAGCAATCGTTAACAAGGGTTAAGCGAGTTGAGTGAGTGCCTGAATTTTTCGCGGTCACTTTCTGCTACTATGTTAGTGGGGAGGCTGTTCCAGAGACGAATGGCACGTGGAATTGCAGACGAGTTAAATGCTTGTTTTACCATAGATGCGCATGAAGCTATGATGATTGTGCAATCTGTGCGACGTGTGCGATGACGTTTCTAGGTGTAGGGAGCGTTTGTTAGTGTGGTGGGCGTATTCATGAGATAACGACAAATGTTGTTTCGGAAGATTACGCAATATGGTTAGAAGTCACCATGTACCGGAGTGATTTGCGGTCACTGCATGCAATTATGTTTCTTTAGGTACTACTCCAGAACCCCAGCGCCCAACTGCAGGCACAAATAAAGCTTGCTCCAATCCAATACAATTCAATCCAGAAAACTACGGAAAAGAAATGAACACATTTCTGGTAATCTTGCTTGGCCCATCGTTTAGCTGAGAAGAGTGTAATTGACCCACACAGGCTTCGAACTTTTGGTACGCGTCACCCTTAACATGGCATCCAGTCCATGCAAATAAAGAATCGCTATCCCTTTTGGGTTCTCCAAGAGCAGCGGAGAGGGAAACTGAACGCTTCATACTTAACGTCTCCATACAGACAGAAAACGGTGGTTTAGCAGTTTTTATTCAGCCCTAATTGATCCACACGCCTTAAATAAGATGCCTGCATATCGCCACAAGCATGCCTACATTGCCACTGAAGGGTACAGTTTTTTTTTAGGACGCCGTAAAAACGAACCTATAACGTCTTCGAGGGCCTCTATAATGGGTGACAACCTAATATTTACCAACAAGCTCCGCCCACAAAACAGCATTGCACCTGCCCTTCATCTCTAAACAAGAGCCGAGCCAGCGAGAAATCCGCTCGCAGCTTAATGACTCTGCTCTACGAACGTAACTGCTAGGATGACCGGAAAATAAAAACTCGCTTTTCCAAGTCAAAATATTACCTTCGGCTGCAGAGAACTGAAATCAGGCTGAGAACAGATATCGCGATCAGCCGTAAAATTTGCTTTCCCTTCATTCAGTCAACGGAGTTTTAAAGCCACACTAAAGAGGAAAACAATTTCTTGTGCATCAGTAAATTACCTTCCTACGACACCAAAAATGTCACTCTTACCACGATAAGACGCTTGGTAAGCCAGAAAAACCGCAAGAACGAAAGACGGGTGCGACGCCCCCTTGAAGTTCCCGCACCTGGTCGCTGTGACGTCATGAATTGTGATGGCATCTTGTAGGACCTACTTAATTACATATCGGTACAGATCGACTACATTTTCTTCTAAAGGAACGAAATATTCAACGTGGCAAGTTTTTCGTACCTTTACTCAGCCAACGCGGCCCAAATGCGAAAACATAGTTTGGAATCCCTGACGTCACACTGACGTAGCGGCGTTGGGGTTTCGGCGCGAAATTCAAATACTGATACTTCGGCCTTCATTTTCTTATCTAATAATCAAACTGTTATTTTAAAATGACTGCCCGCAGGGTTCTCGAACGATGTTTTATTTATCTAAACTGATTTAGTGTTTCCCTTTAGTGTCCCTTTAACTTTCTATTTCAGAATTAAGCAAATCTCATCAAATTATTTGCAGTGGTTGCCAAGAAAAACGATTTCTCCTTCCCCGCGTATTAAATAGGAGGCGCTCAGTTAATGAATGTGACGCCCCCTGAAGACCTGCAACGTGTTCTGTGCCACTGCAGCCGCTACGCGTCAGAGAGAGAGTTTTTTGAAGGCTGCACTAAACCTTCAACGGGACTCGAACTTGGAAGTGCGGCACACATTCTCGGCCCGTGGCAGGGCATGAGCTGCGCACTTCGCGCCCCGAAAGCGCTACTGATGTTCCTGCGGACCGCAAGCCTTAACGAAACTTTGTGGATGTCTCTATGTAGCCTAGCGTCGTAATTTGATTTAATTAAAGGGGCGCTAGATAGATACGCTTAATCAGTTTAGTCTAATAAAGTGTTCTTTCAAATCTCGCAGAAATAGGTTGATTGTTAGATCTGGAAATGGAGGTCAAAATTCAATTTTTCTTTTTAACTTTAAACCGGAACTCCAGCATCGGGACGTCAGTGTGACGTCGCATATTTCACAGTTATTTTTTCTTTTCTTCTTATTTGGGCCCTTGTGGCACAGTATACAGGCACTTGAAACTCGCTAAGTTGAATCTCTGGCTCGTTTAGAATAAAATGAAGTTCTCCTTTGCCGATGAATATTTAACTATGCCGTACAGACGCCTTAAGAAGCAATGGCGTCGGGGCGAGACTTCACGGGAACTTCAAGGTGGAGTCGCCACCTGCCTTGCGTTTTCTACGTATTTTCTGGCTTATTGAGCTTCCTCCCACGATTTGAGTGGCTTTTTTTCTTCTTTTTTTGACGTTACAGAAGGGTAACTTACTAGCGCGGGAACAGAGAAACAAACTTTATTTTCTGAAACGGTAATCCGAGTCAGGACCCTCGGTTCACCCTAGGTGGGAGGGTTCACTATTCCAGGAACCCTCTGGCTTGGACTGCCTCCTTGCTCCCGGTCGGCGAGACGGCGTCGGTCGTCCAGGTCGTCAAAGGAAAGGTTGGACTTGCAGTAAAACACGTTGTGGGGCTAGTTGGTTCATAGCTTTCAAATGATGAAGCGCCAACAAACAGCACACTAATGAAGAAAGAACAAAGACAGGACAAGGCGCCTTCTCCTGCCTTTGTTCTTTCTTAGTGTGCTGTCTCTGTTGGCGCTTCATATTTCGGAAATTTGGCCTCCCACTTTTTAGTGGAAGCATAGATGTGCGTTTAGTTGGGCTCCTCTTCTTCAGCCTCTACACGGGGCGTCCTTGTTAGGAGTCGTCTTGTAGAGTTTTTGAGGTGGGGTTCCGTGGATGTGTCACAGCTAAAATTATTTTTCTCTGTAGTTCTCATTTAAAGTGAGCCTTACCACAGCAGCGAAGTGCGATGCGTGTTTCCCAGCGGGTAACAATATCTCCACACGCGCCAGCGAGGATATTGATGCGCTTGGTTAAATTATAGAAAGCAACGGTGGTGAAGAGAACAAGAGCTTGTATAGTTAAGAAGACTATGTGGACGCCGGGCGAGGAGAAAGATTGCGGTCCATTACAGGACACTATAGGTTGCGCACCACGAGGAGGAAAATTCAGTCAGGGACAATCGCACACAGTGATGAAGCTAATGAAATCTAGTTGAGTGTGGATGCTTAATGTGCACGAAACCAGAGCATCTCTCTCCTTCATTGAACTTAATTATTGTAGTGGCTGTTGCTGTTGCTCATGTCATGCTCATGGCTAGTTCCCCCAGTATCGTGTCCGCGTGTAGAAAAAAAACTATCATCATCAACAATGGCTCCCGCGTCGTGCCACGCCCTCGTGCCACTTCTCCCGCGTTCGTCGTCGTCGTAATTAATTAATTAATAATAAACACAAATACGTAACCAATAATTGAGAAATACTTTAATGAACCGTCGGGATTTACCCAGTGATAAACACCGGGGCAGCAACATTTCAGCTTCGCTGGTTAACCATCTGTACGGAATGCTTGGGCTGATAGTTTTTTTTTTTACTTTTTGCTGATTTCGACATTTGATTGCAGTCTTAATGAACGTCCCGTTGCGGGGCGAGTGCCCGTCGCGGGTGTTCAGCATTCATAAAGAGCACAACAACGCCAACGAGGACGGCTGGCCGCCAGACGTGGATAAAATTTTGAACCGTACCGGATTGCACTGTCGGCACCGCATTTAACGTGTGGCGACACCGTGGTATCATTACGCCGCACGCTTTGGGGGACGCTTCTCTCGGCAAACCATTTAGCTGTGGTCTTCGTGGTGCCCATCGTGGTGATCGTGTCCCGTGGCTGTTTCGTTGAGGGACCTGCAGTGTCCCTTGCCGCCGGTCTGGAATAGTTCCCCGGGATTGTCCAGGGTGCAGCGGTGGCCTTCCGAACAGGGATCTCTGAACAGGTTGGTGCACTCTTCGCCGGGACACTGCGAAAAGATAGAGTGATAGAGCGTTCGTTTCAGGTCAGTCGTCTATGCGAAATTTGTGAACAAGTAAATTATGAACCAGACCGCTTTGGGACTCTTGCGAAATCCTACAAGAGAAACGTGCAAAGGGAAAAAAAAAACTGCCATCCACACGACTGTAGCACGAAGCTACAAAGGAAACCCACATGGGTTTCTAAGAAACAAAGCTTCGCGTGCGGGGACTGCGCCCAGAGCATCACCGTACGGGGATTGCACTCGTTAACGGCGTCGTCCCACAGGACCGGGATGCGATGGGACAGGCGCCACGACGCTTGGGCCGATGTCTAGGCGTACAGGTGATTCCGCCACACAAAGTCAGAAGTTCGAATCCCAGCTAGGAACATCAAACTAATGCGTGCCTCACAACCAGGTTATGGCACGTAAAACACCGGAGTTTATTTCAATTTTGTTTGCCAGATTTTAGAATAGACCTTGAGGTTGCATAGCGCTTGCAAACGCATAAAATATGAGTTAAGCCGTCACACGCACTGCACTGCGGCGAACTCTATAATTGCAGTTTATTCTGGAAGCCGCTGGTGCATAGGCTCGTCTAGGCGAGTTCAAGGTAACCAGTAGCTAGTACGAAGAGTTAGTTCTGGCAACTTGATCATGCTTCAGATTTCTTCTTCTTTCGTTTGTTTGTTATTCTTTTATTACGTTTATTCATACTTTTCCTTCTGATATAGGTATTGAATTTTTGATGAACTCTGCCAGATAAGTGCCACGGAATGTTTCTTTTTGTTCACTTTTTATTCATACTTGAAGCTAGACATTCCGACAGGATTACCTCTCAGGCTGGTAATGTAACTAAGAAGTTAATAACGTACTCAAACCAAGCGTTGAATTTGTTAAAACCCGACGCTTCGAAGCCAACTCTGCTCCTTCCCGAGTGTGTATAGGCGACTGATGTTGGCGGGTGCAGCTTCTCCGAAGCTCCTTGATGATATGGGGAACAACACAAGTCGTTCCAAGGGCGGCAGCCTCTCCATCGCGTACGCAGGCAATATGGCCTGTGCGTGCGCCGAGACGAAAAGGGGTAGAAAAGGCACCGCGGCACAACGATACAGCCTCCAATCCTGAGCGCCGGAGATGGAACATTGCGTTGAGGAGGAAAGGGGTAAAGGAACTCTGCACATCTCTTTTATTATTAGGTTTTTCTTAAAAGTTTCATCAAGAATATATTAATCGAAAGGCATCACAGTCACTCCACTGTGTTCTCAGTTTTGAAGAGAGAGTTGTCCTTTTATGACAAGGATGAGCGAAAGGAAGGTACAGGACAAACATTTGGTCCTGTGTCGTTCTTCGCTTCGTGACTGTCTTAAGGTGCCCGCTCTTTCAAGGGACACTAGCGAGAAAAGAACTTGGGCTCTATTAGTAAGTTGCGCTTCTACAATCAATCAATCAATCAATCAATCAATCAATCAATCAATCAATCAATCAATCAATCAATCAATCAATCAATCAATCAATCAATCAATCAATCAATCAATCAATCAATCAATCAATCAATCAATCAATCAATCAATCAATCTTTATTTCGCATTCATTTATTTACAAAAAATGAACCGTGGGACAAGAACTAAAAGCGGCTTTTTTAAATCTTGACAAGATTCTTGCCCGTATTCATGACAACATGGACATAATAAAATAAAGTTTGTACACTTTAGTGTGTGCAATGCGCCGCGAAAAATCCGCTCTTTTCGTGAGAAGTTCTGGGTACGCCAGAAAAAAACGTAAGAATGAAAAGTAAGAACGTCACGGATTTTGACGGTGGTAGCTCTGGCTTAGCTAACTGATGATTGGTAAAGAAGGACCGCACTGTATTCTAAAGGAGCCCAAGAACTGAACATAGCAAGCTCAATAACTTTTACTAAGCCACTAATGGGACAAATAGGAGAGGACACATTAAAATCCGGGACGTCATGTACCGACGCTGGAGTTTCGGCTCGAAATTCAAGTAGTGGAACTTCGACCTTCCATTTTGTTTTCTAATAATAAACTCGCTACTGCGAAATCAACGAAAATAGTTTTTCGGAAGAATATATCTTATCGGACTAAACTTATCCAGCGTTTCTCTTTAGTGTCTCTTTAAATACCTGCAAATAAGAACTAACTGTAGCCTTCAGCAACACGCACATTCCTTTGAGCTACGCTTCCTCTTAGACTTACCTTGTGGCAGAAGTCGCAGCAGCCGCAGTAGTCCTTGTAGCTGCCGCAGCTGCAGGAAACGGCCTGGCACGTTTGTGGGTCGCACGTCACGGCGGCGCAGTTGGGAGGTGACGTTGCGAACACGCTGTAAAAACGGGGTCACGTAATTATTCGCAAGAAACGTGTCATTGCGAACTTGTAGTCGAAGAAAAAGGCGTGTTTATCCCTTCCTTCCACACCTGCAGAGTACCTTGGTGAAATAGACCAATTCTTCATCATCATCATTTGATGATGATGAATTGCTTTTAATAGATAGACCAATAATAGACCAATAAAAGCAATTCAATCAGGCCTTCTTTTTTTTAGCCTTTTTCTCGTGACAGCCTTGTATGTGGAGAACGAACTTACTTCGCTAAAGGCGGGCTCTACGAAATTGTGGAAAAAACATTTTTTCCCTATAAAAGGTCGTTTATTTGGCGTGTAGCATTGCTCGCTTACTTTCTTCGCATTTGCCCTTGCACCATTCAACAATATCTCACTTGGCAAATACGTTCACACATGACTAGACGCCATGAACACACAATGGAAGATGTGCAGTACCGTTTTGGTAGGTACATATGTTACTATTTTCCAACATAACGGTAGGGTGACGAGATGTTATGAAAAACATTATTAATAAGCTGTTTGCATCGAGAGAGGAGATATAGTTGTGCTACTCACGTCGTGTCACTTGCTTATTTTTCTCTTCGGTTAATGTATAACATGTTTCCCATTTGTTGTTTCGTTTCTTGTTGTCGTTGTCAGAAATCTTGTACGACCATATGAATTCAATTATTCTGATTGTATACGAAAAGCATGATTACGCTGAATATACATCTTTCGGGCCTTATCAAAGAGGCCAGGGTCGGTGTCATCTATGTAGCTGTAGTGCAGAACTATTGATCTCTGTCAGAACGTCCAGGTTGCTGCTGCTGCTTTTCTTTTGCCGTTGTTACACACGAGTAAGTAAGCAACTGCAATTGGCAGTGGGATGGTTGCAGACCTACAGTCTGGAGCTTGCGGTGCTTCGCTGAAGATATATTGTAATGCGAATATGAAGCTGGTGCCAGCCTTTAAGTTCATTCTGCGTTATCAACTCCAAAAAAAGAAAAGAAGAAAAAACGAAAGTTTACACAGACAATTATTATAGCCGAAACAGTCGCCAGACAAGCGTCAGTTTTCAGAGGTTAAGCTTTACTTTTGCAGAGCATAATGTTGAGTCATGGTTGACTAGTTAATTAAATGCGGTTTATTTATTTATTTATTTTATTTATACCTAGTTATCTCAGCAGCGGGACATTATATGAGGGGGCGGGCATAACGTGACGACCAATGGATCACTATGGGTAATTTGTGAGGTGAGAATCTTCAACGGCTTTCCTGAACAGCAATGCAACATCGGTAAGTAATCATATCGTAAGAAGCCAACAAACGAAGACACCAAGGACAACATAAGGGAACTTACTTGTACTTACTAATTAAATTAAAGAAATGATAAATTAATGAAAATGGGAATTAATGGAAAAACAACTGGCCGCTGGTGGAACACGAACCCACGTCTTCGCATTACGCGTGCGATGCTCTTCCCAATTGAGCTACCGCGACGCCGTTTTCCCATCCATTTTATGGGGTATTTATGTTTTACTACTACAACTAACCCTAGGAGTATTAGCCAGCGTCACCACTCACAAACCTCGGTGATGGATGTGGAACGTCCTTTTTGTCGCAGGTGTCAGGAGCACGTGATTTTTTTTTTTTTTTTAGTGAGAGGCAACCGGTCAATAAACGCACACATGCTACCTGAAGGCATCAGTGCTGCCGGATTCAAAACCCTCGTGATGAAATGAACGAGAAGAAAGGGAACCGAAGGGCTCGACCTTTCTTAAACACATCGTAAGAAGCCCATATACAAAGACTCCAAGGACAACACAGGGGAAATTACTTGTACTTACTAATTGAATTAAAGAAATGATAAATTACTGGAAATGAAAGTGGACGAAAAAAGACATTTCCGTTAATTTATCATGTTTTTAATTGAATTAGTAAGTACAAGTAATTTCCCCATGTTGTCCATGGTGTCCTTGTTTGTTGGCTTCTTATGATATGATTAATAAAAACCGGGCCCCTCGGTTCCCTTTCTTATCGGTAGGTAAGTGATTCCAGCCTTTGACCTAATGTGAAACGAAGGAGCGCTGAAATGCTGCTGTGTGGACGTGAAGCGGGTATGCAACATTTTGGTGCTGGTGTTAACAGCGCAAAACGTAGACGAGACACGAAACGAGAAGACGACACCACAAGCGCTGTGGTGTCGTCTTCTCGGCTCGTGTCTCGTCTACGTTTTGCGCTGTTAACACCATGATTGAAAATCAACAAGCCCAAGATGCTACTCTAAAATTTTGGTGGTTTTGACGTGAAATGCGGTGAGGTGGATCTATGAACTGCAAGTCTAGGAAAAATGAAAGGACATTGTGTGAGTATTGGCTTATTCCGGGTATTGTATGGGCAACTTGTCTGGGTGTATTGACTTCTATATCTGCGGAAAACTATGCCTCTGCAAGTCCTGTCACATCGCGAGTCGCTTCCACACGATTCTGGAACTGTGGATGGATTGTCCCTGTTAAGTTCACAGCTTCACTAGGCTTCTTACCTGACCACAGCGATGGCGATGAAAATCATGGAAACCAAAGCGACCTTCATCTTTTCACTGCGAGAAAGATAGGCAATGATGATTAGAACTTTACACCACAATTATTTTGGGTGACGTGATGTTTGTTGGTGGCCCGTTCAGAAAAGTTCAGTCGTTGCGCCGGCTAATAAACCAGCCTTATAAGGCGTAGTATATTTGAATAGATAAGAAAGGGAAACGTGAACGCATAATATAGCTTGTTCGTTGCGTACCGTTTATTGTACTTCGTGTGGAAGAAAATATATTAAGTTGACATCCGTAGTTCTAGCTTGCACGCGATGTATATCGAGATCCAAAATAGTTTGAGCTAATACAATTATTTTTCTTTTTATGACCTGAACAGCACGATTTGAAAAACTTGTAAGCCTCCTTTCTTTTCCCTGAAAGAACTGCTCCGCATCATAAAATTTTTGTGTGGAACAGTTGAACAGTTGCTGAACAGTGAACTGCGTACACTTCAGGTTTTACATGAACTCTCGAATAAGATATATGCAGAGAGGCGCTTGATTTTCTGAACTATATTTTTAAGGTCACTTCAAAATTCCCAACTTTATAGGTAGAAAGACTGAACACATCCTCAAGAAAAACTTTCTACTCGTCCAAACCAAAACATAACAAACTTCATTTTGGTTCATTCTAGCCAGTGACCAACGGGCCATGCGAATTGGCGGGGAAAAGGAAACACGTGGAGATTGTAAGTATTTGATCTAGCGTTAGGCATGTCAAGAATGTGTTGGCGCGAGGAATTTCAAATCATGCGACACTGGACTTTTCATACTTAGGAACCGCCGCTTACTACATCACTCTGAGTACAATCTAAATAATAAGTTGAGGTAGTACTTCTACGAGCTTTTTGAAGACAAATACTTGATATGACATACCTGTTTACGTTAGTGTCAAGAATTAGTCACCAGAGAGTGAACAAAGATAAGGCGTGTTCGTGTTCCAAAGCGTTAAGCAGAAGCTATAATAACTCCTAGTCTGTCCGAAAACTTGAAAGACACCTCACCTCGCTCGTTCTTGGCGCAGTAAAGGCCTGCTCTTTCTCGCTTCGAAACCTGAAGAATTATAAGCAAACGCCGACTTTCAGAGCTGCCCTTATATATGAACGAAATGAAAAAAAAAAATAGGTCGTGGTCTCTCAGAATAGCGCCAACGAAGGACTGCTTTTCTGGGGACTATGGCGAAATTAGAAACGCGCCCGCTCCAATGACGACTGATACAGGAACGGGGGCACATCTCACATCTAGCTTGGCATGACCCTTGCGCGGTTTACCGGACACCGGGTCTCGGGTGGATCTCTTCGTATGCAAAAAGAAACTCCGGCACTTCTCACCGATAACCGTTTGAAGGACAGTCGCTGCAAAACAGCAGTCTACTGCGATAAACACAGAGAGTTCGTAGGGAAAAGCGGATTACCAGAAGAAGCGGTTAACATTTGCCCGATGAATAACAGTGTTGAGTTGGGTGACTAGTTGCTTTAGGACACACGTTGAAGGTGCATACTTGGAGCCGTGGTACAGCTTGAATGACGTAATTTCTGCGCGCGTGTCCTAAAACAAATAATTATAAGGTCAATTAGCGGAAGTTTATTAGTCGCTGCAGCGCACTAGAGGAAGTCGTGTGTGCTTAGCGGAAGTCCTAGGACAAGCACCTGCTTTGAGAGATCCGTCCTTTAAATTTGCTACGAAATAAACAGTCTTTCCAGCTAATACTTCTCCCAAAGCCTCCCTCCAGCAGTCTAGCACGAGCGTATATTTTAGCATACTACAGTGACAGATGTCTTGAAACTGATACTAGTTTCCGAATTTCTGCTCAGGAGATAAGACTTCGTTGTCACGCGGCTTCGTTTCTGCAATTGCGACAAGTGCTCTGAAGGGAATTATAAGGAATGTTAATTATTGAATATTTAATTGAGTAACATGCACGCTGCCACTTGCTGGGCAAGTAATCTCTGCTCCTTCCAGAACTGTACCTGGGAAGGCTCTTTGGGGCTATTCTTAGGGAACATTTCGTTTTAAATTTTATTCAAACTTCTTTTTAAATAAGATGCGGTATATATAACTGAATTTGCGATTATAGACCTACCTCTTCTTCAACACTAGATGCATGGATGAGGTTTATCGCACGTACCACCGCGACGAAAGTTTTGAGACAGTGACATCAGCGACAACGCGAAATTTGATTCTTGCGCAGTCTTGCAGCCTCCAATAGACCCTTCTTGTAATCCTAAAGCTAGCTTTCCTGCGAGGCAGATTGCAGAGAGCGCGAGCAAGCACAGTTTGCTTGTATTGTGACACGGAGATAGTGATGTGATTCTCGTGATAAGAACACGCGAAAGAAACAAGCGCCAGCATGTGAAGGTATAACAATTCCTCTTCATTCGCACAATGATCGGTACCGCCATTAATTGGATAAATGTGCAGTGCGGGGAAGCGCACTTGGGGATTGTGAATAGTTAGCACTGATTCGGTCCAACAACGCGCATTCGCGTGTGTTGACCACTCAAATTCAAATAGCATGCGTGAGAAAGACGATATTCTTTTTTACACTATACAGCAGGTGGGATCTACAAGCTTTTGATTGCAATTTTATATGTTGGAAACCAGATTATATAAAGTTCACAGGGTGACACCGAGCACAGAATGTGCGTAAAATAGAGAAACCCAAGGATTTGTGCAACTAAAAAAAATTTGTTGAATTAGTTTGTGTACGAAATGATTCCAGAACAAAGGTGTGCGACATTGTAGTGTGGTTAATTGTACTAATGGCGGATTCGTTGTTATTGGAGGTCAGAACGCTGAGATAAAACATAGTTACATAAAAAAAGGACACAAGTGCTCATTTCCCCCAAAATACTCGGCGACTTGCACGATCCCAACATGTTATCAGAGTATGAAATCATTATGAGGTTGCGCTGAACTGTATCACTTTACCGGCCAGCGTTGTATCCCTATGACTGCTGGTCAGCATGTTAGCGACAACTTTAGGTGATTCGTCATTATGATGTTGCACTGAATTACGTCACCTTACCGGCCAGCATCGTATTCCGGTGACTGCTGTTTGGTTAGCTACAGCTTTGGCTGAGTCATCGTCGAGGTAGAGAGAAAGGGATAGACATTCTCTAACGGTTGCTGGAGGTGCGTGCCCGGCAATGCATACGGCTAGGATTACCCTCCCAATGACAAGGGCGATTCATTGAGCGACGCCCTCGCATACAGCTTTATTACACACGTGCACAACATAAACAAGCGCAGACTGTGACAAGCAAGTAGGGCGGGTCGAGGCCACTGTCCCAGAGACATCCCTGCCTTCCTTCTCTCTCTCTCTCTTTCTGTGTGTGTCCTAGAAGAAAACCAAGAGCGCTTTCGGTGCGCGCGGAATCACCACCATCGATCACCATCAACGGCGCAATACGGCGGGTCCGTATTCACAAAACATACACGATGGCGACGCGCGACTGGTCATTGCCGTAGTCCGGTTAACACGCCAATGGCGATATTGAGTGCAGGCACGCGAACGCCGGCCAACGAGAGGACGTCCTCACTTTCGGGGATACGGCCCCAGACGTGCTATTTTTCTTGCGATTCGATATCAGTTCTAATTCTTCATTAAATTTCTTTTGTTCGGATAACGATTATACGGACGCTCGAGAAGCATTCGCGCCGCCGTCGCCGTTGACGTCGCCGTGATGTCCCGCTATCAACGGCTCATCCGCCACTCGAGCGCGGATGATCAATCATTCTCCGGAGGCGCATAATGCGATAGCGCGTGTGGCTGGAAAACAAAGAGAAGCGAGGGGGGGGGGCGCACCCTCAACGCTCCGCTCAACCGGACCAGATGGTGGAACCAGGGGGGGGGGGGGGGAGGACGTATTCTCGGACGATCACTTTCGGCGATACTATCTGCTCGGTCATCAGGCGCGTGCTGGTTGAGCACTACGTCACGGGAAGGCGGTAGTATCGTTGAAAGCGACCGTCCGAGAACACGTCCTCAGGACAGAGTTGTGCCTTTCTTTTTTTTGGGCGCTGGCATGAGCACTGTGCGCAGGTGCATTATAACCCCACTCGCGTTTCTGCCATTGACGGCCTCGATTGCCAGGCTGGCTGTCTAGCTACGACGCACCGCCACCACCCCCAGCTGGGCTGCTCTGTGAATGCGCTGGTCTGAACAAAACGGACAGTAAACGCCAGGCTAACGTTAACTAACATCTCATTCTGTGTTCTTTTAAATCTCGCATGCCTTGCTTTGTCGTGCTTGCATGTACTTTGAAGAAAAAGAAGTTAGCAGTCACTTTAGCATACGCTAAAGAGGATGAAGGCGAGAACGTGCGCGCACAAGGCATTCGTTACATTATTTGACATTTTCTTGCGAATGCGTCGTTACTTCCTATTATTTGTTTTCTCCCACCAAAGGTCGTGAATTCGAGCGCCTTAATTAACTTTATCTTAATTAATTGGGCCTTAATTCACTTCGCCTTAATTAACGCCGAAGGTAGCGGGCTCGACTGTCGACCTTCGCGACGTCAACTGAAATACAACTTGGAGATATGGCCAGTTCGCCGATATCTGCTAGTGGGTTCGACTCGCACAAAATATAGAGGGTTCGACTACCTATGAATTTTGATGCCTTAACGTCGGACATCGGATTTTTAGAGCCATGAACCATTTGCGAGCGTTCATCCTACCGTGCGCTAGTTAAAACAGCACTCCTGAGATACTCTGCACACGGTATACTTACAAGTGGTAGCTATGCAGAGAGCAGCAACGGTTTGAAGAATTAGATGTCAGATATGCAGACCTCGTGTACTTCGGCGGACAGAAAATTGATGGTCCATTATATGGCTCTACAGAATGTGTGTCACGGGAAGAAAAAACGTAGCCCGTGCCACATAGAATCACGAAGAGTGGAAAAGGTAAGGGAACCAGAATTATGCACGTGTAGGTGCTTATAACGAAACCATTGATGGTTTTTACAGCGAAGCTTTGTTTGCGAACCCCTCGGGACATTCCTGACGGCATAGTTTTTTTCCTCTAGCGTATGCAATAGCTAATGTGGCTGCTGTTGATGATGATGGTGACGAAGATTAGTGTAAGAAAGACGCGCAACAATATTATACCGATATTCGTATGGTACATTTGTTTATACTTCCCTGCGATTCCATATCGGTTTTCTTTTTTTAATGCGAAAGCATTATATGCCCCATTACGCCGCAATCCGTGGGCGTCGGCGTGACCGAAAGATAGGACCAGAAATGGCCGACGACGCAAAGAGTAAAAGCACGTCAAAAATGCTCGGACTGACGTCAAACTTCTCAGGAATGGAGTAACAAAGTTCATTAATGGTCTCGATAAGGAAAGTTGATCAATTTCGTTCTTGGGGGGGGGGGGCAGGGATCGAACCCGGGACTTCGCGGTGCGCGACGAGCACGCTTCCCCGAAGCCACGGCGGCTCCGCGGTTCTGGCTGACTAAAGGTTTGCCTATAGGGCGTGCGTCTTTGGGCACGTGACAGCGCAGCCAATGGGGAGTACGTGGCGCCACGTCATGATCGAGTGTATAACATAAGCGCGTTCGTGCCGTTCTGAGGTCTGCAAACGGTATAATGCTTTCGCATTCCCACACGTAAGCAGTCTTGAACGTCTGCGGAATTTTTTGTTGTTGTTGGTAATTTCGACATTTGCTTGGGCTCTTGTGGAACATTTCGCGGTGTGGCCAATCCGCACAGCAGATATCGGCCATAGAAGGGCAGGAGAAATCCATGGTTGTACGACCTCTCGTCTGGTTGGATAGTTATTTCATATCAAAAATTATAAAGAGAGAAAGAAAGAGAAGGATGCCGAGGAAAAAGGGTATTCGCCATAAGTATGGAAGTTTCGACTTTCGCGGGAAAGCGTTGAGTACAAACCGAAGCGTGTGATTCGCAACGGAGTTTCGGTCGCAGTGTCGGTCTCTTTCTTTTGACTCAAGGGCTTGCAGAGAAGCAACGACGACGACAGTGATTGGCAGCACGAGGAGACAAATGATGACACTGGGTCTTATCTTTTTTTATCACGAAGATTTTTTTCTGCAGCATAAAGTGGCGGCTATTACGCAGAAACACTGTTATCGCAAGATGCCGCAGGTCTAGGGGGACACTTCTCGCAAGCGCGTTTAGCTGTGATCGTGGTGTACGGTGGCTGTTTCGTGGTGGGGCCTGCAGTGGGGGGGGGGGGGGGGGTCCCGTGGCTCCGGTCTCGAATAAGCGTTGGGCGGAATGGTCCAGGGCGCAGTGGCAGCCCTCCGTGCAAGGGTCCCTTGGCAGGCTGGAACACTGTTCGTTGGGACACTGCGAAAACAGAGTATACACCATGCAGAAAGCGGTCACATAAGGTTAAGCGCTTTATGGCACATGCGTGTGTTCACCTTCAATCGCTTCAGAGCGCTTCGACCTGGGAGCGCGACCGAGATCTGGCGGAGACGTGGCTGCTGGCAACTTCCGTTGTTGGCGCGGTGTCTGCCGCAATGATTTAGCCTGGTATTAAGGTCGGCATGCGAAGCTCTCGAGCGTGCTTTGCTCTGGTGCCGAGTCATACGGCCGAGCAACCAACAGACTGACGTTTTGATTTTTGTTTGTACGTAACACGAGAAAGAAAAGGAAAGTAGGGCAAATTACGTAAGAAAACCCTCCGTTAGCTTTCGGAGTACACTGGCCTCGGTTTTATACATTTCAGGCTGTCTGAATAAAAACTTCGGAATCTCTTAAATGTGCGCATCTGGGCGGTACCACGTATTCCCGGCGTGCAAGAGTGACTGCAGGTGATCTGTGATGTCATCTATTTGCACTACCGGCCAAAGAAGTAAACAGACCACGACTTAGGTGGCTGTAGTGGCTGCGGCACCGCGGCGCTGCTATATCTCACTATGCGCACTCACGCTGAGAGTGCGTTCAGTGACGCCAAACTTCGCTTTCACTATCGCGCGGGACCTTGTCACGCTTGATAAATTTCTAGCACACCGTTCGGTTGCTGTGCTGGTGACGGTCGCGACGAAGGAGACCGTGCATCGTCGGTAGTCGAGCACATCGCGCAGTAACGGACGGCCACCGGGCATAAAATTAACCGCGGCGCTGTGAAGGAACGAATATTTCTCTTTTGCTTATATTCACCTTATCGTCTATATTAGTGCCTGTCGGCTGCGTCCACCACTGCTCAATTGTAGGCAGCATCACGCAAGGTGTCGCAACGGCGGCTACGGTGACGCGCGCTCTTTCCCGCCAGCGCGATGGAGGCGGCGAGCTTTGCTGCGGGCGCGGCTTCTCTGTCGAGATTACTGTTCCGGCATTGTCTCCGGCAGTAGGTTTAATATTTATATCAGCGAGCCCCCGGAAACTGCTTTAATTGGCTACTACAATGCGTAGTCTGTTGCGAAACTTTCTTTACAAAGGTACCTTCAAGAAGAGATGATTGTGAAGACGAATCGGAAAAACAAGTCAGTTGTGAAAGTGCATTCGCGAAAGCGGATAGACATGGCATTGCATGGCTTGTAGGGGTCCTCAGTGCGATGAAAAGTTGCCGTCGACCGCGGCGACTTGGCCTACTCGCCTTGGCGAACGAGTCATCATATAGTGCCGCCACTACCTCCGGACGTCCGCGCAGCGCTTCCCACTCTTCCTTCACGGCATGACACAGCTGATCCACTGTACCACCGCACGGGCGCCAGTAGGACAACCGAGTTCAATGTTTCCTTTGTATCTCTGGAACGGTGTGGACAATACGCGCTTTGCGGTGCGCGCCGCTATATCCTGATATGGTTATGTCCGGCGATTGGACGCTGGCAGACTAGGAAATGTTTAGAAACGAGAATGGTCGCCTTGGCTTCATTCGCAAGAATCCCAGCTCGGGTGCCGATCGAGGAGCGAAGGCGCATCGCGCGGCTTTTTATCGAAGGTGTCCCGCAGCGCGAAATCTGCCGCCGCGCCAGGAGGAGCAGAACATCAATGAACCGAGTTATTAGAACCTTTAGGCATCTATCGGGAGGCATGCGGTAGAATTGCTGACGCTCAGCGCAATGGGTGGCCAAGGCTTGCAACGTTGGAAGAGGTCGAACGGATAGTTGCGGCCGCTGTTGTTGATCGCTTTCTGAACACCAGGGCTATCCGCGACACACTGGACCTTGGTTAGTGCTTCGACACTATCGGTAGCACATTGTGAGAGGCAGGTCTCATGAACTGCGTTGCCGCTCAGAAGCCGCACCTGACAACGAAGCAGAGCAAAGAGCGACTGAACTTCGCCCGAGCGTTCGAGCAGTGGACTGCAGAGTAGTGGCGGGAGGTCGTCTTCACGGATGAGTCAGCGTTCTGCACACCCTGGGAACCAATAGCAGCATGTCTGGCGCCCATTGCACAGCAGGTATGACCTGCCATCTTTGCAGCTAGGTGAAGTTAGGGGTAAATTTCCTATAACTAGTCAGTGCTAAAAAAATAGGGATTGTTTGCAACGCCTCGCAGTCTTAAGGATGCAGTGCATCCTCATTCCTCCCCTTACTGCATGTTTTGACATAGGTACAGTATTGAATACGAAGTGTTTCTTTTGCGCCCATCGCATATCGGCGAGTTGAGTGTTGGATTTGGTCTACTTTCAACCTTAGGCTTTATTTTATTTCGGCAGCAGAGTGAGGTGGCTGGGCGTTAAGTTTTGGACCCGACATACGCTAACGACTTCTCGCTCATATGTCCCTCCCCGGCCGCATCCACAGCGGGCTCAGCAGCGACCGCTGCTCGGTCAGTGTTTTGGGCGCCATCAGTCGAGACGGCCTTAGCCCACTTGTGTGGATCAAGGGCTCGTTCGCCGGGGCGAGGTGCTGCGAAGTCCTTGTCGAGAACTTCATTCCATATGTTCTGAACGGGCCTTTCCAGGATGGCTGCTACATGTTCCAGCACGACCGCAGGCCCGTGCACGAAGCAAGCGCTGTGAGCACCCTTGTGGAGTACTGCGCCGTGCGCCAGCCGCCTGGTCACCTAACGGGGCTTATCTTAACTCCATCGAGAAAATTTGGGGGATATTCAAGCAGACGCTTGCCTCACGGCGCCTGTGCTGTGGTACAGCGGATGAGCTCTGGCATGCCGTTAACGAAGAGGGGAAAGCGCTGCGCGGACGTCCGTAGCAAGTGGCGGCTCTCTATGATAACTCGATGCCAAAGCCAAGTGATCGCGGTCGATGACAACTTTTCATCGGACTGAGGATCCTTTCAAGCCTTCGAATGGCATTTGTATCTGCTTCCGCGAGTAATGGCTAATTAGGTTTCTTTTTTTCCGACTCGCCTTCCCAATCATCTCTTCCTGACGGTGCTTTTGTAAAGTTTCCTAACGGACTACGTATTGCAGTAGGTCATTAAAGCAGTTTTCAGAGGCGTCGCTGATATAGATATTAGACCCACTGCGGGAGACAATGCTGGAAAAATAATCTCGACAGAGACGCCACGCCCGCAGCAAAACTCGGCTCCTCTAACTTATCGCGCCGACGTGGAAGAGCGCGCGTCACCGTAGCCGCCATAGCGACTATACTTGCGTGACGTTGCCTAAAATCGAGCAGCGGTGGACGCAGGCGACATGCACTAATGTGAAAGATAAGGTGAATGTAAGCAAAAAAAAAAAAATCAGAACGGCTCTTCGTTCTTTCTCAGAGCTGCGGTTTGATGCCCTGCTGCCGTCCGCTGCTGCGCAACAGCGCGTTGTGCTGGACTACCGGCGATGCACGGTCTCCTTCGTCACGACTGTCAGCAGCAGAGCAACCGAACGGTGCGCTAGGAATTTATCAAGCGTGAGAGCACAATGGTGTGTGCCATCATTAAAGACCATACCAAACTATGGAGGTTAGAACTTATCAAGATAGTGAGGTATCGGCAGCTACAGCTCTCCTTCATATGCACTAAGAGGTGAAAAGGCCATCGAAAAAATCACTTTTTCCTAGGCTGACGTAGCGGAGTCTGATGGGATCATTAATGTGACGAATGGGCGCCAACCTGATAATTTCTCGTGGGGTATTTATGACGACGCTATTGTGCTTCTTGCCCCGATGACCCTTTTATCATTGTCTTTGTCATTTAGTAAGTAATTTTACAACCACGTGTATAACATTTTCCGCATTACCGTATTATCGGATACGCAGTGTTTTAGCGCAACACGCTTGATCTAAACCTTGGTTTTGACGTGTGAATATTTTCTAAGTGGTTTAACGTGAGTAATGCTTGACAGAGGCCAGTCTCGTAAGCAAATAGAAAATCTATTCTCTTTTTTTCTTTCCTGCCTTAAAGATGTCTACCTTTCCTGCCATGAAAACGCGACACACTTTTTTTTCTCCGCGTTTGTAGTTTGTCTAAAGGCACTTGCGTGCTGAGTTCTTTGTGTCTACATTTACTCGTACCTTATGGCAGTAGTCGCAGCACTCGCATTGGTCCTTGTAGCTTTCGCAGTTGCAGTTAGCGACTTCGCACGCTTCTGGGTCACACGTCACAGCGGCACAGTTGGGAGGTGACGTTCCGGACCCACTGTAAAACAAAAAATGGCGCGAACGTTGCAAAAAAAAAAAATCCTCAGTGTATGTTTATAGCTAAGCAACAGAGGGGACATGTTTCTCTGTCTGCTCCACATTAGTACTTGGGACCTTTCAAACTAAAGTGCACTTGACCAACGTGAAAAAGAATAATAACTGTGAGACAGCGTTCGCGTCTTTGAAATCCGATGGAATGCTGTTCCGCCGCGGCTTCAGCATGCAGCCCAACGAAAAGTGAGAGCGATGTTTTAGGCAGACAGCTACAGTAGCTGAAACTGTCGCCGGACAAGCGACTATTTAAGACGTCCATATTTATTTCTAATGGATGGATAGACTGATGGATAAATGGATGGATAAATGGATGGATAGATGGATGGATAGATGGATGGACGGGTGGATGAACGGGTGGATGAACGGGTGGATGGACGGGTGGATGGACGGGTGGATGGACGGGTGGATGGATGGATGGATGGATGGATGAATAGATGGATAGAAACTTTCATTGGTTCAAAGATTTGCGGGAATTGGTCGGAGCCCCTTTAGCACAGGGCCTCACTGGCCTTGTCCGTCCGCTTGACCTGTTTCATAAGGGTATCTTGTCCCGCCAGGTCTGAGCTGGTTGAGGAGCTCATTTTCGCGGCAGCGGCTGCTGTGTGGTCAAGTCCACTTGACCTTTATTGACTTGCATTTGCATGAATTTACCTTATCGCAAGTGCCGTCACACCGAGTCGCCTCAAGGCTATCATTGAGCATTCTGGATCGATTATCACAGTTAACATTACAGCTGTGCTGCGCGTCTCACCTGAAAAGTGCGATGACGATGAAAAGCACCGAAACCAGGACCGTCTTCATCTTGGCACTGCAAGGAAAACAGACGACATCCAATGACTTATTTTTGATCTTTATAAAGCATTTCGTGATGTTACGTTTGTTTCGGTGCGTTCAGAAAGAAATATCAGTGGCAACCTAGGCTAATAAATAAACTTTATGAAAATATGTTTGAATAGATTACAACAACGTGTGAACACATAATATATGCTGCGGCTGCATAGTGATTGTGTTACGCAATAGAAAAAGGCAAGGGTGAAAATAGAAAACTGTCAATTCTAGCTCGCATGGTGTATTTCTGGACAGAAATATAGCCAGACATATACCGGTCATTTGTATTTTACTCGCCCTGAATAGTGAGAAGCACAGCATTTGTAGAAGAGCGTAACCACTTTATTAAAAAAAAAATTCTTCATATTATAGCGATTTCGAGATGAATTGTTCAGCTGTGTACACTTTTCGCCAGTATAGGTTGCATCTAGGCGGAGAGGCGCTGTGGGGGGAGGGGCTTTTCTATGCTCTGAATTTAAGGTTGCGGCAGAAATTCGCGCTTTATGAGCGCGCATGCTGAAGGAATCCTCAAAGAAGCGTCCTGCTTGCTGAAGTCGAAATATATCGAACTGCTATGTCACCACATTCTATCCAGTGCCCTACGGCCCGTACGAGCACGACTAAAGAAACCACGTAGATATGAAAAAGTGATATGTCGCGTGCTTTCTTTCCTGCCTTATATCTCAGTGTTTTTCTGCTGGTAATCCTTTTTCCACTGAAACAATCTAACGCGCGTCGAGAATCTGTTTGCGAGGAGCATACCCGGACATGTGACGCTGAAATATTTCTTAAGAACTGTCGCTTGGCCATCTTGCTCTCAATACATGATAAATTACAAACTGCAATCTGTTATGACAGTAACCAGCCGGTTGTGGTAGGAATTTGGTGGTACTATCTTCTGAAATAAAGTGTGAGGCCCTCTCTACCTCCATTGGCTTTTGAGGGCGATTATGCATAAAGGAACCTCGACCACGCGGCAAGCCGGGAAGAAGACTTAAAACCAGCGAGGGATTGCAACAGTGAAATCGGTTGTTAAGGATATTACCGGACGAGCATGCAGAAGCTAGCAGCTCGCAGTTGACGACATATACTGGATGCTGTTAATCCAGCACTTGCAAATCACCAGTAGCAGCAGGAATGGCTTCTTCACCGCCACCTTTACAAAAAAAAAAAAAAAAATTCCATAGAGACTTCTATTTTTCAATGGAATATCCGTGGCATGAAGTCCCGAATTGCAGAGACACTGCACAGCAGGTCACCGTCAGGACAAGAAACATGTCACAACAGACGCCTGCGCTAAAGGCAGCCAGAGCGCTAGTTTGCTTCCTGCCGTCGACGGGCCTGGGAGACAGACTGCAATATTGACGTGTGCCGCTTCAATTTGGTTCACCGAATCCTGTTCATACATTCTTCTCTCTCGCTTCCTATCTTTTTACATTCCCTTTTTCTCCGTGCAGGGTAGCAAACCATACTTTATCTGGTTAATCTCCTTGCCTTTCCCATGTTTTTCTTTTTGTATAGGTGAGATAGCCACTTTATTTCTTACGTTGGTGTGAAAATATGACACCCACGAGCGAGCAATATCAAGGCGCGTCCGTGTTTCGGCGCGTTAAGCAGAAGCTATAACGGCAAGTCCGAAAAATGTCTTGTTTGTCGCATACGCGCAGCTGAAAAATGTGCTCTTTCTAACTTGAAATTGAAAATAAATTCAAATGCTGTCTTCTAGAGCTGCGTTATATATGAGCTAAAGGAAAGGCAAGGAGGTCGAGTTGTCTTACGATAGTGACAACGAAAGAAAGCTTCTCTGGGGGCCACGACTAGGTTGGAAACGCGCCCGCAAGACTGATGACTGACAAAATAGGCACATTTAACGTCCAGCATGCAGTGTCCGTGTATAGGTTGCCAGATGCCACGTCTCGGGTAGGTTTCTCGCATGTAAGAAGAAACTACGGCAGTTCTCACCGATAACCAGTTGGACAACTGCTGGTAAACAGCACTCTACTTACTATGTAGCTTAGCTCGAGATTGCAGAGCTGTAACTTGATTTTACAAAGTCGACAGAGGTCAGCTATAAGGCTGCTATTTGGGCCTGTTGATGTGCCGTTGCTACAGATTACGTATATCACGTTGCGGACAAGGACAGAAGAAAGTGCGTGTTATCGCTTGTCTCTTCCTCGTCTCCTCGTCCGTGACCTGCTACGTAATGTGTGCCATTGAATAGGGGTGGATCTTGCATTTGTATTGGCGGTGCCCAACTGAAGAAAACACGCACGCAAGGACATAAATGGAATAGACGAGATCCAGAGCTCGCGTCTTCTATTTCGTTCTCTTTCTTTGCGTGCTTCATTCAGTTTAGCGCTGCCGATACGAATACAGGCTCAAACAACCAACAAGCCAGCCTATCCATTTCATCAATGGTCGACCGATAGATGTTCCTAAAATTAAAGAACACCAGGCGTAGTGTTTGGGGAGATAAGAGAAAAATTCATTTGGAGAGAGGCCGGCCTGCAGTTAAAGGAATTTGGCGTTCTTTTCTGCTGTAGTAAGAGGCAAGTGGCAGAGGAGGAGAGGGGCACGTGAGGGGTGACGACGGGTACAGCTAGTGTGTGAGTACGCTGCCGCGTGTTCGCTGCTATACTTTGTTTGCCCGTCATCAGTATTATCATGCTTTAACATCAGGCTTGAACATCGGGGTTCTTTTTCGGTGGCACGACGGGCACGCTTTATTGAGATCCATCGATTCGTGGGGTTTAACGTCCTGGAACAACACTTGCTCTATGAGAGACGTAGCATGAGGAGTGAAAACTTTATTCATAGTGTCCGGTGATTTGAGCGGGTTGGGGCCATGAGCACCCAAGCCTAGGTGACCGCCTCGAGTCCATGGACACTGGCGGCTTCCTCAGCGTGCTGGACGGCCCACAGCAGATCGGCGAGGTCGTGGCTGAGCAGGGGCCGCCTCCCAACGCAGCCTTCGGTTCGAGACTGTCATGCCATGCCAGCGGGGACCCCTGCCGCTAGCTACCGGTGCATTCCCACAGCATGTGCTGCAGCATCGCTCTGGCTCCGCACACTTTGCACTCGTCAAAAGAAGGGTGGGGATAGCAGAGGCGAAGGGTCGCCGGGTTCGGATACGTGTGCGTCTGCAATTACCTCCAGGCAACCGTCTCTTTCTTGTTTGGTTTGGCGGGTGGTGGTAGGTGTTTGCATCTATTCAATCTGTAGTGTTGCGTGATTTCTCTGAAAGTGAAGTAACATGCGGGCTTCTCTACGAGCGTGCTTTTGGACTTCTCAATCGAAATGCGGCCGCCGATGTCGGGAATCGACCACACGACCTCGAGCTCAGCTGCGGAACGCCACAGCCAGGCGTGCACTACGAATACTGTATAATTATCGCACAAACGCGAGCTCCATCGACTGCTCTCTAGCGTATGCGACGAGGCACGTGTACAAGTAGGGCGCATGCTCGAGCAGCGTCGCTCGATCGCGATAACAGCGCCAAAATTTTATCGCCGCTTTCTTGCCGTTTGCGGCCTGCTTGACCTTCCTGGCACAAAGTTCGCCCAATGAACAGTTTGGTTCTTTCTGCCCGCTCGTTATAACCGCGGTGTTCCTGCGTGGGCACTGTAATGTTCCCGCATAGGGCCACGGGAGGCATATACAAGGATATTACAGGCACTGCCACCTCAACGTGACATCTGGTGGAGGTTCTGGGTGTGCAAAGGATGCCAACTGGGAGCCATCGACTTGAATATGTGTGATCTTGTTTGCATTGTGTTCGGTTGAAATGTGCAGCGCAACGTCTCATCCGTGATCAAGAAGAAACTAGAACATACGCAACCGTTTACCCGGGAGCCCTTATATACCATTCCTGAAAAAAAAAAAAGGAATGTCTAGCAGCCACGAATCGAAGTTATCTTTTGGACACAGTATCTATTAATATATTTTTGAAGCAGTTGGTCTTCTTTAAAAGGACACTGAAGAGGAGGTTAACTTGAGCTTTCAAAGTAAACTACACTTCTTCAAATAGCAAAATAAAACCTCTCCTATCGTGAGAAAAATAAATCTTGTTAAGTCAGAAAAGACGCGAAAACGAAAGGCTGGTGGCGAAGCCACTTCGGTGTTCTCGCACCAACTCGCCGTGACGTCATGTATTTGGACGACAGCTGCTCCGGCCTAGGAAACTGCTTATTCGGGAAAGATGGAATACACTGTGTTATATAGCAATGAAGCACTGACCATTGCAAGCTTCGAGAACTTTTCCTACGCAAGAACGGTATAGCTACTTCGACATTCATGACGACACTGTGGCGTACACCGGTGCCGGGATTCCGGCGAAAAATTAAAAGAACAAATCTAATAGAATTTTGACCAACATATATTTCTCTCCTGGTAATCAACACATTATCGCTAAACTAACGAATCTAAAGTTTCGAAACAATATTTTATCAGTCAAAATTGTTTTGGTGCCTCTCTGAGGTGGGGGGGTAGCCTTAACACAACCGTGGTTGCAGAATAATGTCGAAGACACAGCGGGGCGCGTACAACCCTGTTGGCCATCTGCAACATCACAGAAACTAAGTTTGCGTTTACAGAGTCAATCTGATGCAACTCAAGCGCGCCACAGCCGCCTATCTGTTGGACTGGGCAGGCTATCCTCGGTTAGCCCTGCAGTGTCCCGTGCCGCCATTATCAAAGCTTCGCTCGGCATCGTCGAGAACGCAGCGGTAGCCTTCCGAGCAGGTGTCCTGGAACAGGGCGGTGCATTCTTCGTTGGGGCACTGTTGGACAAAAAAAAAAAGGGGGGGGGGTCGCAGCAAGTCAGGCCGCTAGGACAGGACAAACCTTCATTGGGGCAAAAGCTGCACGTGATCGAAGAGCCACGTACCCACGATAAGCACTACCAATAAGAGCATTGCATGTATCGAATGTGTAGATGTGGCATGACTGTAATTAATTCCACAACGCCCAATGTATAATTTTTAATAAGCTGAATTCGGCACTTCGAAATGATAGTTGCTGTACTACTCAATTTATATCTTAAATAACATTGCATTATATTTTATGGGATGGGAAGGAGGGAAACTACTTTACGTGGCCAGAAATAAGAATGAACAAGTTGATTTATTGGTCTTTGGTGTAGAATGGTGTTCGCGCTTTGCGAGGTTGCAATCATCGGTGGTGAACGCAGAGAGAAAAGATTGAGAGAGAGAAAACAGTGAGAGGGTAAGTTTTTTAGGCGTCCGCACACACATCACACACACACAGAAATGGGTTAAAAAGAGTGTCCCTTAAATACAACAGCGAAGAAGGAGCTTGGGATCACGTTAAAATCATTTACCTGAAATAGCACTGGCTGCACAATTCCATCTAAGCACGCAGACTGCGTACACAGTAAGTCCTTTAGCCTAAGAAAATGCATCTGTCCTACCGGCATTTTGCCGTCACTAGCCTTGAGAAAGGGAAAAGTCAGATGAAGAAAAGGCACGGAGGGTAACGAGAGAGTAGTTCGGTTTTCTACCCTGCACTTTGGCAAGGGCATACAAAGAGAAAGGAAAGGATATCGAGACGACAACCGTCAATCAATCAATCAATCAATCAATCAATCAATCAATCAATCGATCGATCGATCGATCGATCGATCAACCAATCAATCAATCAATCAAAGTTCAGTTTTTTACAGAGAAACTGGATTTGGAGAGGAAGAAAGCAAGTTTTGAAGGCCGCTTCACCACTGATCACGCCCTAATGGACACGTACTGATCTCGTAGGTGCTTGGGTCACTGAGGGCGTGGCTGAGGTGAAGCCACGCCATGATATGTTCAAGCGGTGGCGTTCATGTTGTGTATATGTCAATGTTTGTTCCGAAGTGTTCCAGGGCCCACTGTGTGGTGTCGGCTTGGCTGGCGTCGCATGCGCAGCTTTATGGGCACTTTCGTCCGGTGATGTACATGGTGTATTGCTGTCATGGCTGCCGTTACATTTTATGAACGTGCCTGTATCTGTGCTACTCGCCATGTTGTCAATTACATATCGCATTTATACCTATGCTGAGCTGTTTGATCGTGACCGTAATATGTAAATGTATGTAGATACATTTAGATACAGGGAAATAGATATATGCCTGGAATATCTGATGTGCTTAGTATACTAAACGAGGCTAACACTTCACTGCACTTATTGTTTTATTTTCTGCGAACTGCTGTTAGCGGCCTCCTGGCCTCGTCGAGCTGTGTTCTTACAGCTTTCTTGACATGGTGGCCTTCAACGCTGTACTTTGGGCATGTTGTAACTAAATATTTGCGTATCAGTCTGCAATCTTTATGTACTTGCAGTAAAACACGTTGTGGGGCTCGTTGGTGCATAGCTTTCAAAAGATGGAGCGCCAACAATGACAGCACACTAAGAAGGAACAAAGCGCCTTGTCCTGCCTGTGTTCCTTCTTATTGTGCTGCCACTGTTGGCGCTTCATCTTTTGAAAACCTTATGGACTTACCGTGCGGCAGTAGTCGCAGCAACCACAGTAGCCCTTGTAGCTTCCGCAGCGACAATCCAACACCTCGCACGTCGACGGGTCACACGTTATGCCGGCACACTGTGGCGGCGACGTCGCAGACACGCTGCAAGAAGGAACGTCACATGGGCGCCACGGTTCTGTGTGAAAAAGCTTTCGTTTGCTGCGGCCCCTCCCAGTTCTTTTTTCTTTAGGATCTTTGAGTACAGAGCTCTTTTGCGTAAAGGTACGGGCATGTTACGGATTTAAAATATTCAACATTATTAGCAAGATGGGAGTAAGGACTTGAATAATGTTTAATTCCCTTTCTCCCAACCCCTTTTTTTCCGTGTGTATGTTTGAATCAATGTCAAACCGAGTTTGAACAAATCGTGAAGGGAAACACGGATAATACGTTAAAGGGAAAATAGCTTGATCCGTCAAAATAAAGCGGGGAAGGAGAGAATAACTTTGCGTTTCGTACAGTCTTGAGCTAAAGTCTAGAGACCACAGATGCCGGGAAAAAAATTTTTTTATGCACTACCTACTGAAATCAAAGGGTGAAGCCTGCGCGTGTCTTCTCGACCAATGAAATGCGTTGAAGCTACTCCGCGTTCCACCGCACTACGCTAGAAGAAGTAGAAAAAAATTGGAGGATGCTTAAGTTTCGCCTTTAAGGCGAAGCTTAAAGGCGGAGCATTAAAAGCAGAGGCAGATTTAACATCTCTAGCTTGTAGACGTCGTATTACTAGTATGTGCTTGTTTCATAAACTTTATTACAGCTCACTTCGTCATCCGCCCTACATCAATCCGCCGGCAAGTATTTCCCCCCGCATTGGTCATCCCCTTCAAGTTTCACGGCCTCGTACGCGCACTGCTACATTCGCATCTTCATTCTTTTCGCGCTCAGCCCCGGACTGGAACGGCCTTCCACACGACATCGCCACAATCACCTGTACATCTAAATTTCTGAATTGTATAGCTACTGTATTTAACAGCGAATAATTTATGTTCATTACGTGTTTTCATTGTTTATTATATGATTTATACATGTAACCTACCCTTTATGTAATACCCCCAACCACGGGGGCCTTTAAGGTAATAAAGTGAAGAGTGAAACGCGATAATCAAATCAAATCAAACATGTTTATTTTGCAGGAAGAATACGAAATTTCCCTGCGGGAGGCAGATACTAAAGGCGAGAAAGCCTGACGAGGTCTTGGCCCCCTGAAATTCAATAATCCCCGAGTGCTTCTCACGCTTCCCTGCAACTGCAGCTTATGTACCGGAAAACCCTGGAGGCGAACGCTGTGCGCGAAAGCGAGCTTTCTGGCTCTCTTTTTTTATGGTGCGCAAGGAACCGAGGAGGCCGCGCCGCTAAGACAGACATCAAACGTCAGCTGGGAAACGCTATCGCGTTAAAAGAGGTTTCTCAATGAGTCTCCACGTTGCAGAATTATGTTTTCTCCTATATCCAAATTACAATCCTGCGCTATCATGTCGGGAGGTTGTGCGGAAGTAGTACTTTATAGGATTTTTCTGACGCATTTCACTTTGAGAAGTTCAATTAGTGCAGTAAGTTCCTTGCGTTGCACGGAGGGCCTGCGTGTTTGGATACGCGTGGTTCGGTATGCATGGTGTGGACGCTTGACGTCGGACGCCGAAGTCGGATTTCTTGCGACATGGACTCCTTAACGCTGTTGCGTTAATCTTCTCTTTGCGGATGCCACGGCCTCCGAACTACTGCTAGCAAGGTGTGTTTGATAATGTGCAATTAAGGGCCTAATGTAATTAAAACTCGAAAGAAAGCGTACTTCGAAGGAAGTACTCTAAGTGCATCCTACACATCCTGCGCTGCTCCCGAAGAACGTGAAATCACTTAAATGGGAGACACGTGCCTAAGAGAGAGAGGAACAAAGGGCCTAACTCTTAATGTTTTGGGGATGTCACTTTCACTCGTTGAAAGAAGGGGTATTAGATTATAAGCTTTTGAGCCTTTCAGTTCAGTTGCTTCTTGCACTAGCTACCAGCCAGAAAAATGGCAACGAGAGTCGCAACAGACAGTTAATATGGCGAAACGTTAATACATGCGATGGACTTGCTTGTTCGTCATGGTGCGATATCTGGCCCCGAGGCATAGATGACCGACACAGGAGACGGATGCGGCAAAACACGGTGTTGACGGTGAATTGTCACATCGACTTGATTCAAGACTATTATTCACAGCTATGGGTTGATAAGTTCAGTTTGGTGCATGGCTGCACTGGGCGTCTCACCTGAGGACAGCGGTTGCGACGAAAAAAATGGAAATCAAGGCGATCTTCATATCAGCACTGCAGGAAAAACAGACAACACTGATCGAGCATTTTCGATGTTCTTTCCCCAGCTTTTTGGCAATACTGCTTTAAGGCGGGACCATGAACAAAAGTTTATCCGTCGCCTCGCCTGATGAAAAAACGCTGTCGTATGGCATATACAAATAAGTTAAAACAACAACAAAAACACAACGCATCACTTACATTTCTCGTGAAGATTATCGTACGTGATGTGTATGAATAAGATACACAATAGAAAACTGCTACTTTTAGCTAGCGCGATTTATTTCTATATCCAAAAGTATAACCATATCTAATCAAATCTCTGCGCTTCTACACGTGCTGCACAAGCACGCTCAACATTTATTTTCTTTTTTTTTTCGAAGCACGTGCTCGATGTCATGACGCTTGGCACGCGAACAGTTAGCTAGTGCACATTCCACCTGACGTGAACACCGTCATATAAACTGAGCCAGAGAAGCGATCATTTTGTTTTATTTTTGTCCTCTGAATTCGACGACACTCCGAGTTGAAGTCCTTAGTCACAGATACACATGATTGAACGCATGCTCAAAGAAAGTTTGTACACGGCCGGACAAAAAATACCAAAATGCAATTTCGGGGACTCTATCCAGAAACGGAACGCCCAAGCGAGTACTTAAAGAAACCGCGCAGAGGTTGCAATATGACGAAACAACGTTACTCGCATCAAGAATGTGTTCACAAGACGTAAATGTTATGTTGAAGAACTGCCGCTTAACACTTCATCCTCAGCATAGCCTAAATTATAATTGCGAGTCCGACGAATAGCAACGTAAGCACAAAGTTGAACACACGACTCGAGCGCTTCGTGCTTGTATGCTTCGACGCTCTTCGTCCGATATGATCATCCAGTACCTAGCCCACGTTTCCCTGCAGCTGTGACTATAAAAATTTGAACCACATCTCACCTCGCGTCCCTCTCGCGAAGCTGAAAAAAATCTGGTATTCCTGGCTGGATATCCAGAAAAGCTTCAAACGACACCGACTTTGTGAGCTGCCCTTATATGCGGGACGAAAAGGAAGTCAGGTCGCCGTCTCTCACTATGCAACAGCAACGAAAGAAGGCTTCTTCAGCTAAAGACAGAAACACGCCCGCACGAACAAAAAAGCAAAATGCTGATAGAAACGGCGCACGTTTCGTCCGGTGTGCATGGTCTGTGTGTGGTTTACCGGACTCTACGGCGTCTCGGGTTGCTTGCCGACTATGCAAGAAGGAACTCCGGCAGTTCTTGGCGGTATACGTGGTAAACGGTGCGCAGCGTCCTACAGCGGTAAAATGCCGCGTTACATACATAATGCGCCTACGTTCTACACGATTGGTAATGCAAGCCAACTAAACGGGGTCCCGACGACGACCACTATCGCCCTGATTGGGATGCCGTTGTCGTTGTCACGTCGTCGTCGGACCACCTACAGTCAGCCTCAGATTGAGAGGAAGCTTACGATGTTCTGTAGTCAGAAGCCTGACTACAGAACATCGTTATTCTTTTAATTGTATGTTGCACCACGTTTCCTTAATATTTTCGTTGAAGCGCTTGGCTAACGTTAGCTCGGACACACAGTACGCTGACTCCAGTCATTTTAGAGCGCAGCTCTTATATGCACTCGTCCTCGCCGTAACCGAGCGATTTAACCGATGCATTCCCGCATTGTGATGATGCAAATAAATTGCAACTTCAACCTCAACTTCAACTTCAACGAGCACAATGTTTAGTTGGCTGTCGTAGGCGCGTTATGTATGTAACGCTGTATTTTACCGCAGTAATGCTCTGCATACTGTTTATCAGGTATACCGCCAAGAACTGCCCGAGTTCCTTCTTGCATAGTCGGCAAGCAAAGCGACACGCCGCAGAGTGCGGTAAACCACACACAGACTATGCACACCGGACGAAACGTGGGCCGTTTTTATCAGCATTTTGCTTTGTTGTTCGTGCGGACATGTTTCTGTCTTTAGCTGAACAAGCCTTCTTTCGTTGCTGTTGCATAGTGAGAGACGGCGACCTAACTTCCTTGTTGTCCCATATATAAGCGCAGCTCTCAAAATCGGTGTCGTTTGAAGCCTTTCTGGACATCCAGCGATAAATACCAGATTTTTTTTCAGATTCGCAAAAGAGAAGCGAGGTGAGATGTGTTTCAAATTTTTATAGTCGCAGTTGCAGGGATACGTGGGCTATGTACTGGATGCTCATATCAGACGAAGGGCGTCGAAGCAGACAAGCACGAAGCGCTCGAGTCGTGTGTTCAACTTTGTGCTTATGTTGCTGTTCGTCGAATAAGACTCGTAATTATAATTTAGGCTATGCTGAGAATTACGTGTTAAGAGGCAGTTCTTCAACATAACATTTACATCTCGTCAACAGAATCTTGATGCGAGTAATGTTGTTTCGTCATATTGCAACCTCTGCGTGGTTTCTTCAAGTACTCGCTTGGGCATTCTGTTTCTGGATAGAGTCCCAGAAATTGCATTTTGTATTTTTTGTCCAGCCGTGTGCAAAGTTTCTTTGAGCATGCGTTCAATCATGTGTATCCGTGACTAAGGACTTCAACTCAGAGTGACGTCGAATTCAGAGAACAAAAATAAAAGAAAATGATCGCTTCTCTGGCTCAGTTTATATCATGGTGTTCACGTCAGGTGGAATGTGCACTAGCTAACTGTTCGCGTGCGAAGCGTCATGATATCGAGCACGTGCTTCGAAAAAAGAAGAAAATAAATGTTGAGCGTGCTTGTGCAGCACGCGTAGAAGCGCAGAGATTTGATTAGATATTGGTATACTTTTGGATATAGAAAGAAATCGCGCTAGCTAAAAGTAGCAGTTTTCTATTGTGCATCTAACTGATACACATCACGTGCGATAATCTTCACGAGAAATGTAAGTGATGCATTGTGTTTTTGTTGTTGTTGTTTTAACTTATTTGTATATGCCATACGACAGCGTTGGTTCATCAGGCGAGGCGACGGATAAACTTTTGTTCATGGTCCCGTCTTAAAGCAGTATTGCCAGAAAGTTGGGGAAAGAGCATCGAAAATGCTCGATCAGTGTTCTGTTTTTCCTGCAGTGCTGATATGAAGATCGCCTTGATTTCCATTTTTTTCGTCGCAAGCGCTGTCCTCAGGTGAGACGCCCAGTGCAGCCGTGCACTAAACTGAACTAATCAACCCACAGTTCTCGATGATAGTCTTGAATCAAGTCGATGTGACAATGACAAGATAAACCTGCCGTGATGAAACCTTGCGGAAATAAAAATCGGCACTAGTTGACTCGGTCGGACGTTAAAAAATGCCTCAGCAACGTGTTGTTCTTCAAATATGAAGATCAACGGCTGAATCATGATGCAATATAATCAGCGTTATACTCTTAATATTGTTCGACATTTGTTAAAGAAGTGTTCCAGTTACTCAGCAAAACTTGCATGGAACGCGAATAATAGTAGCGCTGGGTTACCGCATCAAGTTTCAGCCGCTGATAGTCATACTTGAACAACGCATTATTGAGGCAAGGTTTTAACATGTGATCAAGTCTATACTTGATTGCTTGTAGCCGGCTTTTATTTCCGGTTGGCTTTCACGGTACGTTTATCTTATGTTTTCACATCGGCTTGTAGCAGCACTATTCTTGAGAAGAGCAAGTTGATTAGCGACACAAGAACCTTGCAACCCGCCAACACCGTGTTTTGCCGCCTTCCTCTCCTGTTTCTGTCATATAGGCCTCGGGGATATCGCATCATGGCGAACCAGCAAGTCCAGCGTAATATGTTAAAGTTCCGTCATATTAACTGTCCTATGGAACTCACGTAGCCATTTTTCTGGCTGATAACTAGTGCAAGAAGTAACTGAACTGGAATGCTCACAAGCTTATAATCCAATACCCCTTCCTTCAACGAGTGATAGTGATACTCCAAAACATTAAGAGTTAGGCCCTATGTTCCTCTCTCCTATGCCCGTGTTTCCCGTTTAAATGATTTAAGGTTCTTTAGGAGTTGAGCAGGATGTGTAGGATGCACTTAGAGTACTTCCTTCGAAGTACGCTTTCTTTCGAGTTTTAATTACATTAGTTCCCTAATTGCACGTTATCAAACACACCTTGGCAGCGGTAGTTCGGAGGCTGTGGCATCCGCAAAGAGAAGATTACCGCGACAGCGTTAACTGGCCCATGTCGCAAGAAAATCTGGCGTCGGCGTCCAGCGTCCGAACCACGCAGGCCCTCGTGCAACGCAAGAAACTTACTGCACTAATTGAATTTCTCAAAGTAAAATGCGTCATAAAAATCCTAAGGTACTACTTACGCACAACGTACAGAAATGATAGCGCCGCAATGTAATTTGAATATACGGAAAAGCATTATTATGCTACGCGGAGACTCAAACACATGCTCCTTTTTAGGCGATAGCGTTTTCCAGCTACCGTTTGATGTCTGTCTTAGCAGCGCGGCCTCCTCGGTTCCTTGCACACCTTCAAAAAAAAAAAAAGAAAAAGAAAAAAAACTGAATAAGAAGAACCACATAGCTCGCTTTCGTGCACAGCGTTGATCGCCAGTGTTTCCCGGCAAACATTGCGGTTACATAAGCTGCAGTTGCCGGGAAGCGTGAGAAGCACTCGGGGATTATTGAATGCTATCGCGTTTCACTCTTAAAGGCGAAGCTTAAACATCCTCCAAATTTTTCTATTTCTTCTAGCGTAGTGCGGTGCAACGCGGAGTAGCTTCGACGCATTTCATTGGTCGAGAAGACACGCGCAGGCTTTACCCTTCGATTTCAGTAGGCAGCGCATAAAGAAAAGAAATATTTTCCCGGCATCTGTGGTCTCTATACTTTCGCTCGCGACTGTACGAAACGCAAAGTTATTCTCTCCTTACCCGCTTTATTTTGACAGATCAAAGCGATTTTACTCTTAACGTATTGTCTATTTGTTCCTTCAAGATGTCTTCAAACTCGATTTGACCTTGTTTCAAAGATACACGCGAAAAAAAGGGGGGAGGAGCAAAGGAATTAAACATTATTCAAGCCCTTACTCTCATCTCGCTAATAATGTTAAATATTTTTAATCCGTAACGTGAAAATACCTTTATGCAAGAGAAGTGTGCACTCAAAGATCCTAAACAACAAAAAAAAAAGGTGTGAGGGGCACCAGCAAACGAAAGCTTTTTCAGACTGAACCGTGGCGACCGTGCGACGTTCTTTCTTGCAGCGTGTCCGCGATATGGGTTCCACGGTGTGCCGACGCAGTGTGTGACTCGTCGACGTGCGACGTGCTGAATTGTCGCTGCGGAAGGTACAGGAGCTACTGCGGTTGCTGCGACTCCTGCTACTCGGTAAGTTCACAACGCATGTAGACCGGTACGTCAAGGTTTATTCCCAACATGCACAAAGTACAGCGTTGAAGGCCACCTTGGCAAGAAAGCTGTAAGAACAGAGCTCGACGAGGCCAGGGGTTCGCTAACAGCACTTCGCCGAAAATAGAACAATGAGTGCAGTGAAGTGTTAGCTTCGTTTCGTATATTAAGCACATCAGATATTCCTGGAATATGTCCATTTCCTTGCATATAAATGTATCTACATACATTTACATATTACGGTCACGTTCAAACAGTTGAACATAGGCATAAAGGCGATACGTAAGCCCAGACACAGGCACGTTCATAAAATGTAACGGAAGCCATGACAATAATACACCATGCACATCACCGGGCGAAAGTGCCCAGACAGCTGCGCATGCTGCGAGAGCGAAGCCAGCACCACAGAGCACGCCCTGGAACACTTCGGAGCAAACATTGACGGATACGCGACCCCCACGCTATCCTAACGGAACGACATGAAGGATACCGCTTGAACATATCATGGCGTGGCTTCAAGTTTGCCACGTCCTCAGCGACCTAAGCACCCCTCCCCCCCGAAATCAATACCTCTCCATTAGGGCGTGATCAACGGTCAAGCGGTCTTCAAGACTTGCTTTCTTTCTCACCAAACCCAGTTTCTCTCTGTAAAAACTGAACTTTTGATTGATTTATTGATTGAATGAATGAATGAATGAATGAATGAATGTTTGATTTTTTGATTGATTAATTGCCTGATTGTCGTTCGTCGTCTCGATACTCTTTCCTTTCTCTTTATATGCCCTTCCACCAGTGCAGGGTATCAAATCGAACTCCTCTCTCGTTACCCTCTCTGCCTTTTCTTCATCTCACTTCCTCTCTCTCAAGGCTAGCGACGGAAAAATGCCGGTAGGGCAGATGCATTTTCTCAGGATAAAGGACTTACTGTGTAGGCAGTCTGCGTGCTTAGAAGGAATTGTGCAGCCAGTGCTATTTCGGGTAAATGATGTTAACGTGATCCCAAGCTGCTTCTTCGCTGTTGTATTTAAGGGACACTTTTTTTACCCATCTCAGTGTGTGTGATTTGCGTGCTGACACCTAAGCAACTTACCCTTTCACTATTTTCTCTCTCTCCATGTTTTCTCTCTGCGTTCGCCGCCAGTGATTGCAACCTCCCAAGGCGCGAACACTATTCTCCACCACAAACCAATAAATCAGCTTGTTCATATTTATTTCTGGCCACGTAAAGTATATATTACCCCTCTCCCCCAAGAATATATAATGAAATGTTATTTAAGATATAAATTGAGTAGTACAGCAACTAGCATTTCGAAGTGCCGAATGCAGCGTATAAAACATGATACATTGGGAATTGTGGGTTTATTCTATAGCTACGTCACATATACATATTCGATACAGGCAATGCTCTTACTGGCAGTGCTTATCGTGAGTATATGGCTTTTCGATCACGTGTACCGCTTGCTCCAATGATTGTTTGTCCTGAATTACCGACCTGACTTGCTGCGACTGCCCCTTGTTTTGTCCGACAGTGCCCCGACGAAGAATGCTTCGACCTGTACGAGGACACCTGCTCGAGGGGCTACCATTGCGTCAGGGACAGCAGCTGGCGAAGCATTCAGATCAGCGGCAGGGGACATTGCAGGATTAACCGAGGAAGGACTGTTCTGACCAACTGCTAGGCGGTGTTGTCGCGCTTGAGATGAATCGGATTGACTCTGTAGACGCAAGCTTTGTTTCTGTGGCATTTCACAGGGCCAGAGCGGTTATATGCGTCTCGTTGTATCTTAGATACTATTCTTGGAACCATGTTTGTGTTAAAGGGACCAGTTCAGAGATGCACCAAAAACAATTTTGACTTATAAAATAGTGTTCCATAAGCTTAGATTCGTTAGTTTAGCGGCAATGTGTTGATTACTATCAGACAAATTTATGACGGTCAAAATTCTATTTGATTTTTTTTTTACATTTTGCGCCGGAATCCCGGTCACCGGTGCACGCCACAGTGACGTCATGAATTTCGAAGTAGCTAGAGTGTTTTTGCGTCGGAAAAAATGTCTAAACTTGCAAAGTTCAGTGTATTGTTGCTCTGTAATACAGTCTATTTCATATTTACCGAATAAAGAGTTTGCTATAGGCCGGAGCAGGTGCCGTCAAAATACATTACGTCACGGCGAGTTGGTGCGACCACTTCGAAGTGGCGTCGCCGCCCGACTTTCATTTTTGCGCCTTTTCTGACTTACCAAGATTTTTTTTCACACGGTAGGCGATCCTTTTTGTTGCTATTTGTAGAAGTGTAATTTACTTTGAAAGCTCAAGTTGAGCTCCTCTTCAGTGTCCATTTAAAGAAGTTGACTGGTTGCTTAAACAAATTGACAACCATTCCACTGTGTGAAGAAGGAATGACAGCGAAAGCTGACGACAGCCAAAGCTCTCAAACGAAACGGGTCGGTCCGGCATTGCACTACCTTCGAGATCGGCCCACGTATGAGGAGCGCTTAACGCCTGCTTCACCTCCGCCGGGGGTCGGTCCGGCATTGCACTAACTTCGGGATCGGCCCACGTATGAAATTCAAGGGCGCGTTACAGGTTCCCGAGCCCACAGGTGTGTGTGTTATTGAGCTTGGGCCCTTTCTGCACTGTCACCAGGATCGGCCCACATGATGATTTTTTCTGTTGACGGACGCGGAAGAAACTATGGAATGTTAGTCATATACAGCTTTCGTTGTAAAGATAAATAAATACTTTGTCCAAAAGGTGACTTCGCTTCGTGGCTGCTAGACATGTTTCAGGGCTGGTATAACGACTCCCAGGTAAACGGTTGCGTGCATGCTAGCTTATTCCTGATCATGGATGAGACGTTGAGCTGCACAGTTCAACCGAACACAACGCGAACACGATCACACACATTCAAGGCGATCGTTCCCAGTTGGCGTCCTTTGCACACCTAGAACCTCCACCAGATGTCACGTTGAGCTGACAGTGCCTGTAATGTCCTTGTATATGGCTCCCGTGGACCTATGCGGGAACATTAACAGTACCCATGCAGGAACACGGCGGTTATGACGAACGGGCAGAAAGAACCAAACCGTTCATTGGGTTTGTGCAGGAAAGTCAAGCAACCTGCAAATGACAAGAAAGGTGATCGAACGACGCTGCTTGAGCCTGCGCCCTACTTGTACACGTGCCTCGTTGTACGTTCAAGAGCAGGCGGTGGAGCTCGCGTTTACTCGAGAATTATTTTTTACAGCATTCGTAGTGCACACCTGGCTGTAGCGTTCCGCAATTGAGCGCGAGGTCGCGAGCTCGATTCCCTACGTCGGCGGTCGCATTCCGATTGAGATGAAGTCCAAGAACACGCTCGTGGGGCATGGGTGCGCGTTAGAGGAAACGCCAGGCGGTCAAAATGAATCCGGAGCCCCCCATGCTACGACGTCTTTTTACATTCACTTTTCTGCCGTGCAGGGTAGCAAACCGTACTTTATCTGGTTAACCTCCCTGCCTTTCCCATGTTTTTCTTTCTCTATAGGTGAGATAGCAACTTCATTTCTTACTTTGGTGTGAAAATCTGACGCCAAGGAGCGAACAATGTCACAGCGCGTACGCGTTTCGGCGCGTTAAGCAGAAGCTATAACTGCAAGTCCGAAAAATTTGTCGAAAGTTCGAAAAATGTCTCGTTTGTCGCACTTCGCGCAGCTGAAAAATCTGCTCTTTATATATGTCGTGCCCTTCGTGTCGTCGAAATAAATCGCGATGTTCTAGCTTGATGTTAAAGCATGATAATACTGTTGACAGGCTTGTAACTGAAGCAAACAGAAAGTATAGCAGCGAACACGCGGCAGCGTATTGACAAAATACCTGTTCGCGTTGTCACCCCTCGCGTGCCCCTCTTCTGCCACTTGCCTCTTACTATAGCAGAACAGAGCGCCAAATGCCTTTAACCTCAGGCCGGCCTCTCTCAAACGAAGTTTTCTCTTATCCCCCAAACCCTACGCCTGGTTTTTCTTAACTTTAGGAGCAACTATCGGTCGACCATTAATGAAATAGATGGACTGGATTGTTGTATTGGCAGCACTAAACTGAATGAAGCACGCCAAAAAAGCATACGTAGTAGGAGGCACGAGCTCTGGATCCCGTCTATTTTACTGATGTCTTTGCGTGCGTGTTTTCTTCAGTTTGGCGCCGCCAATACAAATGTAAGATCCACCCCTATTCAATGGCACACATTACGTAGCACGTCACGGACAAGAACACGAGGAAGGGACAAGCGATACACGCACTTCCTTTTGTCCTTGTCTGTAACGTGGTATACGTAATTGGGGCCAATGGTACGTCAACAGGCCTAAATAGCAGCCTTATATTCGAACTCTGTCGACTTTGTAAAATCAAATTACAGCTATGCAATCTTGAGCTAAGCTCCGTAGTAAGTGGACTGCTATTTACCAGCAGCTGTCCTTCAACTGGTTATCGGCGAGAACTGATGTAGTTTCTTGCGAGAAACCGACCCGAGACGCGGCATCTCCGAACCCACACATGGACAATGCATGCTAGACGTTAGATGCGTCTATTCTGTTAGTTATATTTCGTGCCAGCGCGTTTCTAATTTAGTCGTGGCCCCTAGAGAAGCCGTCTTTCGTTGTCGCTATCGTAAGAGAATTCCACCTCTTTGTTTTTCGTTTCGGTCATATATAAGGCAGCTCTAAAAGACAGAATTTGAGCTTATTTTCAATTCCAAGCTAGAAAGAGCAGATTTTTCAGCTGCGCGAATGCGACAAACAAGACATTTTTCGGACTTGCCGTAATAGCTTCTGCTTAATGCGCCGAAACACGGACGCGCCTTGATATTGCTCGCTCCTTGATGTCAGATTTTCACACCAACGTAAGAAATAAAGTGGCTATCTCACTTATAGAGAAAGAAAAACACGGGAAAGGCAGGGAGGTTAACCAGATGAAGTACGGTTTTCTACCCTGCACGGGCAAAGGTGAATGTAAAGAGGAAGCGAGAAAGAAGAATGTATAAATAGGAATCGGTGAACAAAATTGAAGCGACACACGTCAATATTGCAGTCTGTCTCCCAGGCCTGTAGACGACAGGAAGCAAACTGACGGTCTGGTTGCCTTTAGCGCAGGCGTCTGTTGTGACATGTTTCTTGGTTTTGTTCTGACGGTGGCCTGCTGCGCAGTGTTTCTGCAATTCGGCACTTCATGTCACGGATATTCCATTGAGAAATGGAAGTCTCTTTGGCATCTTTTCGTAAAGGTGGCGGTGAAGAAGTCATTCCTGCTGCTACTGGAGGCTTGCAAGTGCTGCATTGACAGCATCCAGTACTTATAGTCAACTGCGAACTGCCAGCATCTGCATGCTCGTCAGTAATATCATTAACAAGCGATTTCACTGTTGCAATCACTCGCTGGTCTTGGTCTTCCTCCCGGCTTGCCGCAGGTGCAGGTGGTCGGGGCTCCTTTGTGCGCCAATCACCCTCAAAAGCCAATGGAGGTAGAAAAAGCCTCACACTTTACTTCAGAAAACAGTACCACCAAATTCCTGCCATAACCGGCTTGCTACTGTCATAATAAATTGCAATTTGTAATTAATCATGTACTGAGAACAACATAGCAAGCGACAGTTCTAAAAAATGACATTTTCAGTGTCACATGTACGGGTATGCTCCTCGCAAAGAGATTCTCGACGCGCGTTAGGTTGTTTTAGTGGAAAAAGGATTTCCAGCAGAAAAACGCTGACATATAAGGCGGGAAGGAAAGCACGCGACATACCACTTTTTCATCTCGGCATGGCTTCTTTACCCGTGCTCGTATGGGCCGTAGGGCACTAGCTAGAATGTGGTGATATAGTACTTAGATATATTTCGACTTCAGCGAGCAGGATGCTTTTTTGAGGATGTCTTCAGCATGTGCGCTCATAAAGGGCGTATTTCTGCCGCAACCATAAATTCAGAGCATAGAAAAACAAGATGCCTCTCCGGCCAGATGCAGCTTATACTGGTGAGAAGTGTACGTCTTGCACCATGTGCTATTAATTTTTTAGTTCATTTAACAGCTGAGCCAAATTTAGCTGGGACACCCTACATATATCAGCAACTGCGGGACTGATTCAGCGAAAATAGAAGTTACGTCTGCTTTTCTCCGGATAAGCAAACGTGATGTAGCTTCTATCGAAGCTCTTTTCCGGTGGGTCAGGGAAGAAAGTCTGAAACCGTCGACGTTTCACGTTCGGTCTGTGCTATCTCGGATGCCTGGTCTGTAGCGTCTAGTCCAGGTTGCTTCGCACGCAGCAGCGAACTGTAGCAGTTTTCACAGAGGGCCCGCTGGAGGTCACCTGATAAGGAATCAGCCTGCGCTGAGAAGTACCGCACTCCGTGGCGTTGCTTTTCTGCAGGGAGCAAGCTTTTAAAGCAGTAGCAGTTTCGCCCGAAAGGCGAAGCATCGATTGCGACAGCAAATTAGTAGACAGCTATACTAAGTAAGGATAGTAGTTTTATCGGCCGTACAAGCTGGTAAACATACGATTGCTGACTAAATTAGCAAGCATAGTGACACGCGCGCACAACCAAACACGAACGCACCTCACTGCACGACCACGCAAAATCGCTGTCAAAACGCTAGAGTGAGAAAGTGCGGCAGCGGGAGCGGGCGCATTGACCTTTATGCTGCCTCTCACTTCAACGAGAACTAAGCGGCGAGAACGCAGCACACACGAAGCACTCGGCGTACTCAGTCCAATGCTTCGCAGATCGCTTTCAAGATAAGGCGTGCGTGGCTGCTCCATAAGAAGCCAACGTCGGAGTAGAACACCCCCACCCCCTCTCTCGCCTCGTTGCCTTGCGCGCGACGGGAGACGGTGCGCTTCCTCCCCGCTTTCCTCCCTTGCGCGCGCGACCATCGTCGGCGCACCCTTGCACCCTTTCACTCGCACATTCAGTATACAGCGTACAGCGACGATTTTGTCGCCCTTGGACTTTACACGGAAGATCTGAATGGAATATACCGCGCTTTATGCACGCCCGGCTATATTCCCTGGATCCTAGCTATTCTATCTTACCCGCCGTGGTTGCTTAGTGGCTATGGTGTCGGGCTGCTGAGCACGACGTCGCGGGGCCAAATCCCGGCCACGGCGGCCGCATTTCGATGTGGGCGAAATGCGAAAACACCCGTGTACTTACGTAGATTTAGGTGCACGTTAAAGAACCCCAGGTGGTCCATATTATTCCCGAGTCCCCCACTACGGCGTGCCTCATAATCAGATGGTGGTTTTATCACGTGGAACCCCATAACTTATTATATGATCCTACCTTCTGTTTTCATCAAAGCTGTTCAGAAAAGACGCGACCCTTTTGTGTAAGCTATATTTGGTTCACCGTTGGCTACCCATTCTGCCTAGGGATGGCAGAGAGTGCAGCTTATGACGCTGCGGTGACGAACAAACAATATCTGATATTCTGGGCCAGTGTCAATTGTTCAATAACGATCACTTTCCATCGTGTTCAACCTGTTGGACGACCGACCTCTGTGAAAAGAAAAATAATTACACAGCATCAACGGGACTTATTCTAATATCAGCAGGCCATACAAGCGTTATTATGGTTCTTGCGATCAACCGGCTTATGTAAATGCCGACAATGGAAAGGTCCTTCATGGCTTTTTCTCTCGTTTCTTTTCTTCTTATATATATATATCGCTGTCTATCCTCTTTCCAACCACTATATACTCCAATTCAGTGCAGCGTAGCAAACCGGAAACTATCGTCTTGATGAGAAACTCTCAACCCAAAACTACCATAAAGCGCTTCCTTCACTCGAAAAGAAAAAAGTATTTGTGTTGGCGGAATCAGGACGGTGACGTTGTTGGGAGGATCGTGGTGTGAGGCGGGGGTAGAGGTGGTGCAAACGTGTTTACCATGATAATGTGCATGGCAGTCCTTTAGGGTATAGACTGGTTGATCTGTCATGGGAAGAGATTACGGTGGTGCAAAAATGAAATCTTATGATGATAGCCCGCACGAACAAAGGAAGCAAGGATGACGAGACCCACGACGAAATTCAGCCAATATTCACAAAACGTTATCTAGCCTGACTTTCTTGAAAGGGACACTAAACAGAAAAATGATTTCGCCTGCATTAGTCGATTACCCTTCTTCAATTGGTGGTGTCTAGAACCCGACGTCTATGACGTGTCTCCGGTTCTGGCAATCGCTTTCGGCGCATTCAGCCATGAAAAGCATGGCCTTTGAGATCTGCATCTGTTATCCACAGGGCGCCACCACAGGAGCGTGGATTTGCACGCAACCTATTCCAAAAACACCACTTTTACGAAGGAGCGTGCTGGTTTGTTCGGGTCGTCTTGCATTCGTTGGCAATCGCGCTGTTAATCTGTTAATATCTGTTTCTCCGCGAGAAGGCGCTTCGTAAGGGAGAATATAGGCGTAAAAAGAAAGACAACAGCTGGGCGACGCCGCCTTTAAGATCCCACACCAGCACGCCATGACGTCATGGATTTTAAAGGCCTATGCCCTGCCCTAGTTAATGTTTTATTGGTAAGGATCGATGGACTATGTTAAGTTTCCAACGAACCAAGGACGCAACACAACAAGATTTCGGGAACGTTTACTGAACCAACGTGGCCCAAGATGAGAAAATATACTTTAATATTGATGACGTCACATTAAAGTGCCGGCGTTCGGATCTCAGGGCGAAATAAAAAAAAATGAAACTTCGTCCTTTATTCCCTGCTCCAATTATCAACCTACTACGGTGAAATCAACAATAGGATCTTTAAAGAATACCTTATGAGCATAAATTGATGCATTATTTCTCATTAGTGTTTCTTTAAGGCATCGCAGCGATGCACAGAATCCATTTCCTGCAATAAATAAATAAATAAATAAATAAATAAATAAATAAATAAATAAATAAATAAATAAATAAATAAAATTTCACACATGGAAGGAGGAAGCATGAATTCGATGTAACATGAATTGCTTTGACAACGCACAATTGGCCCATGCACCCGTGTTCCACTGTCTCTGGGATATGCCTCACGCTCCTTACAAAAGGAAGGTTGCTTCAGCACCATTATGCACACACAGATAGGAACCATAATCAGGTGAAGCACATTCTGGAGCATCAGAAACCGGTTCATGTATAAGAACCTTAAACTATTATTGCGCATCATAATTAAGCAAGACCAATCACAGCGGGTTTGTACGGTGTTGCGCAGACACTGATATTGGACCATATACGCCAATGTGCCGCTGACACGGGAATCGGCCTCTACACTTTGGAGACGTGTCCTTGGCATCTATGGATGCAGGTGATGGTTTCGCGTTGCTGCGTTCAGGGGGCGTTGGGTGTGGTCGCTGCACTCTGAGGCAGTGGAAGAGAATAAACGCTGGTTGCTTGTTGGGTTTCGTTATCCGCTCAAACGCACTACAGATCGTTAATTCTTGTCGTTGCGCGATGTTGCTTGTATGACAGTGAACGTACGTTGTGTATTTCATATTCCTGCTTGTAGTTGCACGCCAGTGTGCACACTTCTCATGGCATCAGTTACATAGCGCCCGCTGGTTCCGGCAGTACAAGACTTTAAGGAGTAGCCAAAATCAGAGCAGCAGTCATTCCTTCTTTTTTTTTTACAGGAACACCACAGGAATTGCAAGTTTGATTGTTTTATTTGTAAAAGCAACACAGTTCGCATTTGTTTTTGAACACTTGGCGACCTTGCCCGGTCATTGTCGGAATACGTGACATCAGAGGCCGCCACTTCAGAAGTTTGCAGGTGATGCCTCCTCTTGTCGCTGGCTCTTAAATCGTTATCTCGCGAGCCAAAGCTTGGCCGTCACAATCGCGAACAACTAGCGAACGTACCGCACGAACCGAGAGATCGTGTCGTGTCTTTCGATCGGGCTGTGCTGTCCGTTCGCTGGTTCCTCCCGATGTTTATATTTTAGAATTTTTAATGTTTTCGTGGTTAACGATTTAGCTCGCGAAATTCAGTGATACTCAAGTGAGACCGGTTACTTAAATGAGAACATGTTTCCCCCGGCCCGATTATCGGCTTTCTTTAAAGGGGTGAACTGTCCTGGGGGAAAAATCGAGCCTTCGCCATACTAATCCCATCGCACACTGTGGGCACAACAAGAGTCTTAGAAATTTAGCCTGCCCTCGCTTTCTCCTTTTTTTTTTGCTCTCTCTAAGCCCGGGGGTCAAAGAACATTTAGGTAACCCTTGCACGCGACAAATTTACGAAGTCTGTGAGGTCCCCGTGTCGTCCTCGGGCGTGCAGCGTCCTTTCCCGCCGTGCTCGAAGCGTTTGGAAGGGTCCTCCAGAACGCAACGGTGGCCTTCGGTGCACCGGTCCAAGATCCACGAGTTGCACTGGTCACCCGGGCACTGCGGTGAAATAACTAGGTACAGTGCAGGGGGCAAAAGCTCGTCCAGACGCCACACAACAGTGCGTCCTGTCGTCGATGTCATTCCGACATTTCTCGCCATCTAAAGGCTAAGCTCTCGCGTTCCCTCATACTCCTAGTCTTGCTTGTTAGCCTCTTTTCTTAATTCGTCAGTGGCATACTGTACGTGAAAATGCAAGAACAGAAGAGTATAAAACAAAGTTCTACACTTACAGCATACAGGTACCCAATATCCCAATTAAAGCAGGGGTTGTCTTAATGAAAATTGCAAATTTATTTGACAACACTTGTTTACAAAGTGCCTTCGTTGCACCGAATTTCCCTAAAGTTCATTTTAACGCCTCTGCAATGCCATCAGGTGAATGTAGGCATCTAAATAAATAAATAAATAAATAAATAAATAAATAAATAAATAAATTTAATCGATTCACTATATTGTTTATACGGCACAATGGCGTAATTTTTCTTGTTTCAAGAGAGAGAAAGGATGCATAGAAAGGCAGGCAGGTTAATGAGAGGCAGTTCCGGCTGGCTACCCTTCACGGGGGAAAGGAGTAAAGGCATAATAACAGAAAGGCAGCGGAAGGAGAAGAGAGAGAGAGAAAGAGAGACGAGCACAAACAAATCGCGTACACCATAGAGCGGCAGGGGGCGGCATTTTCTTGTTTCAAGCTCCACACCAAGGTGAGTGGGAGTCCTTGGGAGCACTCGTTTCTGACAACAAGCCTGCAGAAGTCTCTCACGGCAACCTGCGACTGTTTGCTGTTTGTCACAACTGCTTTGATTGCCTTTGACCTGCTTGTGCTTATCAATCATGTCAGCCGGATATCGCGACAGTTATCGCCAAGAGTTTCACAACCACACCGCTGCAGCAAAGCATGCCGGTGTTTGTGATCCTCAGAGGACTCAAGGGCAACTGGAGTCGTTAACACGTACTTCCATCACAGAATTCATCTTTTTGCTTCTTATTTTACCTTGACGAGCTAGCTTATCGCTTGATATGCAAGTTGAAAGGGTTGAAAAAAAAAAAGAAATCGGCAGTCCAGGGAGCGCGGTCGACTAGACGTTGCCGCCACCCTACGTCTTTTTTTTTTTTACTGAAAGAGAACTTGCTGACAAAAATTCACAGTGCAGCTAGCCTCCATATGTTGTTCAAGGTTACCCTGAATCCGAAAAGCGGAGGTTGTGCTCGTGACGTCAGCGGTGCTGATGCGCATGCGCTCTGAAACGCAGCGAAGTCAGTTTATCGAAGGCATCGCACCTTGTAGCAGATGTCGCAGCAACCGCAGTGGTCCTTGTACGTTCCGCAGGCGCACTCCACGGGTGGGCAGCTTTCTGCAGTGCACGTGACCGCGGCGCAGTTCGGAACAGACGTAGCCGTGACGCTGCGGGTTGCACGCAAGAGAAACGGCGTAAGAAAAGTCATGAAACGTCAAGACATCCTGGTCATCTCATTTCACTTCTGTGGACGTACTCTTTAAAAGTGCGATGCCATCATAAGGCATTCTTTGTTCGTTGCGACACAGAATAAACGGAACCGATCCCGGAGGCAATGTTATGAAAGGCATTCGTGAGCGGGCCTGAGCGTCTTCGACCTCGAGTAGTTCTTTAAATCCGTTATATCCCTCTGTATTTTTGCAAAGGTTTTGATGCGGTTTGTAAGGCGGCACGATCCTGGATGCCATGTAATCGAAGGTTTCAATTAGTCAATCCGGATAGTGCTATCGCATTGCAGTTGCTTGTATATATAGCGTGAAGAATTGTGAGGTTCTCCAATTTTTGTGCAACCACCTTTCTTGGAAACATTGTCTTCTTCTAAGTGTTAAACTAGAGGAGTGATCAAATACAAATTTACAAATTTAAGGGGTACAAAACTCACCTAACCGGAACCGCGATTCGGCCTGCGCGTGGAGGCGGGGAGTCTGAAAACGTCACATTATCGAAGCCTTATATGCGAAGCAGGGTGCCTCTTCTAACCCCTTTATGGACAAGTCCCCACTTCGTTAAAATTCGTGTGATCGTTTTCTTTTTCTTTTCGACTTCGAATAGACCTGATAAACATAATAAACAGAGACTGCAACACTTCGGAGAAATCGCGCATTATTTCGAAATGACACGCCATTCTACGCGCATGAATCTCACTCACCTGAGACTCGCCACTGCGATGAACAAGAGTGCGACCAGGGCAGCCTTCATCCTGAACCTGCAAAGAACCGTTTCATCTTTCGATTTATCTTTGTCGTTTCCCGATAACCTAAATATAACGTTACAGAGATGACTTCACAAGGGTGCTTTATCATAAATTGCATATCAGTTTGCTTACTTCTCATTCAAAGGTAACAAAGAATAAGAACATAATCGGCGTGTTGCGGGAGTTTTTGCTTGCTCACGACTCCTTGGTGCCTTCCTTCATAAACCCACGGGACGCATCATTTAAGCGTTTTATCTAGTGGTAGTATGCGTGAGTTGCCTAGTGTGGTTAGGCCCAGCATTGCAGTACCTAAGCACACTATGAAACTTACTGATGCCCCCACTTTAAATTCTTACATATTGTCTAGGCACGTTTTCACACGCCTTGCACCCCGAACTCACACGCCTGCCAAGAAACACTCGTACGACAGGCACAAACGAACACACTGCCAGCTCCTGCGTGACTTCAATTTTTGCATAACCATACCGCCGACGACCCAGCTCTATACATCCACTGTGGGGGCCATTCGAGCCCCTTCGATATCTTATATAAACGTGTCCACCGGAACGTCTGCCCCCACTCCTTTCTTCTACTTACTTACCCTCCCACCTCATCCAGGGTGGCTGAGTACAGCCGCCAGCTATCAGGACCAGTGCTGTATGGCTACATGCGTTGAAGTAGTGCCTCGACACGCGATCAGAAAGGGAGGGCGTATCTTCTAAGTGTCCGCATAGTGATAAGTCCATTTCATCGTTAACATGAGAGCCCCAGGCAGTGGAATTCTTGCAGAAGTCGGCCGCGGTGCTGCAGTTGAGCAGGGCAGGCCAGCAGGAGGTGCTCCAGAGTCTCTGGTTCACCTCAGGAGGCACAGGCTGGCGAGGTGGGTTTCCCAAGGTGGTGCCGGCGGGCTGTCGTCCAGTAGCAGCCAACTCGCAGTCTGAGCAGCAACGAGGCATCCCGTCTTGGGAGGCCGTGCTGTGGAAGAGGCCGTGGAGGCCGGCCCAGGGATCCCGGTTTGTCCGGGTGGCAGGCGATGATGTGCCGGCGCAGCCTGTTTCTGGGGCTCCCATGTTCACGACAGGAAGATATCCTCTTCCCCTGTCGTAATCAGCTACCAGGCTTTCTAAGTGTCGTCGAGTACCTCGACTCGTCGGGGCTCTCGGCGAGACTACAGCACATTTCTACGAAGACGGATGGCCTAACGGCCATCCCACCGCCTCGGGCTTCCTGATTCGCCATTACTTCGTTTCTACTGGGCCACCTACTATACGGTCTACCTCCAGCCTACTCCTGCGGTCGAACCGACTGGCCCCTCCCTGCCGGGCTGCTCTGATGCTGCTAGGACGACCCTCTACCTTTCACCCTCCTACCCTCTCTCTCTTTTAAACGCATCTCCACCACCCTGCTGGCGCTGAGCCGTGCTCCCGCAGGGGCTGCAGAAAATAGTGCTGTCTTTCCTCCTTCCCCACAGAACCACTTCTCTCCATTTCATCGTTTGCTGAAGTGCTCATTGGCTGGGGACGCGTGTACCCGTGTACCCCAGTCAAGCCATAGACATGTTTAATAGGTGGACACTTACTGAATACTCCCCTAGGTCAGGAGTGGCCTCGAAATTGAACTTTAGACTGCCGCACCACGTCGGGCCAAGCGGAAACAAGGGGGGGGGGGATCAAACGGATGGGAAAAATTAAGTACTTATCGCACTGTCTTTCGCCTAAACGCTTTATTTTCGTTTACCGTTTTCATTCTATGCGGCCGTTTGAAATAGGGTAACCAAGAATATTGACAACTGCATTCCTTAATGCTTTGTCAGCTTGCGAGACAGTTATTTCAGCGAATTACAATCTAGCAAACTTCAGAGGAGTATCCACGCGATAAATGCGCCTATAGCAAGAAGGAAACTAAAAAAGAACGCTGAGAAGAAAACAAGAAAGACTGGATACGTTAAAGATGACGGTAAACACAGCTGACGTTAGGCTCGTCGTAGTAAGCGGCCGTCTTATTCGAAATTCTAGGCAAACCACACTGGGCTCCTTACCGTAAATGTGAGGTATACTGCAACCTAGTATTCCTGTGTCCGCTGCAGCAGAAGGCTGTGCTTGGCTCAGGTTAGTGCGGGCTGCCTGGATATGGGCGCGCTTTTATATCTGTCCGATTCCGCTGAGGGCAGCTACTTACAAAACCAACAACAAGCGTTGCGAGCGAAGACGCCAGCTTTCTTTTTGGACGTCTTCCAAGCGCTACTACAAATTTCATGACCTTCCCGCTTGACGAGGTCAAGGAGAGCTCGAAATAGGATCAGAGGTTATGGCGTAATTTGACGCATCTGTTTGCTCTCGGTGCGCACGTGTCAGTTGAGGAAACAGAAGCCGCTTGTTTGCCGAGTTGAAATAAAACGAAGAGCCAATCTAGCAGCTTTCGTGTGGCAATTCCGAAGGAGTAAGCGGATTTATGTGGTGGCGTTAGAGAGCGCCTTGCCAAGGCCGCCATGCTCTTTGAATCTGTTATGGTCAAGACCTAGACATGGAGTAATCGTTAAGCTGGCGACCACGCGCACGTGATTTGAAGTGTATAACTTAGTCCAGGGTTCGACGGAACACCGTCTGGCGAGGAGTGTACATTTTCCTCTTGACAGCAAACAAGCAATCGCCAAAGCTTGAAAGAAAAACAGAGTTTATGACGTTTCGAGCCCCTTACGCGTCTCATCTTCGCATAAAAGCGAGTTAAGTTGCATGGGCCGCGCCTTATATACGTGGTAGATGGCGCAGCGATCTGGTGTATATTTCTGGTAGATTTACACGCGTCCGATTCAGTGTAAGAGGCGTCGACTGGATTAATAATGATTCCAAAGGAAGGCGGGCCGATAGTTATTATTCCGCGTCGATGACAGTCGCTGAATTCCAATCAGTGTTGTAACTCGTGTTAAGGTGATGTTCAGCTAGAGCGTTGGCGGTGGTGCCTCCCTTAGCTACATAATTTCGGTGCTGTTTGATACGTCGTCTGAAGTTGCCTGTTTCTCCGATGTACGATGCGCTGCAGTTTTGTCAAGGTATGTTATATATCACACCAGGATGGCGTTCCCGTTCCAGTGGGTCTTTCACGCGGACCAGTTGGCTTCTTAATTTATACGGTGGCACGTGTGCGACTTGTATGTCATAATTCTTGAAAATTCTTGCCAGAGTTTCGCTTATGCCAGGAGCATAGGGAATGGGTGCAGTTTTAATACGATGAGTCGGTTTGGTTCTGGGAGGCTTTGGGAGCGGCGTTCCTGCTGACGTAGAAGTGGACGAGGGTAGCCATCACCAGCGAGATCATTTTTTAAATTTTTTTTTAATTCCCGCCGTCGTGCGGACTCGTCTGAGCAAAGACGCTTGAACAAAAAGACGCCACAGAGTGTTTGTAACCCTTAGGATGCATCGAGGCAAAGCTGAGATACTTGCACGAATGCGTGGGCTTCCTACGTATACAGTTGTGGAGCAGCCTCCGGGAGAGCGTTGTACAAGGACGTCGAGGAAGGCAATTCGTTCGTCGCTTTCTTCTTCAACCGTGAATCCGGTAGACCGTTCAATAGCGTTCAGGTGGTCCAGAAACGGTTTCACTTCTGACCGGCGGATCACGCAGAAACAGAGTTTTTGGAGTACGCGCGAAGGTAGCCAAAGCTTTGCTCTCGATGAATTCCAAGGCCAGGTTTGCACGGCATAGGGTGCACGGCAAAGTATTAATTGGAGAGCATGATGATGATGATGATGATGATCACCTTAATCTCTTTGGCACATAGCCACTCACGGGGATTGGCCAAGAGTAGAACACATCTTACATATGTGGTATGTGTAGAAACAAAAACAACAGCAGCAACAGCGAATACAACGAAAAAAAACAACAATAACAACGTGAACAACGACGACGATGAGTGAGCTTTTCGTATACAAAAGCAATTGGACCCATTAAATGTTCGGCTACGCGAGGAGGTTTTATTAAATTCCTCTGTTCCAGTAACTCAAATTGAAGTTGATATTTTTCCAAACGATGCCAAACGTTTGCTGTGTCAATACCTGAATGGTATTTTGGAAGACCACCTTACACACGTTGATACAAAGACCGTGATGGCGACTGATGCTTCTGTCTGTAAAGAGAGGGCAGGTGTGGAGCATCGTATCACCATGTATAAATTGGCCTTTCTTCAATAGACTACCTGACGCCACGCCTATCTTTCTGACTGAATTATTGACAATTGTTTTAGCTTTACGCAAATTGTCATAATCTCTGTCATCTGACATAATTTTAACCGATTGTTTGTCTGTCTGTTCTTCACTAACCATGTCCAATTTGTCAAATACCGTAGACACAGTGCATTCTTTCATCCCAAGGCATTTACGTCTCGTTCATTTAGTGTGGGCACCAGACCACAGAGGTTTAGCCTTAAATGAATGTGCGAATGCACATGCAGTCGCATCCCACGATATTCCCGTAATTCCCATCTTACTAATGTCGGCTTGCGTCACTACGGCGCGATTAAGAAAATACGTTTCTAGGAATAACTACGCCCAATCATCATTGACAGCATCTGTTTTCCCTCATCTGAATGCTTTTTGGAACAACAAATTGTGTTCCACTGGAAAACTTGGAAGTAACCATTCCGGCACTACGGTGCCGAGTCCATTGAACGTTTACCTTCACAGTTGTGGTCTGGCTATATCAACTCTCTGTCCATTATACAATGAGAGGGAATCTCTCCAACACTTCTTTTTACCGTGCCACCTGTTTAGTATACTGAGGAAACTATTTTTACCAGAACCCTTTCAATATTTGGCTTGAATTTTTACTCTACCTGTAGCTCTTTCCTTTGAGGCTATTCCATACTCGGTTACAGCCGCGGGAACGTTTGTGAAGCCCTGTGCAACTTTCTGCGCGGGTCAAAAAAGAATTCCATGCTGCACTTGTTCTTACTACTTTTTGTGCTCGCGCAATTTTTACTGCAATGTTTAGACATTTGATCATCCACATCTGTTTCAGTAGACATTTTAAGTCACATTTACAAAATAATTATTTCATTTCACCTTATTGTCATTAAAAATGATAATACCAGCCTTTTAACTGCCCGAATCATGGCCGACGCCCCAGGGTGGGTTGCGCTATTTCACTATGGAACAAGAAGGGCTTCAGCCTAACAGCAAATGAAGCAAACGCGGCTTTTTCTCTTTATGTTTAGCTCGTGGCCCTGTTGTTCGCCGCTGTCAGGTTTGTGTGCAAATATGGATACTGCGTAAGGGTGTACACAAGAAAAATACCTTTGCGCGTAATTTACTAAAACGTACTTCACCGATGCAGCTCAACTTAGTTTTCTCTTTTGCGTCCCTTTAAGCACCTTCCGGTTTTTTTCCTACATACGTTTTTCCCGCTAGTTGAAGGGATTCCGTAAACAGCATTATTGCAATCCGCAAATTAGTTTCTATTTCTCTTGTCGTGAATTGGTGCACTGTATCATCCGCATTTAGCCGAATGCACAACGCTGGCAGCCCGTCATGCGCTGAGAACGTCGCACGGTTGCAAACTTCTGCGGAAACTTGAAAGGTTTAGAAAATTTCGTGAAGAGCCCTTGGCAGAGCCTTAGGCTAGTCTAACATCTGCTTATCCTATATGGCAGAGTGACTTCACGGAAAGGCGGGGTTAAGTCTTTTCACAGCGACTAATTGTTCTTAAAGGACACTAAAGTGAAAAATGATTTCTTCTGCATCAGTAAATTACCGTTCTGGAACACCAAAGACACCACTCTTACAACGATAAGACGTTTGGTAAGACAGAAAAAGCGCAAGAACGAAATACGGGTGGCGACGCCTACTAATGTCCCCCCCACCTGGGGGCTGTGACGTCTTCGATTTTGATGGCCTCTTCTAGGGCCTACTAATTATATATAGCGGTGCAGATTGACTACATTGTGTTCTAAAGGAACCAAATATGGCAAGTTTCGGGAACCTTTATTCAGCCAACGCGGCCCAAATGCGAAAACATACTTTGGAATCCCTGACGTCACGCTGACGTACCAGCGCTGGGGTTTCGGCGCGAAATTCAAATACTGATACTTGGACCTTCATTTTCTCATCTAATAAGCAAACTATTTTTTTTAAATGACTGCCTGCACTGTTCTCAAACAATGCTTCATTAGTCTAAAGTGATTTATTATTTCGCTTTAGTGTCCCTTTAAGCAGCAAAGCTTTCTTTTTTTGCTTTTTTTGTTGAAATCGGCAACTGCTCGATCGTTCTCTAGCTTCGTTCTAATTTCTTCTTTCAGCAGATATTGTATTTCATAGTATGTACAGTGGAACTTAATTGTTTTTTGCAGACACTCATATGCACACACTCACATCAGCTAACAAGAGAGCATTCTACTTGATTGCACGAAAAGGGAATTGTCGGAGTCCTTGTGGTTTCCCCATTTTATGCAGCCGACATGAAAGATTTAATAATGGTTTCTTTGTTTTAATGGTATTAGCATTCCTCGTCTACTTCAGGCGTTTTTTAACTGTCTGTCTGTCTGTCTGTCTGTCTCTCTGTATGTCTCAGACTTTCAAACAAACTATCAAACTTTCAAACAAACTATCAAAGAAATAAAACTTTCACGTGCCTTCAACTCTGCTGCGTCTGTGGTTTAGTTTGAGAAAAAGAAAGCGTATGGACTTTTCCATCTTAGAGGGAGGGAGAGCACCATTTCCCTGGTCTGTTCTGTTGAGTACAAATAACGCGTGCTGCCACTTCTTCGGTGTTTTCTCAGCAGTCCCACGCGAGTTCGCAACAACCAAGAGGGACATTACGGTGCCACCCAGGAAGCTCTCCTTGGAAAAGTGTATAAAACAAATTGCCTAAACGTCTAGTATCCGGCAGTACCCGTAACCATCAATGGCGCCTCAATCGACGTATGTGCCTACCTTTATTCTGTGTCTCCGTCTCTGCACAATGCTTTCCCTCCAACGGTGTGTCGCGAAGCGTTGGGCGCAGAGCCGTAGTTATGAGGGAAAACAGGCGACGCCCAGTCGCACTTGCCCCACACGACTGGTCCTTGTGGTGTCGCGTCTCAACGTGAAGCTCGCAAAGCCTTAACGAGGCCAACCTACTGGTTACGGTCGTTGTTTTTTAGGTTTGCACTTCCGCCTAGTTCGTTCTTAATGGCGTGGTAAGAAAAAGGTAATTACGCCCCCCCCCCTTTTTTTTTGCGTCTTCTTCCCGGCCTTAAACTAGTTACGGAAAAGACAGGCATCTACTTGGACTCACTTTCTCTCGCCTTGGAAGCGTTGTATTCGTTAACCTCTTCTTTTCTTCTCTGTGGTATTCAGCAGTCCGTCGTCTGTGTAGCCTAGCTGCTCGCCACGGTAGCCTATTGGCCGTACGATTGCACTGCTGAGGTCGAGGTGGCGCATTCGATCCCAGCAGCGAGCGGCCACATTCCGATGGGGGCGTAAGGCAAAAGCGCTCGTCTGCCGTGCGTTGGGTTCACGTTAAAGAACCCCAAGTGGTAAACAATTAATCCGCGGTTACCCATTATGGCGTGTCTCGTAATTAGCTCGTGCAGTAGATGCTCGTCGGCGGTGTCGGATGCAAAGGCGTTCATGACATGTATGCGGCTCCTGCAAGCCTTCGATGCTTGCAGAGCTCAAAAGCATGGCTTTGGAGATGGATTCCCGTTACTCCGAGGGAGCCGTCACTTGCAGTTTAATTTCGAAGCCACCATGACGCGCATTTTATTTGTATTGTGCGCACTCTTGTGGTGAACAAATGTGACCAAATGCAGCAGTAAAGTCGAAAGGTGACAGCCAAGACGTGGACTTAAAGATATGTCACCAGAAAAGCACAAGAACTGGTTACGGTAACCAGCATAAATCCATTTCTATCAGCGTAGAAATGAACCATTGTTATTTTTATTGTAAATTTCAAAGCGTGTTCCTTATGACGACAGCGAATGTGCTGCTCAAGTGTTTCATCGGCCTATTTGAAACACTTGGAAACGCGAACAGATCTTAAGAGTGCAACGCTATTTGAGTAAAATGGTAATCATTTAGAGGGGGTGACATGAAACCTTTACACCAAAATTCACCCTAACAAAGTTCGAAACAGATTGGCTTAATACTGTCATTATACAAGCTAGAAATGCGTAAAAAAACGTAACGTGGTGCAATGTGCAGATTAGAGGCACATCACATGTGTAGAGGACATAATTGTCGTGCGCTATAACTCGTTCTTGTGCCGATATTTTTCTGTTTTTGCTTTATTTTTCGGTCGCATCCTCTTCAGTCACCTTTTACCCCCTTACTTTATTACAGGGTTGCCAGCCTACACAAAGTATGTTTAGTTTATACACTGAATAACACCCATACCTTCCGCACTCTTCTTCTCCTAGTATTTCTACAGTTCTTCCTTCTAAGTGTTCATCGTTTTGGACATGAAGATTCGGCAGAGATTCGAGATCTTGCCTCCAAGTCCTAACATCGTTTTGACTTAACATTGTCTTCTGTGACACAACAGAGGCTTGATGAGTTTGTCGAAAATGTACTTTGCATGCATGGAAAGCGATGGTAGGGCCACCAAATTTCAGTGACGTCCCGTCTGTGCGGTCTGTATGTAACTATGAAACGAACGGTAACGTGTCATTCTGCCGGATCACATAGGCGTGCTGTCGATAATATCTTTATTCCTGTACTTACGAAATATCTCAAGACTAAACGCGCCCTATTAAGAAGTTTGTGACGCATCAGTGGCGTTGACAGGTCTGCAGTGTCCCACTCCGCCGATTTCGAACGGCTTGTTAGGATCTTCCAGGACACATTTGTGGTCGTCGGTGCAAGCGTCGAGGATCCACAGGTTGCACTCGGCGCCGGGACACTGCACGTGAGAAATTTCAACGCTTCAAGAGTATGCACTTCGCAGTTTACCTGTCCTATTGTGCGAAATTTTAGGCATCATTAGTAACAAGTTTGTTGCGGAGCAATATTTTGCAGCTCAACACTTTAACCTCATAGCGAAACTGAGTGAGCGTTCGTAACGTTCCGCATTAGGGCAGTGCTCAGAGTACAGCTTAAGCCGTTATCAGGGATATAAGATTGTGAGAAGCCTTGTTTCGACTTTTACTTCCCTTAAATGGTGAAGTTCAGTCATCTTATCAACAGACCGGCTTAACCGAAAGGTCGCTCCGTGCATCGTTTCGGTCGGCAGTGGCGACGGGCGGAGTGTGTAAACGGCAGGGACGTAATCAACGCGAGCTTATCAAACGCGCTTACTTGAGATTCTTCGTTCAAGGGGAACAATTGCAAGCCCCTATGCAAGTCACGAAAGGAGTTCCACGGGGAATCCCGTCTTTTCAGCGAGGGGCAAAGGCACACTGCGTCCTTCAATGCAGCGTGCGTGCGGCCCCGGACATCTAAGGGCATCACAGAGCTGTTATTGCTCTGTTTCGTGCGGCTAGGAGCCGCTAGTCCCTCTAAGGAGGTTGTAAGGTCCTGAGAATGACGCACCTATTTGACCGGCTGCAGTATCATTCGTTACCGGTATTGAAAAAAATTGCCGACGATTACAATACTCCTTAATGGTAAATTTGAGCGCAAGCTCTGTACGTGCTTTCATTTTGAGGCCCTTTTGCGGCACTTTTCAACCGTAGCGATTGTGGCGTGACTGCCTCCCTGATCTGGAGACCGCGAGAGGGAGTGCGCGGGTGACGCGCGGGTGCGATTCACAGCAGCCATCGCAGACAGACAGACCTGGCAGACGACGCGCGCTACTCTGGCGCCACCTTGCAGCCGTCGTCGCCGCACTACGCCTTTCTTCTCACGCTCCTCACTATAGAGGCTAGAAGGTTATCCTAGTGTCGTGAAGGCGCGTGCCGACGTGAAATACTTTGCTATGCTCCGGCAGATGGCGCCAGCGCTCGCTGGCGGGTTGCTCTTGCGGGCTCCGGCGCGCTTTGCAGCGGGCGCTCGCAAGTGACCGGCGCTTTCCGCCGATTTGCAAGTTCAGAAAACAGGCACGCAATGAGGGCTAGTCAACCTTACAATATTGGCCAGTACGCTTATCGTGACTAGCGGTGAAATAAAACTTCGTTTTGGGCTAGTTCGCCCATAGCTGGTTATGATGGCAGCGTAAGAGATGAAGACACACAGAAACTAGACGGTGCACTTGTCATGTGTTTCTATGTGCCTTGTCTTCGTCCCTGTTGTGCTGCCATTTTAACCAGAGTGACGGAAGCTACGCAAGTGGCCGTAATAAAATGGGGTTGGTATATATTTTTTTTTCTACGGGATAAGCGACACTAATCAGCCCACAAGCGTGGAGAGAAAATGGAATGCATTCCGTTTTTCTCGTGCATATAGTTTATTGCAGCTTTACAAAATTGCACACTATGGTCCGCAGAAACGCTGTATGGGGAGCGCTCTCTATACCTATGTTACAAGTTTTTTTTTTTTTATTGCACAACGAAGGTAGGTATGTACAAAAGCAGGGAGCATTTTCGCGACTGTCATTCTACTGGCATCGCCTCATTTTCAGGAGCTTCTGTTTTTCTCTTTGAGTGCTCCGTTCCATGTTCTTTGCTTTTGCAAAGAAGTGCAGCCTCGTCAGTGCATAGAACTTTATTATGTTTGCTGTCAAACACCGCCCATGCTCACTGCAACCCACTTCTTTAAGCTTCGCTCCCTGGAGGAAATGCAAAAAGCAGACCATGCTTTCAGCATGAAGCTGATTCCTGCTGAAATACACAGTAAATGTGTCCTCAACTTTACAAACAAGCTCCTCAACAGCTTTGGAAAGGTAGATCAAGCCCCCATGATCAAACTGCCTGGTTAGTATAGAATTTGCATCAGAATCTGCTTGTAGGGGCAAAATACAAAGGCAAGAGGCACACTCTGGGCATGGAAATTTTTTTAAAGACTTTCTGACAACATAGCCGGCTATATAATATACTAATCTACTGTCACTGTGCTTTTCGACACAGTTGTCATGATCAAACTGCTTGCCTTGTGTTTTCAACACAGATTCTGCACACTCCAAATTGCCATCAGCTCATTAATAATTTCTGTTAGGTGGTCAGCCTTTCGTTTTCCAACATCACTCTTTCGTTTTCCAACGTCTCTCTTGATGTTCCTTGCCCATGCCTTCAAGCGAACAGGGTCGGATGGAGCGCGGAACAACGACACCTCTTCTATAGACGACTTGTAACCGCCCTTACAAAGGTGAACAAAACATGTCCTCTCTTTTTTTGAAGGCATTATCACAGAAGTTCAACGTCGCATCGCACCAAGCCGTGGCACTACGGTCTCAACGAAAATAAAGGCTGTAACAAAGTGAACTACGTCGGTACACGTGCTACCCAAAACTGACGACGACTTGTGTCTGCATTCCTTCGGCTGGCGTCGGTAACCCGCCACAGGAGCGCAGCGCCCTCTTCGAACTACCCCGCCAAGCATCCAAACTGGTTTCTCCGGCGCTTCGGGAAAAGGCGCCCGCTCCCGTCACTAGCATAACCTTCTAGCCTCTATATCCTCACGCCATAACCTCCTCTTCCTCCGCTTTCCGCCTCGTGGTTCCGCTACGCCCTCCTCTTGCGCTTTCCTTCTCGCGTCTTTCATCCGCCACTGCGCTCCGCGTTCGCTATTGCATTCTTCGGTGTGCTCGTTCACTCGGTTACACCGACGCCGACGCTCGCCGCAGGAACGGCTGCGCTGCGCTCTAAAAGACAAATCGCTCCAACATCTAAGAACGACCATTTAAGTACCGCCATCTACCGACAGAAAAAAATTTGGCATAAAGAGGTTTACTGAACAAAAGCAAAAGCTCGAAGTCGTAGGGTAAATATTATAATAATTTTTGATCGCTAAAATTGGCATCTGTAACAGCCCGGTGCAGTCTAACATTGACAGAAAAAATATTGAAAGGCATGTTTCTTTCACGAGTGCTAAGTTGTGTCGTTTGACAAACCAGGTTGTTTGTTTTCTTTTTGCTGGTGCCTCTGTGCAGATTAGCTTGCTGCTCTGGGATATCTTAATCCGCATCTACCGCAGTAGAACAAAGCAACTGACTTGCATAGTTACCAGCACCTCTGTCTCTTGACTGCGCCTTAGCGCTGTCTTCGACTCGGTTCACGCTTCCGATTATGGAAATCGCATGCCATGGCCCCCGTACCACCTGCCATAGAGTGCGAGCAAAGCCGGTCTACTTCTTTTAGTGCACCAACCTTGACTAGTAGCACAGCAAGCTGTGCGAGTTGGTTTCCGTGCATAATACGTTTACAGAGTGAAAAAAGAAACGATAAGTCCAGTTTTTTAACTCGTTCATGTTGAGCAGATCTTCAAGCACCCCGGCAGACAGAGAAAATGTTACGGTGAAGTTCAGTACCGATGTAGGGATAAATGCGAGAAAAATTCGTTGGCATTACGCCCCTTTGAGGTCCCGGATTCGTGATTTAAACCGCGTTCACCGTAATACAGTGTTCTTCAGGAGCTCAGTCGACGTATGGCAAGCCTCGTCGAGGAGTGAAGTGGGCCTGACATTATACATTGACACGTGTACTTGTTTGTCTTTATTGGGCGACACGTTTCACCGCCTAACAAATGTTATCGCACAGCGCAGGACGCGCCTGCATGTATCGGAAGTTTCTGGAATGTTATCGATGCTTCCATCCGCTGTCCGTGACCGAACCTTGTGTAATCTGATTGCATGTGTGCGCGACGCGAATAATGTAGAACTTTGTGGACGGCACGCGGGTCCCAGCGATTACTCTGGAACATTCGACGATTGACGTATAAAAGCCGACGCGGTTGACCCGCTGATCCCATTTTCGACGATCGCCGACTGTCTTCGCCGTTTTCGTTGAGCATTGAGTGTAGCCTGTTTTTCTGGGCACAGGTTCGCCCTATAAAGTTAGTTCTGCCATTCGCAGTTTTCTTGCTGTGTCCTCAACCGTCACTACCACGTGACAATATGAACGAAAGAATATGGGATTATGGGAAACAGAGGGCCTCGATATATATATATATATATATATATATATATATATATATATATATATATATTGTTATTTCTGGCGCTCTACATTCGTCATTAGCGCGAGTTGTGCGATAAAATACACCACGTGGCTCGGAGGTCCTGCTCGCACACTATGCCTCTGCGACAGTGGATATAAGTAAGATGCCCGCATCTTATATGAGCGCTCAACCCTAGATTGCCCGTAGTGCAGGCCTGTTAATAGGTATCCTTGCACATCAACATAGTTAGGGAAAAGTGGAGGGAACGGAAGTAGTGTGTAGATGAAGCATACCTTTGCTCCATGTTAGCTAATTTGCACACTTCATTGATCACTAATCTCAGCTCCCCTGCCGTTACCTATCCCCTTTGCCGTAGTAGCGTATATTTCTCGGCCACAGCCTGGTTTCCTCGGGTGGACCAATATGCGCTTTGTCGCCACTAAGACAGTATCTGACTCGTCTTATGCACCCTGTAGCTGTTATGAACAAGCTTTTGTCCTCCTTGAAAAAAAAAAACATCGCTAACTAGGAGACACACATCAAAATAAGCATTGAGGAGCTACGCTAGAGTGCACTGGGGGCGTAATCTGGGACGATCACTTCCGGCAATACTATACGCCTGGCCCATCAGCCACACGCTGGTTGGCTGGTTGAGCATTACGTCACACAAAGGCGATAACATCGCCAATAGTAATTATTCGAGAATAGGTCCCCTGGATAACGATCTGAGCTTCGAGCAGCTGGTACACGTTCCTTGAATGGTCTAAACTAATCCATAGAGGAATCGTATGCTTACAATCTAGTCCCTTTCTGTGACACTAACTTAATGGACAATCGGCGAAACCTCTCTCTTTCGAAGCCGGCGCTACCCTGATTAGCAATAAATAATTGCTATGCATGAGTCGCAAGGCTAAGCCCAGCCTGCTTCGACACAAACATCATCGTCACCGCCTCGGTGACTCCAAAAATCGCTCCAAAATTTCTGTACTTGTGAATATCCCATATTCTCAATTTTTACGCTTTCTTCAGCACCTCTGTGCCCACGTGTTTCTTGGTGTATTCTTGGTTGCTCCGTTCATACTTTCCATGTTTAGGATCTTTAGCAAGACCTTAGCTAATGTTCATAGACGTAATGCGCCTTGATATAAAGAAAAACAAAGCGACTGTGTTATGCGCACGTATAAAGCGAACGGCAACAATTTTCTACACTTTGAAGATACCTTTAGGATATGCAGGCTATCGGCGACCCGCATTCTCAAAACAGCTTTCCCGATTGTCCCTGTTCTCACTGTCGTACCTTGTAGCAGATGTCACAGCAGCCGCAGGTGTCCTTGTAGGTTCCACAGGAGCACTGCCACCTTGGACAAGTGTCCGGATTACACGTGATCGCCGCGCAGTTCGGGATAGATGTTCCCGAAGTGCTGCGAGAGTTGTTTTCTTTTTCAGAAAAACAAAAGAATATGCAACGATGGCGAATATCTGCAATTGTTTAAGTTTTTGATTTTTGTTGTATGATGTGCACGATGTGTATGATGGGCCCCCATGCAAGTCCTACGACTATTCAGTTGAGAGCGTCGTAGATTGATTGAGTCGCAGTACGGAGATACGGTGCTGTTACTCTGTTAAGAAGGATGACCAGCCAAGCTGTGTACGTGGGCCCCTTAACGGGGAAATGCACTTGCGCCGCGGGTCGGCCCGGTGTTGTATTATTTTCGGGATCAGTCACGTATATTTGGGGAGTGCTTAACTTCCTGCTTCACCTCCGCCACCCACGGGTCGGCCCGCCATTGCACTATCTTGGCTATCGGCCCAGGTATGGGGAGTACTTGACGCCTGCTTCTTCTGCGCCACGGCCTGGCCGGGCATTGGACTTTCTCCGGGATCGGGCCACGTATGAAAAATTGTTGGTCTACGTCCACAGCGACGGGATCCGCCAGAAACTAGCCATAAGCAGCTTAGCTGTAAAAGGCTAAAGAATGAAGTTGGATAAAACCGTCGATTGACATTTCACTTTGCAGCGCTCGATAGACATTCAACAGCTTCAACGGACTTGTATGACACCTTTAGCGCCAGCGGACGAGAACAGAAAGGAGCTGTTGACAACACAATGCCCTAGGTTCAAAATTTTGATTCCCAGGCAAGTAAATAAATAAATAAATAAATAAATAAATAAATAAATAAATAAATAAATAAATATACCTGTGCACAGTAGCTCCAAACTTGATCAATAAATCAAATGGAGCTTTAGAAAAAGGCCGTTACCTTATCTAACAGGTCGATAGACGGGATGCTTACATAGCTTTGACCATTCCGGTTGATAGCTTGTGCCTCGATAATTTCGTGCACATTTTTATCTCTGTGACTGGCCGCTGGCCCTAACAATGTCATCCAAGTTAGAGTACCAACATCTAGAACATACAGAGGAACTACAACTAAGATTACTTTCTGACCAGACAAACGCGTTGAACAGGATGGTTTGATGTGCTAAACGTAGCACTCACCTTGTTATGGTCACTGCGATGAATAGGAGGGTTACTAGGGCTATGTTCATCTTGAATCTGAAAGTAATAACATTTTGTAAGTTTTTTCTGCAGAATAGTTCAATGAGTACAGAAATTGAGTTATAATACATCGCTGTTATTTTGCCAGCAATTCATTCAAGCATAGTAAGATATATAAATAATCTGATTACTTTCTTACGCATGCCTTCTTTAGCGTCTTGTGTTACAAATTCACTGGCAACACCGACGACACGCACTGTGCATCCTCAACCTCCTTTATTACTGCCATTTTCGTTTCAGGCGAAATAATCCTTTAGATGCGCACGCGTAAAAAGCATCAAGTAGATTCGGGATAAAAACACGTTATCTGTGTAAGCGTGAAAGAAATTTCTGCTCGGCCTCTTAGAGAACACATGTGTCACTGACGCAATTCCGACCAGCTTTTCTAATGTAAAAAAAAAACTTCCAAGGTTTCACGTGCCGTTTGTTGCCTGCCTTTACCCAAAATCCTAACATCTCGGAATCGTGCAATACAATTGGTGCAAGCCCTGCAATGTTCTAACAGGTGTTCAGCATCATTATTTTCCATATCTGTTGCATGTTCCCTAAGTCGGCCAATCACGCAACACCCCGTCTGTCCAGTATAGATTGTTCCGCAGGGCAAGGGAATTTCATAAACAACGTTTGTGGAACACTCTCTGAAACGTTGGCCATGCTTTTTTTGACAGCCAACCTTCCGGCGTTCGCAAGATACGCGTCGGCTAAGCGGGGCTAGCTTCTTGGGAGCTGAAAACATTACCAGCACTTCGTGTCGGTTAGCCACTTTTTTCAGGCAGTGCGAAACCCTGTGCATGTAGGGAACCACTACAGGCTGCTCCTTGCTCACCGATTCTTTCCTGCTGGCACCAGCTTTCATCTTGTTCAGAAGCGCTTCTGCCGAAGACCAAGAAAGACTCAGGGAACCCAGCTGCAATCAGCCTGCCCTATTGGTTGTCAAAGCTAGCTTGCATCTCATGCACACACGACTGCCGGAGTGACGACTCCAGGCAGAGGTTTACGATGCCTCATTTTACTACTTTCGAGTGGGCGGAATTATACTGCAGGAGGCTTTTTTGCGCACGAGGGGATGTAAGCTCAGCAAATATGCCAATCGACAAACTTTAACCGTAAAGCTAAACACTGAAGCATGCCATTCACTGGGTCTTCATGGGTAAACGATAGGGACTTTCCGAGTTTTATAAACCCTTCTAAAACACTGTTTACCGTTGCCTCACTAGGAACAGGCCTTTGTTTGTTTAGAACAACTAAAAATCTTCCATGTAAGGAAACACTTTAAGGACTTTGTCATTATTATTATGATTAAAACGATTGTGTAAAGAGCGATCGATGAATGATAAAAAATATTACAAGGTATAGGATCTATGCAAGAGCCGATGCAAATGCCTTTCTTCTGCAAGTAAGCTGGCTCGTCAAATATGATAAAAGTGCCAAGAAGAGAAAAATCTAAAAGGGCTAAAAAGTTGTCAACAGTGATACCAGCGGTGTCTTGGAAAGATACCGGGCCACTTTCGTCTATGCAAGCTTTTGCAGAGACAAATAGCTCAGAAGGAGGCACTGAATAGCATAGCTATTCCACGTCAACAGAAAAAGGACAATCTATGTCACTATTCTCTGCGAGAAAATTGGCTACATCCCCAAAGCTTTTTGCAAAAAGAAAGGATCGGTTATTTTCAGGGTTAATTTTGACCATCATGGGATCTTTAACGTGTACTCAATGAATGGTCACAGGCGTTTTTGCATTTCAGCTCCATCGAAATGAGGCCGCCGTGGCCAGGGTTTCATCCCGTGACCTCGTGCTTAGCAGTGCAGCACCATAGCCGCTAAACCACCGCGACGGATTCATCCTGCTATGCATTTTACCGTTAGTACGAAACACTCTAAGCACATTAGCAACAAGAATACTATAGGAGACTATAGGAAAGCAGACTTCGACGCCGTCAATAGCGAGTTACGCACGCTTCTTGACACATTCCTGACTTACTTTGATGACCGTTCTGTTCAAACTAATTGGGACTTGTTTACTGATAAAGCAAATGAACTAATAAACGAGTATGCTCCCTGGTATGACACTCACATTAAACGACTTTCTAACCGGAAAAAGCACATCTACCGCTCAGCTAAGTTGTCCTCGAATGCTTCTCATTGGACGGCACACAAGATGGCTTCTAACAACTATAGGCAAACATTCAAATATGCAACACGTAATTTCCTTACTGTTACTGTCCCTCTAGACCTCTTTCCGATAAATCAATCTTATTAGACGACTGTATTGGGCAGCCTGTTTGTAAAAATGACTCTGTAACTAATCTTAAGGAAGCCTTCGTGAAAAAAGTTTCGGGAGCTCTCAATAAGCAACTTCCTGAGTCTAGTAACTATGATCATCGTGTCATGCTTCCAGCGATAGTCAATACATCTGGTGTTGCTAAACTTATTCACAAGCTCGACTACAATTCTTCACCTGGCTTCGACTCAATTACCACTAATTTTTTAAAGAAAACATTTCTGCGTACATTTGTACTACTTAATCAAAAATTTTCAGCAGTCATTGAATACAGGTGCTTTATCTTATCAATGGAAGGTTGGGAAGATTGTTTCCCTTCACAAATCTGGCGAGAAAAACTTAACTATCGCTCCGTTTGACTTATCGGTACTTGCTGCCAACTGCTAGAACACATTGTATTCAAAAGCCTCGTCGACTTTGTCGAAGATAGCACATTTTGCTTCACTTAAATTTAAGTGGCAAAAGCACGAAATTATTATGAAGAACGCTGAAGTGGGGGATTCGAGATTAATTTAGACCACCTGGGGTTCATCAACGTGCACCTAATCTGAGTACACAGGTGTCTTTGCATTTCGCCGCCATCGCAATGCGGCCGCCGTGGGCGGGATTTGATCTCGCAACCTCGTGCTTAGCAGCGCAACTCGAAAGCCACTAAGGAATCAGGGCGGGTATTTTATTTAAAGAATACATTGTTGCGCCAAAAAAAGTAAAATAAAGACTTGGGAAGGAAGAGTACGAAAAGACAGATTTATTTGTTTCACTTGCATAACATCGCTTTGGGAACTCATACTCATGTGAAGCTCAATTCGTAACTTTCACTGGTCACTTGCATCGAATTCTTGATCGCTCATCACGCTCTGACTGCATTTCTGTTTTTAGATTCCTCACAAGCATTCGATAAAATCTGTCACAAACTTCTAATCCCCAAACTAAGCCATTTCAATATTGGTGCTAATCTTCTAAGGTGGATCGAATGTTTCCTTGTTAATGGTTCACAATACGCTGCTGCTAACGGATACGATTCCGCGATGTGGTCTGTTGTCTCCGGAGTGCCCCAAGAATCGGTTCTCGGCAGTTGTTTTTAATATATAGTGACGGCCTTCCTTCGCAAGTATTTTCCAGCGTTATTTCATCACTGATAATTGTGTTATCGTTAAAGATATTACTACAGTATGTGATACTAGACCGTCTTCAATCCGACCTAGATGTAATATCTAACTGGGGCAGTTTATGGTTAATGGAATTAAATGGTAACAAGTGTGAAGCTATGCATGCACCTAGGACACCTAGCTCCTCTCAGGCATAAATAATAAGCTAAACAAGCTTTCTTTAAATGAAGTAAACTCGTACAAGTACTCAGAAATTAACACGACGTTCAACGTTACCTGGGCAACCCACAATGTGAACAATGCTGACCGCGCTCTTGGTTACTTAAGGCAAAACTTTTTTAATTTCTCCAGACTCTTTAAAATGTTTCTTTATAAAACGCTGATACGCTCGAAATGAGAATTGATACATCAGTCTGGGACCCCAATAACCTAAACATAATGAACACATTTGAATGAGTTCAGAATAACGCTGCTGATTTTATTGTGTAGAAGTATAACAGGACGTCCAGTGTAACAGCCACGAAAACTAGCCTTTATCTTGCATGTCTTGCAGCTCGACCTAATGTCTCCCGTTTATCATTATTTCAGAAACTTCTTTTCTCATACAATGCCACAAGGTGTGTTTGTTCGTACTCCATATTACGTATCCCATCGCATCGAACATTCTTATCAGCTTCACGTCTCTTTTTGCAACGCAAATATTTTCCCAGTCATTCGTACCTCGGACGTCACAAGAGTGGAACCACAATTCACGCCAACACTGTATGCATGAGTGATAATTCCTTATTTTCTGACGCTTTAGACAGCATTACTTACTAGAATGCGATTTCACATGCTTGTATATAGATCTTGTACTTTCTTTTATAATAGGGACCATTGTATTCCTACCGAATTGCGTACGTAAAATTGAATTTATTATTTATTATTTTTTTGCTCATGTAATACTTTTGATATGACCTGTAATCCACTCCTCTCTGTGATGCCTTAACGGGACTTGAGGGTATAATAAAGGAAATGAAATGAAATGTAGTCTGATAAACTTCCGCCTATTAACATTTGCCGATCGAATGATTTCTGTGGGAACCGTAATATCTTTCAGGAAATATCTGACATTGAGAGAAACAACCAACAATACTGAAAAGAAATGTTAGTGTCAGAAATTATAATCACGTGATTGGTAGAATTCGTGCTGCAGGTAATTATGGCTCTCCTTAAGATCTCATAAATGTCCTTGCGCTCATCTTTCTTGAGGTTAGTTGGGCCTTTGTGCTCGATTTTTGAAGCTTAATGCATAATTCTCGTCCCCTGCCTAGAATGACTCGAAAATGATCTTCAAATATTGGGTGGTCATTTTTCAGTCCGTTAGGACTGTGAATTGAGAAGTCTGAAGAACCACATGCTGCTTACAAGGCATAGAGTTTTTTGGCAACTCATCATAATGACCTTCTATTATTTCTGAAGAACCCCGGTGGGAATTCCTCTATTCTTCCCCGACTTTTGTCGTTCAGATGCACACAGTCTAAAATTTTCACTACGCTAAAAAATCGTGCTAGAAAGGGGTAAAGGGGTAAAAGCGCTCTCTGCGATCGCTTTTAGCATCACCAAGGTTGATACACGCACATGTTGATACATACACATCAGTTCTCGGTGCGCGTACATTCTTGCATAAATTTAAGCACCACAGTTGTCGTTTGAGAGTCGAATTGGAGGGTTACTTCTATCTCTGTCGTCAAAGTTTCTTCAAAGTGTCAGCGGACTTCAATAATGCTACATTAGGACGGTATACTATATAAGGGGGTAAAAATAAAGCATATACACGCTTTTCACATCGCGAACTTCAGCGGGATCTTGTGGTAATATTAAAATATTTTATTTGGCAAACAATTTCACATCCGTTATTTTTTCAGTAATCGAATAAGTCACACCTACCAACAAACATCGAAGCCCGTCGAAGTAGAGACTCACGCAAGCGTTGGCTGCTTTCAGCGCGCACATTAAAGTGAATTACATGCATCGTCCTGCAACATGCAACGTCCTGTGAAAGGAAATATCATTTGCGAATAAGAGGCTTTCTTGCTCCACCAAGAGATCGCCGCTGTTACTATTACCTCATCGTAAGGATCACTCGCTTCTTTTTTAAGCGATAACGTGCAGCGGCCTAGAAACATTCTTTTTTTTGTAGTGTCGTAAAGTCACGCCAGCTGTATGGATATATGGACAGTCACGAATTTTCTTCATTCGTGTAGCTATTTGTGTAGCTGGTTTAGAATGAATGGAAGCAACCGTGTATATCTTATACACAAGTACTTACCGATCGCATTATTTCACCGGTCATCTTGATTGACGTGATATTCGTCAGCTGTGTTGCGTTTATGTTAATACTATTGTGAATGTTTAATTTCCGCTCGCGCATATCTGTACGACTACTCTCATAGCGCCCTAATGAAGGTCTAGTTGGTGTGTAAGTTAATTAAGTAATTACATAACTAAAACTTTGCATATTGCCACTGACACAATAATAAATGCGCGCGTGAGTTTGGTTTCATCGCTCAACCGAACGTGTTGAAAATTTCATGGGACAAGTTTAAATAGGACAACAGACGTTATTGATAGTACTTGCATTTTTCTACGCATGAAAATTACTTGTTGTGCTAGCTGTCCCTGGTGCTTAGTAAGAAAAAGGTTATTGTAACTGTGGCAAAAAGATAGACAAAGAAAAAACGTCGAGGACAAGAAAAATGAGAGCTTCTCACCGCAGTCTTAAAAGCGTCGTGCCCCCAAGATTTCAGCGCCTGCTTAAGCGGGGTGTCGCGCGTGCACGTGTTCAAAGTTGTTTCCACTATGAGTGCTGTGGCGTCTTTATATCCACTGCAAGTGGCGAGAGTGTCGCCACCGACAAGAGCACGGCCACATTTTGCGAGCCAGCGAGCCGGTCTTGGACGCGTTCCAATGGGCGCGGCACGACCTTTTCGTGGTTGACGGGATCAAGGCGGGAGGCAGGAGGAAGACCACAGACGATCGTATGAGTCGGAGTCGTAATGTGTGCTTAATCGCCCATTTAGAAACGTTTGCGGCTTGGCAATGGATCTAAAAGAAGCTCAACAAACCAAGCGTGAGAGTGTTGGAACTATAAGCGAGGCCAGTGGCATATCATGTACTCTGTTCGAAGAGCTTTTTTCCCCGCCTGTGTAGTGTGTAACTCGTTGCAAGTATAACACTGCGGTATACCTAAAATGCTTGGGAACTTTGATTAAAAAAAGGCGGATGTCAACTGGGAGATGGAGACTTCATATGATCGAGTTTGCAGATCATGATCAACGCCTCGATGAGTCCACTCGTCGAAACACTGGCTTTAGCCGGACGCGTTAATTATTTTGCTAATATGCAATATATACACGGTGTTCCAGCGAGCACTTTCAAAAAAAATTTTAAAGGTTGGGTTGCCTGTGGGACATAGCACAATTCAAGTTCATGAGCTGGTCTACTCGAAGATGCGGACAGTACTTGCAGAAATAAATGAGATGCATAATCATCTAATTATAAAAACATAATTAAGTTCTTAGATAATTAGCTTATGGTCTATATTGCAATTTATAAATTCTAGCCGTGGAATTCGCAAGGTGAATCCACTTGGAGCTAGTTCTGATGATGAGACCAGCTTTGAGATATTAATTCCCAAACGTTGCCAAGAAATGCATTGGCGTTCCATTCACTTTCTTAGCAAAACGTCGTTTTATGCATTGATGCACAAAAGCAAATGAAACGCCACTGAATTTCTCCACAAAGTTTGGGAATTAATATCTCGAAACTGGTGTTACATATTCAGAGACCTGGATCGGGAAGAATTGAGGATAAGAGTTACTGGAGAATACCTTAGTAACTTGCAATTCGCTGATGATATTGCCTTGCTTAGTAACTCAGGGGACCAATTGCAATGCATGCTCACTGACCTGGAGAGGCAAAGCAGAAGGGTGGGTCTAAAAATTCATCTGCAGAAAACTAAAGTAATGTTTAACAGTCTCGGAAGAGAACAGCAGTTTACGATAGGTAGCGAGGCACTGGAAGTGGTAAGGGAATACATCTACTTAGGGCAGGTAGTGACGGCGGGTCCGGATCATGAGACTGAAATAATCAGAAGAATAAGAATGGACCGGGGTGCGTTTGGCAGGCATTCTCAGATCATGAACAGCAGGTTACCATTATCCATCGAGAGAAAAGTGTATAACAAACACTTGTCTTACCAGTACTGACGTACGGGGCAGAAACCTGGAGGCTTACGAAAAGGGTTCTACTTACATTGAGGACGACGCAATGATCTATGGAAAGAAGAATGATGGATGTAACGTTAAGGGATAAGAAAAGAGCAGATTGGGTGAAGGAACAAACGCGAGTTAATGACATCTTAGTTGAAATCAAGAAAAATAAGTGGGCGTGGGCAGGACATGTAATGAGGAGGGAAGATAACGGACGGTCATTAAGGGTTACGGACTGGATTTCAAAGGAAAAGAAGCGTAGCAGGGGTCGGCAGAAAGTTAGGTGGGCGGGCGAGATTAAGAAGTTTGCGAGGACGACATGGCCACAATTAGTACTTGACCGGGGTGGTTGGAAAAGTATGGGAGAAGGCTTTGTCCTGCAATGGGCGTAACCAGACGGATGATGATGATGATGATGCCATTCAGGGCATTCGCTTCAAGTGGATTTGTTTTGCGAACTACACGGCTAGAATTTGTAAATCGTAATGTGAGCCACAAGCAATTAGTTTTAATTAGTGAATATTTGGTAATTAGTCGATTATGCACTTCAGTTTCTCCTGCATGTAATGTCCGCCTTTTAGAGTCGACCAGCTCATGAATTAGAATTGTACTATCTGCCACAGGCCACATTTAAATACTGTTCAAGATGTTCGCTGAAACGCCCGGCATAGCAACTGCCCATAGCACTTAACACTACTTTGTGCCACATCACCTTTCCCTGTGGGGTGAAGCCATAAAACATTTTCTGGTATAGTGGTGTCATTGGTGTTAATTTACTGTATGGCTGCCGGCATAAGTCCTAGTTATGTTTATGAAGCATTGTTTAGGAAGTTTTCATTAGCAATTAAAACTTGTGCTTCTCAATTATTTTGGGCCTTCTGTTGTGTTTGAATGCTGTCTTGCCTCTTATAACTAGATTTTCGCAAATATTCTGTTTTGGATTGCGATGACTTCGAGCGTCTAATTCTTTCCTACAATATAGATAAAGGTCACGTGGACATATCGAGAATTTCCGGAAGAGCATCTTTTCTTAATTGCATTTCTAATTTTTCAGGTAATTAATTTCGTTACATTTATTTACTCTCAAGGCCGTTCGGCGTTACAGAGAGGAGTGGATAATAATCAAGAATACTTGTGTAGAAGGCAGAATAATCAACATGGTCATATACAGCCGACTTAAGGCTTCAGGTATGTACGCATCCAAGGTAAAGCATACACAAAAATCATTGGCCACAATTCGGAGTAACTGAAATTCAATTAGCCTTTCTATGGCACTGCACATAAAACCAGCGGTCGCCTCGTATGAGAGCTACACTTACATCCGGCTCTAACATTAGGGAGTGTTTGACGCAGCGGGTAAGTGTCAGGGGCGTTTATAACCAGACATTTTGCAGCCGCTCACTGCTAAGCGCTAACCTAACAAGGCGGTAATCTAGATGGAAAGGCAAGGTTAGGAAATTTAGGTAGGAACGGCAAGGCAGGGGTGAGTGGAAATTGCTGGGAAACGGTCTTGGTCCTGCAGTGAACATAGTTAGGCTGCATGGTTAAGTAAACCACAAAGAGATCGGGAAGTTAGGATACGGGGCGCAGATCGGGTAAATAACAGCGACGCACTTCCGAAATGTTCATGAACAACAATGCTCACTGTGAAACGCGTCAGACACAGCGAAGAAATAAAGAACGCGGAGAGAAATGGCCAAGGAAATGTTAACTATGAACTGAAAGAAACCCAGGTAGAAATCACGGCTTGAGGATGCGTTGTACAACATAAGTGTAAGGCGAGCTGAGCTAAGTCTACGTGAAAGTGGAGTCACTTCTTCAGGAGTATTTAAAAACTTGTAATCTATAGCCCACTAAGGACCAAAGTGCCTTGTCACCTACAGATGGTCGTTAGGGGCTGCATACGACGCACCCAGTCAAGAGCGTTATTTCTTGTTTCATCGCTAACGGATCGTGGCAAATCGCGCATTTGTTGCTTAGGTCCACTCTTAGGTCCAATGCCCTGCCCTTCAAAACAGCGGCGAGTTTTGGTTTTATTGTTCAATATACCTGTCAGAAACTGGTCTAATAGGAAAGCTTTAAAGATTGAACATTTCATATACAAAAGCCTAAGGTTACCCGCCATGTCATCTGTATATACTAGTATCAGGTCCACTTGCACCATCTCGTATTTTTATTCTCTTTTTCTCCCACTTTCCTCTGGAATCTCTTAATCCCATTCCCCATCCCTATTTGGAGTAGCATGCCTTCTGTTGTATACGCGCCGGCAAAATTCTCTGTTTCTTTAATAAAGGGTCTCTGTCTCTCTCTCTCTCTCTCTCTCTCTTTCTTGTCCCATTGTTGCACGGAAGCTTGAAAGTGTAGGCTCCTCGAGCAAACGGTTTGGCGCACGCGTGTATGGGGCATACGCTTAAGCTTGAGCTGGCGGGAGCCCGGAAGGCAGTGAGTTTGAAAGCCAGAGTGTTATAGGCAGCCGGAGTGGGCGCTCAACTTGAAAGCGCCACAGCAGAAAGCCTTAGCGAGGTGTTAAAAAAAGGGACAGAGTCCTCCCAGTGCAGTAAAGAGTGTGAGAATAAGACAGTACAAACAGACGACATAGGGGCTGACTTCCACCTAAGTTTATTGGGGAGTGGCCAAAGATGTAGTAAAAGAACACGTACACACAAAGAAGGATAAAATAAAACTAGAAAAAGTAACACAAACGCGCTCGCTTAAAAAAAAAACTATTACATTCGTGACTTCCCTGCTATCAACCACGCCATATAACAAGTCCGGCTAAGAATATGGTTATCTTTGTACGGCTGCAACAAGGTTTTGGCAAGTAACCCAGCAGTCAACTCCGTATGCTCAGCTTAGGTTCTGACCCGTTAAATGCGCCCGCTTCACGATCTGCGCGAGACAGTGGCATTACTAGGCTTGCAGTGTCCCGTTCCACCGTGCTCGAAAGGAGTCGAAGGGTCGTCCAAGACGCACTCGTGGCCGCTGGAGCACAGGTCGAAGAAGTACGAGTTACACTGCTCTTCCGGGCACTGTGTCGGAGAACGAGAACAGCTGAAGAGACAGGCCGTTCGTAGACGCAAGCAATGGTTCAGTTAAGAGTGTACAGAGCACCGAAACACCCTTAAGGGCGGAACCTTGAAGATTTGCATAATACTGCGTAATATTGAGGCTTCAATGACGTTTTCATGAATAGAATATGATGGAGTGGTGCGTAATGCTTTTATGCGAGTAAATGCAATGTTGTGTAGGTGTTCAATGGAAGATTTCTTCTTTTTTTACTTGAAAATGTTATCTGGTCCTGTTTTAAATGTTACCAAAACACGCAAGCTTCCACGTCACCGCTCGCGGTGGTTTTTTTCTATTTCCTCTTTGGAATCTGCGGACGACACACATGGCCGCTCTTTATACCCGATGCGAGGAGAACAATGACGACTGTGCAGACCGGACGCGAGGAGGAACGCTATCCTCCTCTTTACCCGGCGACGAACCAATCGGAGGGGCCCCTCGGGAGGTGAGTGGCACCTCTTCGCAGCCCCTTGTGGAGCTGTACGCGGAGTACGTGACTCGCGCGCCACACACAAACGGAAATTACCGGGCAGGCGCGCATCCGGCCAGATACGGAAAAGCATGTCCGGTTACCAGAGACAGCCATTACCGTTAAAATAAAATCACGTGCACGATGGAGAGTTTTAACGTTGGTTCAACGGAACGAAGATAATTTGTGTTTCCCCTGTTGTTTACACGGATGATACCAGAATTTGTTCAACCGAAGAATCATCTATTGAACTAATTAATGGAGCAAACATGTTTCTAATAGCATTAAAATAATTGGCTAACCAAAGCTACTTAAGGATAAATGTCTCGAAGACCAAAGCAGTACTTGTTCGCACTAAAAAGAAAGTTGTTACAATAAATAGTTTTCTATCAATAGAATGTTCTCCAATGGATATTGTACCAAGCTTTAGAACATCAGGAATAATTTTTGACAAAAATGTGCTATGGAATACACAGATTAACAACGTGCAAGCTAAGCTGTTGCAGTTGGACTAATTTTCGCGAACCGCAGTGTCCTACCACGTAGGATTATGAAACATAAAACACCTTCTTTCTATGTCGGCTAAACTATTGCCATATGATATGGGAAGCAACGACACAAGTCGACCTCCTAAAATTACACATATTAAAAAAAAATAAAAACGTTTTTACGAGCTATAGATGATGTTTCCAATTTCAGCCACGCTTCTTGTTTCGCAAATACGATATTTTGCAAATCGCTGTGATCTAAGATTATAGAATTTGTAAAACATACAAGCAAGAGCTAAAAAATGGTACGTCCTTTTCTGCCAGGAAACATTACCGCGTTTCCCGCAAGAAATAAAGAACGTAGGAAAGTGCGAACATACAAAACAACATACGCCCAACAAACATTGAAATGCAAGTTACCCAGACTACTAAATACATGAAACAGAAACAAGTTTACTTTGGACAGCTTACCGTTCAATGGATTACGATTTTTTTTCCAAACCCTCTTAATACCTTTGTTTCTTACCACTGCAACTGTCTGTAGATGTGACATTAGATTTGTTATATTTATTTTCGTTGCCATAGTGTAAACCATCTTCCTTTCTCTCTTCTTCTTTTTCTTCTTTTTTCTTCTTTATTTCCCTAAAATTCTCGCAATTCAATATGTACTTTCGCGTTATTGAGCAGTTTCTGTAAGTTTACTACGATTTATGCATATATGACATCAAATAGCTGTGCAGCCGCTATTCTGTAGGAGCCTGTGGCTTCGTCAAGCTGTGTATGCAGCTTTTCCCGCTAGTCTCCAGCGTGATGTGTGTTTGATACGAACAAACTTATTATCATTACTGTTCTTATTATGATCCTGGTGGTATGATGAGTCCGATGCTCAAACCCATAGCCCACATGTGCGCCCAAATGTTTCACTCGTGCTAGAATTACGTACCTTATTCGCTGTCCTCTAGGCGTAATTTACTTTCCTGGGACTCGTACTTGCGCAAAGTTCGAAGACAGCCATATCGCGACACTGCGAATCGCGGGATTCAAAACAAAAAGCCGGGAAGGCTCGACTTGCGCGGTGATCGGAGGCGTCAGATCTGTTCGACGCTCAGCCACCACATCTCACCTTGTTGCATAGGTCACAGCAGCGGCACAGGTCCTTGTGAGTGCCACAGCTGCAGTGCAACTGCGAACAGCTGTCCCGGTTGCATGCCACTTCAGGGCAATTGGGAGAACGCGTAGCGGAGGCACTGCGAGTTTGCCGAACAGTTTGTGTACATACTGTCACATTTTTGTACTGAACAAATGTACACTCGTATACTGCACTGTATAACTTTACAACATGCGTATGCAATATGCTTATACTGTATTCCTGTTAAGTATGCAGTAAGCTCTCAGTGTTACGAATGCCAGTTTAAAGAATATTTCAGAATAATGAACTTTTAGAAAATCCCTGGCGGTTTTCCTATGGGTTCTGTGCAAAAAGTCTTTCAGTGGAACGAATTTATGAATATCGAATATTTAAGTTGAACGAACTTGATAATCAGTTCAACGAAGTTTTGCGCTCTGCAGCGCTGGCGTAGCCGATGCCTGCCCCCCATCCCCTCCAACACCCAATTAGCCCCTCCAGCGGTAGAGGCGCAGCATCGCTTGTGCTTATAGCGCCGGCAACACAAAGCGGCTGTGCGGGAGACGAAAACGAGCTACGTAGGGTGTCTGTTTCTCTTTTTTCTTTTTTATTGGTTTAGTTCAGCCATCACCGTTTTGGATAAGGGCAGCAGGATTGCAGTTGGTGCGTTGTGCTTCAACTTCCGTTATGACTTTGACGAAACATTGATGGCCGGGAATATTTTCAGTGAATGGCTGCTGAGCATGAATGAAGCAAGGAAGACAAAAAGAAATATTCTTCTGAATGTGGACAATTTCTTTGCACACCTTGTCGACGTCCATTTAAGCAATGTGCGTGCCGAGTACCTCCTGACAAACTGCACCAATGTGCTTCAACCGCTCGGGCATCATTCAAAACTAGAAGGTCGTGTGCGGACGGCGGCTTATTCAGCCGACTTTTCTCAACAAAAGGATTCGCAATAATGTCCCCATCAATGTCAGGCAACCGGCCGAGATGGTGACAGGCTCCTCCTGGTGGACAGTAACACCGGCTACAATGAGAAGCTGCTGCCATAAATCTGGCCGTTCTCGCCTCTGCGGTGAAAGCAAGCAAGAGGAACATCGTGACGGGGTGGTCTACCACGGGATGTGGTCAAAAGTCTGTTACCAGCTGCACATTGACAGCTGCACCTCGTTTGAAGACTATGTGCAGTGTGACAGTGAGTTCGTTACCTGTGCTGAACTGTCAGATCTGGAAATTGTTTCCAGTGCTCGTCCCAAAGAAGAAGAGTGCGACGAGAAAGAGGCAATGGTAGAGACAGATCCAAATCCTGTAACTTTAGCTGATGTTGTAGAATGCCTTGGAAAGTTGCGAGACTTCGTGTCTCAGCAACAAGCTGTGCCAGAGGAAGCGCACAAAAACATAAACTCTCTGGACAGCTTTCTTACTTCTGTCGCTTTAGAAGCACCAACAAAAATTAAAATTTGCACTTCATGTACACTGATACAAAGTGCTCACGGAGTAAAGCGCGACAGACAGCATTTACTAGAACCCTGCATATGTGCAAAATACTCGAGAGTACCATTTGATGTGGCTAGGAATTTGGTCACCAAAGTTGAAGCGGACTCTGTTCTAAGTGTACGCGCCAAAATTACGTCGATGTGACACAAACTGCAGCGGGTGGAAACGAAGGTAGGCGCATTAGCTAGCCCTCATTCCGTGAGCACTGTAGATAACTCTATAAATCGCATTTCGCACTTTTGATTCGATGTCTGCTGTTCCCTATGCAGTTCCATATTCTTGTAAATTTTCAGTTTAGGGAACTTTCAGTTAAATGAACTGCTTCCTTGGGGCCCTTGAAGTCCACTCTGCTGAGAGTTCACTGTACTTATTTATACTGATAGTCTCCGAAATGACCATTATAGGACTAATAGCACGTGACGTACTACGCAGCTATTTCACTTACATCGCATACATGTTTTCGTCAGAGTGGACGAGATAGTGCGCGCCGATAGAGCAGGTAAGGTAGTGCACGCTGAGCATTTTCTGTGTAATTGTAAAAATGGGATTTTGTTGGAATGGATGCGCGCTGAAGGCCTAGAAAAGTTACATATGGTTCCGTGTAAAGCGGTGCACGAAATTTTTTTCTGAGCTTATTAACCAGGCACTAGATTATGTTTGCCATTACATGTACATATATTATTTGTACGAGCATAACCGCCAACCACTTTAGCGCAGGTCACTACTGAAGTGTCTCATGAGTGCAACTTAGCTGCTCGATTTCAACTGTTACTTTAGAGCGCAGCTCTTAAGCGCCCGTTCCTGCAGCGAGCGTGGGCGTTGGCGGCCTACCTCGTAAAAGCTCGCTCACATTTGGCCCACCCGACACCGATTTCGGACTGCCGACTTTCGGTGACAGCGTTTTTCCCTTCCTGTCGGCGCCTCTGTCGCACTGTACCGACGCCGACAATCTGCCGACGGTCGGCAGAGAGTCGGCAGTCCGAAATCGGTGTCGGGTGAGCCAAATGTGAGCGAGCCTTAACCGGCACAGGCGATCATTTTGGTCTAATTAGCTTAGGTTTATGCGATAATAGTTTTTCAGCCAAGATTGTATGTAAAACAAAGAAAGGTAGGGAATTCGGGCGCTAAAAGAAAGACACATGGGCTACGTGGACATTAAAGAAAATTCGCTAAGTATTTTTTTACGAGGAACACGAAGCATTCATGATAGATCTCAATACTATTTATGACATCAGCCCCGCGTAGGTCTTAATGCTATCCGTGCAGCAGTACAATATGGTGGCTCCAATTTTCATGTTGTGGCAATTTATATTACTTACGTAATTCTCTAGTGAAGCTTCAGCATTCGTCAAGAAAAAATCAAGAATTAAGAGGAAGTCAATACAGTTTCAGCTTAGACATTGCATTTATCTCTCACCCGAGGGCAAACACAGCAACGAAGAAGATCGTTATGAAGGCAGCTTTCATCTTCTGTCTGCAAACAAAAAAAAGGGATAAAATTGGGCTGTTTGTTACATAGAGCTCTGACTAACTGCGCTGACATCGTAAGACAATGCGACATAACATCTCATCTGAGAACGCGTAATATACTGGTTTAATAGTGTACTAGTAAGCCGTACATTTGTAAAAAATAATCTAAATGATACTTTACTTAGTTTGATAGTTTTCATAATTTGCCTTCATGTTTTCTTCCAACCTCAACGTAAACTCCAGTGTTCTGGCTAAACATAATAACGATTTGTTTTGTCTTTCTGATTACTTTTTTGAGGGTTAAGATCTCTAGAGCCCAGCAGTTGTGGGTGTGCTAGCAACTGCACTTATAATATTATTTCCCCCTTGTTTGACAAAGCAAGTTCTTGCACGAACTTGGAGTGTAGCACGTACCGCCAGATCGTGTTTTAATATTCACGAGGCAAGCATTTTATTCTGCCAACTTTGTTCAATATCAAACAGCGAATGCAGTACGGCATAAAGATCAGCTACAGATGCTGCTTGCTGAGCCAGTTGCTCCATACTGGCACTCGAGAAAACCAGCGAAAAAAAATTGAGACGCAAGCACGATGGAAAGAAGAGACACCACAACGCTGGACTTGCAACTGTCGTATATTTGAAAAAAAAAAACACTTATCCCTGGATCATCAGGCCGCCGACGCGCGCAATGCTCTGAACGAGGTAAAAATTTTCTTATATATATATATATATATATATATATATATATATATATATATATATATATATATATATATATATATATATATATATATATATCTAGTTGTACTCATTTTCACCCTATGGAAGATGTAACCTGATGCAATGTTTACGTTTTCGCACTACAGCGTTCGTAAGCTATGCCGAAATGCGAACAGCACACCGAGCGAATTGTCTGGCCTGTATATGTGTGCGTGTATGTTGTTAATAAAAACTTTGAGCGCTAAAACACAAAAGACGTAGAAAAAGAAACACTCAGTACACGCGCTAAGTTTTTAATAATATGCGTTACCAAGTTGCTAGCCCACCTATCCATCCTTTCGCGTATGTTGTTATTTGCTAATCTTCTCAAGGTCATTTAAGTGTATAGCCATCAGACAATCAAATGTTGCGGAAGAGCCGGTGGCGAAATTTGGCAACATATTCAATAACACCAACTAAGCCAAATCAAGCCACAAATTCACAAAGTGGAAGCGAATACCTCGTAGATGACGTAGGCCCTTGTCTGGGCGTGCGAGCGCCCAACTGCAGGCACAAATAAAGTTTGCTCCAATCCAATCCAATCCCATGTGTATGGCAGCATGAGAAGCAACTGACACATCAAAGACAGCGAAGCTGTTTTATTAAGTTATGACGTCCTTCCTCGAAAGTGCTACTGGTCTGATTACTGGCGGCTCCCACGTGGGCTGCGTTGCTGGACCGCACCGTCAGCCTTCACCGCCCCACTCCCACAAACTCCTGGCTGACCTCCAACGTGACCAGAGAAAGAAAAAACACAAACCAACAACACGGACGGTAGTATAGCGCCTGTGTCGTCGTCGCATGTTTTTCATTCTCCGTCTTCGTCTTTTATTAGCTGTCAATATGACGCACAGTAAACACCATCTAGGCCAAACTCAAGTTCTTCTCCACCGTGAGGTCGGTAATTTTTTATTTATAATCGCTAATACTTATACGCTACAACGCAAAAAAAATACCTGGACTCTGGCTGCGCTTTAAGATTTCATATCGAGCACGCTGGCCTTATCCGCACACAAATACAACATTCGAACTCCCCTTAACAACTTCGTTGTAAAACGTTGCGAGTCCTTCTCACCGGTGGTGGAAATGTACGAGTATTCCGTGCCTTCGGCGTCCGCTTCAGCGCAGGATTAGACGCGACGAGTTATTATAGACACAGCTTTGTGGCGTGGAGCACCGTTTTTATCCGCATAAATAGCGTTGTTACATTCGCTCCGGACTCTCGAACAAACGTACCATTTCAGGAGTTCTTCCAAACTCTGGTGTACGCTGTGAGAGCTTCTAGAGCTCAGCGTGGTCAAGGAAAACGCGGAGTGACTCCATGGACGATCGTTTATCTCGGCCGTCTTGATTGCGTCTGACACAAGCGTCTGATTTCAAATTGGCACGGCTTGATAGCACGGCTTGAGACGTGCACTAGGAGCAGCGGGGCGCAACTAAGATTGGCAACAAGGCAGAAAAAAGAAAAAAGCTAGGCTAGCTTAACTGCCACATTTTCATCACCGTCTTTTGCGCTGACAATTGTCGTAGATGATGTGTCTTTTGGGGCAATTTGGATATTGAGCCTGTAAATAAATACGGTGAAATCTCGATGATACGTTATGCAAAAGACGTTTTTTTTTTGGATTATACTTTCTTTTTCTTTTACCGGCGACTGTCCCATAGGAGAAATGTGTTTTCATGCGGTTATTGCGATCGCGTTTTCATGCGAAAATTGGATAACACGACTTCTTCTTTTTTTACTTCCAGAATAACTTTTTACGAACACTGAAGAGAAGAAACCGCAGCGCGACCTGACGAGATACTTCAACATTACTCAATAAAAGTCAGTTGACTGCGGTTCGTGTGGTCTAGAGTGATGTTGCTCCGCATAACGTGTTATGCAAAGCAGTCTCTCAACGACACACGAACCTTTGCTATTGAGTTGGTCACCCTGTACGCCTATTTTCATGATTGTTCGATCTTCGCTTGGGTAATACGATTTTGAAGATCGTATCAACGAGATTTCACCGTAGACCTTAGAAACAAAGAATAAACAAAGGCGCTGAACATGTTTCGCTCATTCATATGACTTGACGTTGATCGAGGTTGTGATATTAATAAGAGCTAACTGAGTGTTTTGGAGTATATTTAGTTCCAGCGTACTTTATGTGATTACTTTATACCTATGACTTATCAGATTTCTTTATACGTGAAAAAGAGAAGCCGGCGCCACTCAAAGACAGAAGCACAAACATCTCCTCATGTGTATATACAGGGTGTCTCATGTAATTTTAGCCAAATTTAAAGATATGTAAATGCCACGTAGCTGAACAAAACCAAGGTAATGTTGTTTGCCGTCGCTTCGAGATACTCAGATTATTTTTGCATTCCGCCTCACTACATGATTAGTCTTACTTAATTAATACTTCTCAAAAATCATAACTACATGAAAAGTTTCAATGAGGAAATTGTTCAGCAAGATGAAAAACTCCCGATACAGCTTTGCGGTGCTCAATACGTGCTACATAAAAGTGTTTTTCCTAGCTTGAAAGAAACCCGCCGTGGTTGCTCAGTGGCTACGGTGTTGGGCTGCTGAGCACGAGGTCGCGGGATCGAATCCCGGCCACGGCGGCCGCATTTCGATGGGGGCGAAATGCGAAAACACCCGTGTGCTTAGATTTAGGTGCACGTTAAAGAACCCCAGGTGGTCAAAATTTCCGGAGTCCTCCACTACGGCGTGCCTCATAATCAGAAAGTGGTTTTGGCACGTAAAACCCCAAATATTATTATATTATTATTATTAGCTTGAAAGAAGCTCGCGAATACACGCAAAGTACCTCGAGCGGCCAGTGGAGCGGCCATTTTTCGTGTATTTCACGGCTTTTTTTTCGCGCTGTTGCGTATCCCAGGGTAGCGTAGCTCACCGCTGCCGACCAGTTGTTACGACGCCTGTTTTTCGGAGCTCGACCGACGTTACTATTGGGTAGTGTGGCGTTGTCGGCGGGCTGCAGGCATCCGGTAGACCATGGCGACCAGACAAGGACGGGACGACTTCTAGGGCGAAACTTGCACGGTCTATTCAAAGGTTGGTGAAAGATAAGAAGAGAATGAAGTCAAAAAGTACATTGCGGAGCCCCTTTAAATATGCTCTCTAAAATCGTGCGCGGGATCTTGCTTTGGTCAACGTCACATGACAGGCACTGAGTATGGTTTGTGGATTGGCGTCTTCCTCTTCAGTGAGCCGGTACGGGCCCGCCTCCGCAGGTACCAAGCCCCAGGTCCGGGATCGGAGGCGCTTATCCTTTCTTCTAGGCGACGTTGGTTCGCGCAAAGGGCGCCTGCTCCATTCTCCCAGTTGAAGTGGTAAGCCCTCGTCGTGGCTTTGCAGCTGCTCTCACTTTCAGTGAGCCTGTAGGTCCGGGAGGGGCGGCTTGATCCTTTATTCAAGGCGACGTTGGTTCGCAGAAGTTCTCCTGTAGAGCTTGACAGTTCGTGGATAGGGCGTCTGGTTGTGGATAGGCGGCTGATCCATCGTCCCAGTTGACGTCTTCACGAGCTTGTTTACGCTGGCGGCAGCCCGGGGGTCCTGTCCTTCGTTTCGATGAGGCATGGTGGTCGAGCATCCCTTTTTCACGTGGTGCTACACGCCAGCCGTAACAAGGCTCGGGAAAACATTTTTATGTAGCGCGTATTGAGCACCAGAAAGCTGTATCGGGAGTTTTTAATCTTGCTCTAGAATTTTCTCATTGACACTTTTCATCTAGTTCATAATACTTGAGAAAATAATTAGTTAAGACTAATTGTGTAATTAAGCGGAATGCAAAAATTAATGTGAGTATCTCCAAGCGACGGCAAACAAGATTGCCTTGGTTCTGTTCGGCTACGGGGCCTTTGCATATATTTAACGTTTGGCAAAAGTTACGTAAGACACCTTGTATAAAGCAAGCCACCGGCTGTTTGCTTCCTGCACAAATTATTTGAAGGAGAGCTTGGTCTATTGAGACTTTTCTTTACTCGACATTTCGGCCGGAAAACCGGCCTCTTGATGAAGGCCGGTCCTCCGGCTGGAACGTCAAATAAAGAAACGTCTCAATGGATAATGCTCTCCTTTTAAATAAATAAATAAATAAATAAATAAATAAATAAATAAATAAATAAATGTGTGCGTGTGCGTGTGTGTATGTGTGTGTCACACTAAAAAAAATGAGGATGCTAACCAAGCGTATTCCTGGCGGCTATCGTGTAAACTCGTAAACCTCTACAGCGCAGTATGGTATGGTATGGAGAACTTTATTGGGTCCTGAAGGTCAACCCTACGTTGACGCGGGCCGCTCCCACGTTGGGACTGTCAGGCCGAGGCCTTCAGCCACATCGCGGGCCTTCTGGACTGCCCCTAACTGGTCAGAGAGTGATTCACTGTGTAGCATTTGCCGCCACCATTCTTGTTCCTTGTCACAGTCTGTGAAGAACGCGGGGCACTGCCAAAGCATGTGGTCAAGAGTAATGATGCCATTGCACTTATTACAGTTGGTTTGAGTTTCCCTCTCCGGATAGATCCTGTTAATAAAATATGGACTTGGGTATGTTCTTGTCTGTAGCAAACGTAATGTGACCACTTGGGCTCTGCAAAGCTTACCGTGTGGCAATGGGTATTCCCTTCTGCTTAAATAATAATGCTTCGTGATTTCGTTATATGTTAATAATCGATCCCTGTGTTCCCCGGGTGAAGTGTAAGTTGCTCGGTCTTGAAGAGCACGGCTAGAAAGTCCTCGTGCTGCTTCATTTGCCACCTCATTGAGGTTTCTCCGAGCTCCGTCTACCACCCCCAGATGTGCAGGAAACCAGCGGATTGGCGCCAGCTACTGCTTTTCGCAGGGCAAGCAAAACAAACGCACAAAAAATGTGATATGCGCTGCCGACAGTCAAATAATACAGTCTTCGTGAATTTTCTTTGGGAACACCAGCCGAGAACTTATTGTTCTGAAAGTGGATGGTTGTCCAGTGTTTCAAGATTCGAGACGAACTAATGAACATAGTGGTGCAATCTTCGAAGATACATTGACCTTTTTACGTGGACGCCAAGACAGCGCTGTCGCAAGGCACGTGCTAGCGTTTACCGGCGAAAGGTGGTAGAAGTGTCCGGACTAGTGCAAGGAAAAAATCACTCGAATTCGCATGTCAACGCGAAGCATTCTTCTAATGTATAATTCCCGAGTTTTACGATAGGCCGATTAGTATGGTTTATTTCCCGCCGACTATGTAGTGCCGGCGGAGGCAGCCCTGTTCTGTGTACTGAAAGAATAAGTCACGCCATAAAAGCTGTGCATATGATGTCGGCTCATGTGCATTTCCAAAGCGCAGAGTCATCTTAATGAAATAGTGCATGTTACTCAAGCCATTCATTGATATCTTGTATTTGGGCTACATGATTCTTGTACGTGCAGCCGAGTGCTCCGGCGCACAGCATCGAATTTTGATCGATGAAGTGTCTCAAAACTTATCCAAAACGTTTGAAAGTCGCAAGTTTTGCTCAGTGTTGTTTATTTCGATGTTTTTCTTTCCTCACAGCATCGTTTATTCCACGTGACTAGCAGCATCTGTAGAGCGAGCGCGAATGAGCCGACAAGTGATTGAGCCACTGAATTAACATCAGGGTCATTTCAGTGTTCTCCTAAGTCGAACGATCACTCGTGGTGAGCTTCACTCTTGGCGTGTTCTTCGTGGTGCTCTTCCGGTTCTTGTACTGGCGCCTCCGAGTCCGGTATCTTGACGGGAGTCTCTGGGTGAGCGGCGGTGCTGCTGGGCTCGACTGGTTCGCAGTGTCCCTGAACCGGTTCAGTCTCTTCGCCGACGACCTTCTTGACGCAGTGCAGGCCATCGGCACAGTGGTCGTTGTGTTCGGGGTGGCACTCCTCGCTTGCGCACTGCGAGAAATAAACGCTGTCAGTTCGGAATTATCGCGGGAATAGAGTTCACAAAAATTCACGAGAATTGTCGTCCACCCAACCGCAGCACAAAACTTTAGCTGCGTACGAAGAAAACAAATGCGAGTTCTTCAGAACAAAAAAAAAAAGGGAAAGAGAAAGCTTCGCAGTTGAAGAAAATTTTGTCTTATCAACGAACGAGTTTCCGGTAGGAAAATAAAATGAAGTGTCACAGTTATTCGAGTTGTCAAATAATTCGGCTTCGCTACGTGATTGGCTAGACTCCTGGTTATCTGAAATGGTAAAGCTACCGTCCCGGAAGAGCGTTGACTCCGGCTTCGATTCTCGGACCAAGACTACTTTTTCTTAAACTGCGGAGCTTTCCTTCTGAGCAACCGGTATGGGTTTTCGTTGCGGCTTGGTTTTAGTTTGGTGACAATTCTTTTCTTCGTGCACATTCTTCCACCTTGTGGGCTTTCGCAGACCTGTGCTGCCGTTGCAATCGTCGAGGGCAGAGCGGATGTATTGCAGACATGCTAGCGTACTGACAAAAAAGAGGCATCTTATAGTAATGCTTACGGCAGTAGAAATATTGAGGCTTAGGGAATATGCGTGCAGAGCCGAAGGCAATCGAAGACGGTTTGGTAGCGTTTTTATCTGATCTTGTCCACCTTTGTAAAAATGAGAAGCAATGGCAGTGCCAATATGAAGCGTTTAAAGAAGGACGCTTAGACATCTGGGCTCTAACGTTAGCAAGTGCGGCGAGTTAGCGTGATCGATAATGAGTTAATTAGCTGGACGGATAGTGAGTATGAGTGAGTGAGCTGAACATCTCTTATGCTCGTGTTCGCTTCTTTTCATACCACCTTAGCACCTCCCTTTTTGCATCAAATGGCTCACCGAGTAGCCCACCAATTTACTTTTCTGAAATATAACAAAAGTCACTGTCCAGACATGGCATTATAAGTGAAATAGCTCGTCAGTACCTTGATTTGCTATCTCTAGCACGTGAGGTTACTTTCAAAGGGTTTGCTTCCATCGCAATGGATGCGAACGAATGCTCTTTGCCGACTCCGTTGCGGCGGTAGTGTCCTCTGGTCTGTGCTTTGTCTCGGCATTGTTTAGTTTTCCGGGTACGTGGGATAATGTGAGCCTGGAAAGTTTTGGCGCAAGCCCACTCTTTCGGCGCTCAATTAAGGGTGAGTATGTCCACCCATAATAATAGTAATGACACTTTAACATTGCCATCACCTTCCTTATGGGTGGCTACGCAGCGCACAACCAATATGTTTTCCAGCTCTCTCCGAGCAGAAGTACAACCGCACACCTCTAATTCATTCCTCGCTAACGCATCTTCTCGTCTAGTGCACTAACCTGTTATTTTCATTAGTTAGCAGTCGATTAGCGTTGTTTCCTTAAAAAGCTGTTCGGCTAAACGCGAGGCATTCTAGTCAAGTGAAGTTTTGTTCTTTATTTTGTGCTCTAATCCTTTACGAGTAGATCGCCTCGCTGTTCGACTTGCTGCTTAATTGCCCGCGGTATGACTCTATCCTTCGCGCTTGTCGACAAAAATAACGTGGTTTTTTTTCTGTGCACTTCTTGTGCGATCAGAGCTTGTAAACATTCTTCGTTTGGCGTTTTGCCAGTATTTAACAAGCATGGGCACACCGGAGATAAAGTCTATACTACGGCCCCGCTGCGCTCTTTAATCATTGATGTTACAAAACTTCTCACAGGCCCATTATTTCAAAACTAGGACACAGTGATTGGCGAACAACTGGAAAGTCTGCTTGCCTTTCGCGTCACCACGGGGGCAATAAAGCTGACTACAAAAGCCACTTTTTTGAACACGACACCGAAATGAGATATTGTCACGCACCGCTAGAAAAGTCAAATGAACGGTGTTTTCTATTAGCAGCTTTTGGTTTTTCGGTCAGGTGAGCCATTTCATGAACATTTTAGCAGGCGAAAGTTGACGACGAGTTTGATCGTGTTGCTCGTTGGTAGCGCGCCCAGTCAGTCACGTGACCCAACCCTCTGTAGAAAGGTACCCAAGCGGGCCCAGAGTTTGAAGCGGGACTTCGGAACTGATATTAAATCAAATCGAATATTAGTTTCAAAATCAAATTGTTTGAGAAACGTAGCCCAAATGCCCCTAATCTGCTTGACAAGAAACTGTGTCCCTGCGTACAAGGCAGGTGGGGCAAGAAAGAGTTGTAAACGTGTATACATATAGGTATGTCGTAATAGTTGTGCGGAAACCTGCCAGGTGGAGAGAAGTAATTAATAAAGGGAAAATCAGACATCCACCCGTTTCTAGCCATTGCTACAAAGGAACTCTTGCCTTTGCTTCGAGTTGTTGACAAATTTGACTTCGCTCTGCCATCTGCTAGTTGCCTGGTTACCTCAGACGGTAGAGCGGCTGCCCAGGAAAGGCGTGCGCCCCGGGTTCGAGTCCCAGACGAGGACAAACTTTTCTTCAACGGCGAGGCTTTTCTTTCGAGGAACCCGTATGGATTTCCTTTGTAGCAATTGCTACGAACCGGTGGATGTCTGATTTTCTCTTCATTAATAAAAATAGGTATGTATACATTTGCGTAAAGTTCACGGAAACATGCAAATAGATTAAACTGAAAGACATAGCCGTAGACAAGAGAGCACGCGTTTGTTTCCGCATGAATACATAAAATGCAGCCAACCAAAAGCATGCGCTCCACGAACCAAGATAGAAATACACGAGCAGGCGCAGACGACAAAGTTGTTTAAGCAGTTACTGCGTTCTTTGAAAAAAAAAAAGAAGTATCATTCATGTTCTTCCGTGCAAAAGCTAAATATCGCAGTGAAAAATAACGAGCCATTCTTCAGCTCCCGCCTGTATCGGCCAGCATTGACTCTGGCGCAGCTCACCTTGTTGCAGAAGTCGCAGCAGCCGCAGGCGTCCTTGTGGCTTCCGCAGTGGCATTCGTGCTTGGGACAAGTCTCGGGGTCGCACGTCACACCCTCGCAGTGGGGCTCCGACGTGGCGTACACGCTGTGGGCGAAAAAAAAAAAAGGAACCCCGAAGCCAGGATGAGAGTTCGGTGACACGCACGCTGAACTCGACAGACGTATCGAAGTTGACTTTCACGAAAGCGACTTTGACGGCGCGGTTCAAATCCTGACCTATTTTGTTAGGGTGCAGTCAAGTGTCTTTTGCCTCGTCTTCAGGCACGCATGCTCTGGTAGCGAGAAGAGGCTGAGCAAACACCGAAGTAGGAAAGTAAACTGTTACAGTGCTTGTAATTATACGGAACTTCGGTTCAGTGAATGGAACGAAATGAATGTGAATTATACCAGTCACATCAGGTGTTGTTGTTTTCTTAGCTCAATGCAACTTAACCTTTATTTGGATCCTTGACGTGGAGAAAGTGAGTGAATTGTACATGTAGTGAGAAATGCGAGTTATAGAGTACAGTTTTCGTGCTAACTCCGTTACCCTTTGGTCATCGTAATTTGCATTCTTATTCTATGCGCTCCTAGGTTTAAGCTAATTCTACGTACATACCGCGTAATTTTCTCGATAACCTTCCACTAGAAGCTACAGAACACTATTTATTGCACCGAGAAAGTACCGTCACGTAGACGCCGTTAGCCTGCTTAAATTCATATTCATCGGCGTTATCCAGTAACGCAAATGTACTAGTACAGTTCTGATCAGGAGGTCCGACCCGTTAGAAACGATTCTCCGTAGGACTTACCACACAGCCGCAAATGCGACAAGAAGAAATGTGATAGCAATCTTCATGTTGGTCCTGGAAGTACAACAAGCACTGAGTGAGCTACCTTCAGCATTGTCATTCGTTGGGCGTGTTGGTAAACTGACTTGGAAAGCATAATTAGCGCCAGCAAACAAGGACAGAAGGGAGACGACACCACAATGCGCTAACTTAGACAACTTGGTTTTCAGGAAACGCCCACCTATAGGCGGGTATTTCCTATTGCTATATCTTTTGCATCACTATTCTAAAGATAGATTAAAAGGTTTCTTTGATTTTCTGCATAGGTTTTGTTTTTTTGCGTAAACATGTAAGAAGACCTGGAGTTAGCCATGGGTTTGGGGTAGATGTATGCTTTCTTCAGCACAAAACATTAGAGGTTGAGGAAGTTATAGCAGTAATTATGACCGAAGAAAATTCGTGTAGGCACCCTCAGGTTCTGTGCAGTTAATGACGTGAGACCAGTCTATTGTAGCTGAGTCGGTGAACTTTCTTTTGTCAAAGACCGACTTGGAAAAGCAAGTATCCAATGGAATGGCTATGCGTCGAAAACGAAGCGCTACTGGGAAGTGGTCGGTTATATTGGCACGGATGATAAAAGGTTCGGGAGGAGTAAATAAATTTCTTAAAGCATGATCAATTAAAGTACCAGAAATGTTGCCAATACAGCGAGTTGGATCGTTCAAGAGCGAATCTAGACCACATGTAAGAAAAATCAGTTTTTAAAATTGGAACCCAAACATGAATCATCCAATGAGTTGATATTGATGGCACCCATGATAACTACGTTCTTATTTTCTTGTGTTAATGTTGGAAGCAAGGCATCAAGGGACAACAAAAGTTGGTTCACGGAAGAACCAGGTGAATGATACATACTACCAAACACGGTTTTACGTGTATTACAATTGAAGTCAGGGCTATCAATTTCAATCCAAACTGCCTCGCAGTCGGGCCCATCAAGAACCAGGTCGTTTCTACGTTTAAAGATTGTACTGTTCGATATAAATATCGCTGCGCCAGCGTGACACGACGATACATGGTGGTGATATTCTGCATGGTAATTTGGAAAGCAAAACAAGTTTTTATCGTAACAGGTAAGCCAAGACTCAGACACACAGATTATCGAAAAAGGGAAGCGAAGGGAGCATAAATAGAGCCAGAAAATCATCAAAATGCTTGCGGAGACTGCGCGCGTTGAAGTGAATGACAGAGTTATAGGTCTGAGATGATATAGAATGAAGCTAATTAGAATCGATGTAAGGCATTGTGATGACAAAATATCAGATGAGATTAGTTCGAAAATATGCTTAGGTCAGCTTCATCTCGGATTCAGAAATCACGATTGTCACATGTTTTACGGGCTCTGATCAAACAGTCATCCGTCCACAAAAATTGCCATTTTCTTTCTTTTTTCAGTTTTAAGGCCATTGCGAAAATATTTTTATTCTGCTGGGTCAGGTGATCGTTTACATACACAGGCCGAACATCATTTCCAGAAAAACCAAGGTCGCTAGTCTGCATTATAGTCTGCGTTAGTCAGTGATATAGCCTGCCTCGAATATTATTTCCTGTCAGTGCTGCATGACAATATTATTTGTATTTGACACAAGGATAATGATTAGCTTTTGTTGGACAGATATCTTTTGTGTCAAGCCCTCGCACTTCACTATTTCATTTAGAACTCTACTCGCAAAAAAATACCATATTATGAAAATACATACATCGAAATACCGATACGCAGAAAGCAACATGAGCGAGCACTTAGCAACAGTATAGTAAACTATCTGTGGATTCATTGCTTTATTGTGGCTATATGTGACCAATAAACATGAAGCCAATAGTGGCAGCCCTAATTGAAGCGTTTTTCTTTTTCTTTTCGACCGCTGTTGATTTTCTCGCAAAAGGAAACAAGTCATTGTGGGGTTTAAGGGGAGGAAAAGATTGTAAAGGAACTTACGCTGGTTCCTTTAGCTCAGTACAAACTGCACGTCTCCTTGTGAATCCGAGATGAACACTAAATTCTGCAAAAAGGATTTTGTGCTTTATATACCCTCCTTCTAATGCTTCTCGAAAACAGTCAGGAGGGCGGACTGCCAGTAAAGACGAACAAACCAACAGAATAAAAGTCACGGCCAAGCCTTCTGCATCATGCCAAAAGGAAGATTAGTTTGCTGTTTATCACCTGCAGCGAATCACCTACGAAAAAAAAAGAGGAGTCATATCAGACGACAGAAAAGCGGCATGTTCCGTAATCTCATTGGCCCGTTCTGGCTGTGACGTAATCTGCTGCCAGTTTGCATTGAGGAAACCAGAGACACATCGAATACGACAGCGAGGGGCCCTTCGAAGAAGGAGGGTCATGGACGAAGCGAAACAGCAAAATGCAGACACCAGGCGCCATACATGACCGGTTTCTTGTTCTGTCAACAACGATGCCCTTGAAGAAGCGTGGCGTCTTAGCGCGTTAGGCGATATGAAGCGACTCATATCGCGTGTAAATGCAAATCTTACCAAAGGGATAACGCAGTGATTCTATTGCAGTTCTTCTCGCGCTTTTTCAGTTGTCCGAGTGGTCCTCCACCGACGCTGTCGCTAGCACTTCCTGGTTTTGAGGAATGAGTGATAAGAAAGTGAAGAATCGATCAAAACAAATATTTACACTATATATGAATCTAGGCGTTTCATCTGCAAAGAAATCATGGGGATACCTGAGAATAATAATATTTGGGGTTTTACGTGCCAAAACAACTTTCTGATTATGAGGCACGCCGTAGTGGAGGACTCCGGAAATTTTGACCACCTGGGGTTTTTAACGTGCACCTAAATCTAAGCACACGGGTGTTTTCGCATTTCGCCCCCATCGAAATGCGGCCGCCGTGGCCGGGATTTGATCCCGCGACCTCGTGCTCAGCAGCCCAACACCATAGCCACTGAGCAACCACGGCGGGTATACCTGAGAAGACAGCTGTACCAAGCCCGGTATCATGTAAGACTAACTGCATACAAATTACCCATTTATTTATTTATTTACAGTACACCCTGCAGCGCCGAAGCATTATAGCAGGGGAGTGAGTTAAGTTATGGGGTTTTACGTGTCAAAACCACTTTCTGATTACGAGGCACGCCGTAGTGGGGGACTACGGAAATTTCGACCACCTGGGGTTCTTTAACATGCACCCTAAGTCTAAGTACACGGGTGTTTTCGCATTTCGCCTAGCAGGGGAGTGGGTATAAAGTGACTAGCACGATTATATACACAAAAGGGAGGGATGACAAAGGAGCAATGCATCAAGATCTAAAAAAGTACATGAAAAAGGTACATGAAAAAAGTACACGAAAAAGATCAAAACTTGAAAAAAGTTTCTCTTATTTGGGACCCACACCAAATAGATCTCAGCAACAAACTTGGATTTATTCAAAATCGTGCTATGAGCTTCCTTCATTCCTCATACTCATAGGACATCATCATTCTCATTTCCAAAGCGCAGTCCGGTTTGTTACCCCTCTCTCCTCGGCGCCGCATCGTCAGTGCCGCTGTCTCATAAATTCACAAGTTATTTCACATGCTTCATCACATGCCGTACATTGTCCCTGTATCACACGTATTCCAGCGCACTGGCCACCTTGCTCCCGGTCCACGTGGCCGCACTGCTACTTCTGCCTCAATTTCTTTTCCAAGCAGCAAGAGACTAGGATGACCTTCGCCGCGATATCACAAAAATAACACCTGTGTCTGAACTTCTACAAGCAGTTCCTGGCTACATGTTGCAGTGAACACATTACTTTGATTGTTCTTTTTCATGTAACGCATCCCCTTGTGTAACCCCTAAACAAATTCTTTAAGGTAGTGCAGTGAGGTGATCATATCATCTGATGCTGAATGACGACGAATGTTGGATAAAACACTTGCCGGATAGACCACTTGCCTGCTAAACTTCCCGCAGCTGTGATCTCACACGATAATAGCGCTTCATTAGTCGATCATCAACTTCATCAACGTTGTGATATATGGAACTGTTCATTGTTGCACTTCCAGGAACCCATTTGATAATGATTATGCCTTGGAGATTAAAGATACTGTATTTACTAAATATTTATTCTTTAGACGTCCCGTAAGAAAAGGAATATCGCACGTTTAATGTGATACTATAAGCATTTTGCAAAGCTTGCGCTTGCACAGGGCAACGTCATAAACTAATAGTTTTAGTCACACGTACGTAGAGGCTTTGCGTACGTAGAGCTCCTACGTGTCAGCAGTGCGCATGCGTAGAACGTAGTGGGCGCGCGCGCGTCTCACGGACGTACGTGAGATTCAGTTCTTTGCGTGCGTTTCTTGCACACGTAGACAGCTTCGCGGGAGTTCCGCGAGATCACGAACAGGCGATAGCGGGCCGCGCGCGCGCAGACAGCTTGCACGGCGACAGGATTGACACGGCGACAGGATTGAATTGGCTACCGCCGTGTTCACATTTCCCGATAGATGTAGCTCTTGGCGTGCGTCGCGTACGTGTAGCTAAAAGCGTTTCAGATGGCGTGCATGTAAGGTACGTAGGCTTTCCACGTTTGCGTACGTGAAGCCTCTACGTACGTGTAACTAAAGCTGTCTAATATTTCTTGTCCGTTATTGTTGATTTAAGGGTCCGCCACACCGTCAAGCGAGCAGCTTCAACTTCGAGCTCTCTGCATTTTCTATTTTATTTTCTGTGATCTCTGCAATCAGTGACAAGAAAACTGGGGGACGTCGTCCTCTGCAATGGGGGACCCAAACCCCGCCCAGCAGTTTTGTACTGAACGGCCAGTTCATTATGCCGGTGACGTGAGTGACCGCTTCGACCCCAGCATGGTCCCGATTGAGTCATCTGATGGCTCCTCTACTGATGAGATGGGCTCGGACAGCGATTTTACCGTGGTGTCAAGCCGACGCCTGAAGAGAAAGATACGAAGAACATCACCGACCAGTCGCCAGGCGACGAAAAAGGCAAGTGGCAAGCAATCATACACTGTTGCATATGTACCAACAACGACAACAGACAACCTCAACTCACTGAACAGGCAGAGCCTGTCGGAATATTTTGAACGAACTGCCCATGGTCACGTAGAAGAAATACGTATAAACGCTCGAAAGAACATCCTCTCGGTGGAAGTCAATACACCGACCATACTGGAGACACTGAAAAACATCACTCAGTTGGGAAACATCCCTGTTCGCGCATTCCCCACATACGGCAAGGAAGCGACGACAGGCGTCATCTACGATGTGGACATTGACATTACAGACACTGACCTGGCCAAACTACTATCATCGTCAGCTCCTGTGCTCAGCTTTCACCGTTTTGGACGTTCCCGATGTGTGAAATTAGTGTTCCAATCGGAAACTTTGCCAACACACGTCAAGGTTGGATATGTGAGGCATCCGGTACGTCCTTACGTGCCGAAGCTTTTACAGTGTCACAGGTGCATGAAACTTGGGCATGTCAGCGCAGTTTGCAAGGGTGCAATAACATGCAAACGATGTGGTGGACCTCACGGAGACAGCAATTGCAACGTTGCTGCGAAATGTCCAAATTGTTCTGGTGCTCATGACGCAACGTCAAAAGAGTGCCCAAAGATCAGGAAGGAAATGGGTATTCTGAAGAAGATGGGTAGAGATCGTTCCACGCACAGGGAAGCGGCAAGGGCTATCCGCCACCGCAGACGTCGTTCACGAAACCGACATCAACGGGATCGCAGCCCTCCTCGCGTTGGAGGGACGACAGCTCAAGTGCAACATCCACCCCCTCTTCGTCTCAGGAATGAAGAAGCACGTGCCTCAAAGCCTTTGTATGCCGCGAAAGTGCAAGGCGACCCATCATCGGCACTAGCCACATCGGAGACTCAGTGGCCCTCGTTACCGTCAAGGTCTGTGGGAACGCCCTTATGCACCGCTCCTACACGTACTGAAGAAAACGAAAAGATGGATGACATTGACGTCACGAGTATGGTGAAAAATTTAATGGGCTCCATGCGCAGGATTCTTTCCGGCCTAAATACCCCGGCTGCCAAGGCTGCCGTGCAGCTACTTGAAGTCTTGGAACCACTGCTAGTGGTTCTTCACTAAACAAGTATGGCGATAATGTTTGAAGAACGGATGCGTCAATCGTTTGTTATGCAATGGAATGCTCGCGGTCTGCGTGGTCGTTTGTCGGATTTCCGACAGCGGATATTTAAATACCAATTTCCAGTTATTGTTATCTGTGAACCTAATATGGATTCTTCTTTCCGTATTTCTGGTTATGTCCAGATGTGGTCTCGTAACGACCAAACCTCGAGCAAAGTATTAGTTTGTATACGTCACGACCTGGTGTATTTCAGATATGACGTCCCATCGCATACTACTAATGATTACGTATGCCTCACCATAAAATACAGATGTCGCACGGTTACAGTGATTGGAGGATATATCCACCCAAGAGCGAGGATCGATTGCTCGCACCTGATGTCTCTGCTGCAAGCATCGCAAGGCCCTCATATTATGATTGGTGACTTTAACGCGCACCATCCCCTGTGGGGTAGCACTTCGATGAATTCTCGTGGCAAATATTTGGCTGACTTTATGTGTAGTCGGGGACTAAATGTGCTCAATGACGGGTCTCCTACATTTATTCGTGGCACGTCCTACAGCAGTTGTCTTGACCTAACGTTTGTATCAAGGAGCCTTCTGTCTTCAGCATCCTGGTCGACGGATCTAGAGACTCATGGTAGCGACCACCTCCCCACTTACGTTCACTTTAGCTGGTTTCGCCGTTCAGCCTCACGTTGCATTCGTCAAACAGACTGGATTGCATTTAAGACCTCTGTCGACACCGCCTGTCAGAGTATGACATCTCCATCCGAAATAGAGGACATCATTGCCTCTACCCTGCGGGACAAAACTAGAGAAGTCAGCTTACCGAGGCACATGTCATCGGTCGACATACAATATGAGGCCCTTCGTGCGATCCGTCGCCGCGCAGAACGGCGATACAGAAGAACAAAGTCACCGTCCGATCTTTCGAGCAGTCGCCGAGCTCAACGACATGTTCTTCGACATCTGGAGAAGCTTGACAGACAGCGTTGGAGGGCTTTCTGTGGATCCCTAGATCCAAGACAGCCTCTATCTAAGATATGGCGGGTCATACGAAGTCTCCAGGCAACTCCACAACAAAGACACCCATTCCATGCGGTGGCTCTTCATCAACGCCGGACCGAATTGGAGGTAGCAGAGGACTACTGTAAACTGATTGTGGACGCATCTAATGCAGTGACTTCATCCCTTGTCACCATCGCACCCCCGTCACCTGATGAGAGGCTCGAAGTACCGTTTACGATGCAAGAGCTTGACGCTGCGCTTTCAGTTTCTCGACGCTCCTCGGCACCAGGACCAGACGGAATCACGTACGCTGCACTCTGCCATCTTGGCACCGAATCACGACGTCTTCTCCTATCTTTTTATAATACGACGTGGGAGAAAGGAAATGTTCCAGATGGTTGGAAATGCAGTCGCGTTGTAGCGCTGCTTAAACCGGGAAAGTGCCCCAACGAGCTTTCCTCCTACAGACCGATCGCCTTAGCCAGTTGCGTCGGCAAAGTAATGGAAAGAATGGTTTTGTCAAGACTGGAATGGTTTCTAGAGAGAAATAATTGCTTTCCTGATTTTATCCACGGATTTAGAAGAGGCCGTTCTTCGATTGACGGAGTTATCGACTTGGTCTCCACTGTTGAACAGAAAAGAAGTCGACGTCGGTTAGTTGGAGCTGTCTTTCTGGATATTAAGGGTGCATACGACAATGTACTACATTATGCAATCCTTGATGCACTGGAAGATTTAGACATCGGTGGCCGACTATATACATGGATTGTTAGCTACCTCAGTGGCCGCACGGTGTATATGTCGACAAGTGATGGCGACACCGGACAGTACCATATACATCGAGGTGTTCCACAAGGGGGAGTTCTCAGTCCAACTCTTTTCAATGTTGCATTGATTGGCCTTGCATCCGAACTTCCTAGCACGGTAAAGATTAGCACATATGCCGACGACATATGCATATGGGCATCTGGAGCCACCCGTCCCCAAATGCGTGCTAGGCTTCAACGTGCAGTGACAATCACAGCTAAGTATCTTCGGCGTCAAGGCCTCCGACTCTCAACTGAAAAATGTTCTGTGATTACGTTCACGCGAAAACGAATGACCAGGTATCCGATCATTGTTGACGGCGTAGCGATACCTACGGTTACACAACACAGATTCCTTGGCTTAGTCATAGACCGGGGATTATCTTGGTCAAGACACGTCGCCGCACTGAAGTCAAAGCTGAAGACTTTTGTTCACGTCCTTCGCGTCGTGGCAGCAACAAGATGGGGCCCCTCGGAGTCGTCACTACTCCAATTGTACCGAGCCCTATTCGTAGGGTATATACGGTACAGCATGCCGGCGCTCTCAAGCATGGGACTTAGTTGTGTGCGCGCGCTCGAGAGCATTCAAGCTCAGGCATTGCGCACATGTTTGGGCCTCCCACGATGCACGTCAACCAATGGAACAATAGCGGAAGCTCGTGCTTGTCCTATTCGGGTGTACTTGCTCTGCGAGCCTCTTCGAATGTACCTCCGCGTGTTGACCCGACACAGGCACCATCCTCTGTCATCGCTCCCTACCACACACCCAGGTTCCAGCTTTTCAATGACTATATCGCGGCATCAGAGTGTTTTGCCGTCGAGATTCTCTCCCGCCTGTATTCCGAGAACACCCCCGTGGGTTCTGCCTAAACCTGTCGTTACATTGCAGATCCCTGGAATTACTAAAAAGTCTTTCATTGCATCTATTGGCCTCAGGCAACTCACCTTGTTGCACATTTCTACAGAGTACGGAGATACTGTACATGTGTATACCGATGGCTCTGTCACACCATATGCCTCCACTGCAGCCTTCGTCATTCCACATATGATCATCGCTCGCCGGTTTAAACTAGACCATAGCTCAACATCAACTGCCGCAGAACTTGTTGCTATCCGGGAAGCACTTCGATTTCTCTCCGAGGAGCGTCCTCACGCATGGACGATATTCTGCGATTGCAAGCCAGCTCTGCAAACGATTGACTGTGTCCTCAGACGGGGCCCGTATCATTCTATGGCTATAGAAATTACAGAGTATCTCGACCACGCAACTAGAAATGGCCACAATGTCACCTTTCAGTGGATACCGTCACACTGTGGCGTGATAGGGAACGAACAGGCAGACGCTGAAGCAAAAACTGCTTTAGATAATGCTTGTGAAGTACGCATTCCGTTCTCACGAACAGACACAAACGCCCTACTTCGTCGCGTAAACCACAACTCTACGTTGGAACACTGGGCCCAACCTGATCGACGACACAAGCGATTACACAAATGGGACCAAGAAATGCGATTTCGTATGCCTCAAAAGTTCAATAGAAACCACACGAGCATGGTGCACCGGATTCGCCTTGGTGTCGCATTCACCAACCGTTATAGAAATATGATAGGTGCCAGTGATACTAGCCCAAACTGTGAATGCTGTGAGGTGCCAGAAACACTTGAACATATATTTTGCGTGTGTCCCGCGTACGCGCAAGAACCACAGCAACTTGTCTCTTCCATAGCAAACATCCATGAGAGACCGCTATCGGACGAGTTTCTTTTAGGTCCTTGGCCTAATGCAACCAGCGCAGCCCTGGTCACAAGAGCCGCTGTAGCTTTTCTCCAAGCCACTGGGCTGGACGCACGCCTTTAGAGATACCACAACTCTGTGAATTTGTATATACGCATCTCTTCCTTCTACCATCATCATTCATCAGCCCTTTCCCTCCCCGTCCCTTTTCCCCAGAGTAGAGTAGCAGGCCAGAGCAAGTTATAGCTCAGGCCGACCTCTCTGCCTTTCTGTAAATAAATTTCTCTCTCTCATGTGGCTGCTCCTGTACATACCCCATCCAGCCTCGTCAACAACTGCGGAGATAGCAGTGATTAATGTTGCACTGAAATACGTGCAAGAGGAGTTAACCGCTTCGAAGATTGCCATCTTTCCGCACTCCCACGCTGCCTTTAGCAGATTACAACGCAGTCAGATTGATTGTCCAGTTGTGCGTAGCATTACTGGCTCTGCAAACAAAATTTAATCACGTGTGATATATTCAGTTGCTCAATGGATACTGCATGCACGCGTAGGAATCGCCGGAAATGAAGAGGCAATTCGGCTGGCTTAAACTTGCGCTCATGACAACTGTGCCGGCCCTGCGATTATGCGCATGCTCATTGACGACGCTCGTCTGCTCATTTGTCGCCAGCTACTCAAGCAGCATGCATACCAGCGCGTCACAAATAGAAAGTTCTCGCCCCGTGTTCGCGGTCGAGGCTTACCTCATTGCGCTAGAGCGCAACTACTCAAGCTAAGGTTTTGCTGTGCGAACGTGTGAGAAGGTTTATACAGACACGGACGTGTGGTTAGTTCATCGTGGGCCCATTGCGGCTGCTGCGAGACACTTCAGCACCTGATATAGGAGTGTCTCGCTTTCAGCGCGCAGCGCACGTCGCTAGTGAGAGACTGTGATCCCCTTGGTCTGCGGGGTACGCAGGCCAAAGCGAATGTTTTGACTCGACGAATGTTTGTACCCGAGTGGTTGTGCGTCTCAACGCGATCAGGCTCATCGCGCTCTACTTACTTTTCTAGAATTACCTAACTGAGGTTTACGTTTATAGCTCGGACACTGTTTCTTGTATTTAGCATTCTGTAGCAGCGTGACCTGCAGTGACTGGCCCTACTGTGTGTGACCTGTACTGTGTGTTCTACTTTATCCTTGTAGATCTGTCATGTTGACCTTTCTTTCCTCTTTCCTCGTCTCCTTCCTATCTTCCATTTCTGTGTTGCTGTCGCCTCCCTTCTGAAGAGTAGGCAGTTGCCAGCCTGCTCCTCGCTTTCCCATTCCTGTCAAATGTATATATGTTTTCAAAACAAATAATAATAAATAATAATAAGTGGAGTCCCACTTATTGCTCCACTAAAAGAGAAGTCGTTGGCCTCGTGACAGATATGATGGCAACAGCAGCATGGCAACGACTGTAAAGACAGCGAAGGCACTGACGGCCATGACGACGGTGCAACGACAATTGCTAAGACGACGCATAAACTGATCCTTCGGGGACCACGGGTGCGAACCTGGGTCAGAAAGATTTAATATCGTGGCGACTTTTGCACGAAAACGCGTGTTTTGGTGGCTGTGAATATTTCAAAGAAGGCATTCGACCAAAAATCACGACTTTTGGTGACCTACAGTCACAGCAGTCATTATAGTATATGGTTGATTTTAACGATACTCGGTAATTAAAACTTCAAATAATTTTAGCTAGCGTGCTGTAACATAAATACTGAAGTCCGCTAGTACTCAAATTCACGCCCTTTTGCTAGAAACGCTTTGCCTTGACACAGCCTCTAGGAGTAGCGATTCAAGACCTGGCGTGAAATTCATGCCATTTCTGTTAAACTGTCTGCTATGGATGCAGAACCGGAGAAGTGTGTGGATATGCAAGTAATCCACGTGAAACTGGAAGCTTTGCTAAAGTTCTTTCACGCTGCAACTTGTCCACTGTGCGGGAACATAGCAACTCAAGGAGCATGCCATCTCACGGCACATCTTGAATCGGCATTTCTCGAAGCTTGTGCTACGCACACAGCAGCTAGCAAGAAGTCGAGTTTTGTGTTTCATTTGCTTGGTTTAACTCACACTCAGTCTTGTTCCAATCACCCGCTTCGTTACAGCAATTGAAAAGTGCTTGGTTTAATCACATAGCAAAATTAATTAATGAAATTTTCATAGAGATTATAAGTAATCGGGTTGGTGATCATCTAGAAAGTGCTATGTCCACCGTTGCAATGAAGCTTCGTCGGTAAGAATAATTTTGTCTCGAAATCATCCCTTTATCTTGGTCGAGAAAACACGAGGTGCGCATATCGTCTGCTTGCAGATATAGGGAGAGGCGAGTGGAAGTGAGAAAGAAACGTGCAATATGCCATCCATCTGTTGTGGCCCACGTGAGTGTCGACATGTCTTGCGCTTTCAGTGAAGAGAACGAAACCTGAGATGCGCGACGCTGAGACGGGCGTCCCACAAGGACAGTGTGCTGTGCACGAGTTGCGAGGGAACCAAGGCCGCCAAGCGGTGGACTGCGCAGATGGTTCTGACGTTTTTCTGTTGCTGCGATGCCGTTGCGATAAAGGCGAAGCGCGGTGTAGTGTTCCTGCTATAGCGATTGCAAGCGAGGACGACGCTGAAGGCGTCTGTACACCACTACCGTGCGAGTGCAAGAGGCATGCAGCGGCATGTCAACACACTCATAGAAGAGCAACTTTCACTGCTCTTATTTGTTTATTTATTCGGCAATACTGTAAAGCCTGTTTCCAGGCTCTTGCAGAGAGTGGGTCACAAGGTGAAGGCTGGAAAAGCAGATTCTGAAACGAAGTCATGAACATAGACATTTACATAACAAGTAAATATATATATGACCTAAAGTTACCTTACATAACATTACGTAGCATTACATAACATGTGATGCTGCCTGATGTCTTATCATTCTCTTTTGTTATGCGGTGCAGTCCAGGGTGCACCCGCCCATTTTTTGTCTTTCCGTAGGCCGCAACAACCGAACCTTGGCTGCATACAGTCATACGAGAATTATTTCTGGGTATCGTGTCGCTTCAAGTTATCATCCTAAATTTGATCGTCGGACACTGTATTGTCTATGGAGAAGCCGGCGACACAATGGTTGCCAGCATTTTTAACTTCATCTAATCAATACACGCAGTCACTCTTGCGTATTCGTGTGTTAAAATCGCAGGGGCAGATCCAAGTTAGTCTCAACAGGGGGGAGAGGTAGGGATTCACTGCCCGCTCGATTCTGTTTGTGCTGTAGCGGTCAGATGAAATGGTCCGCGCCACCCGTCCCTGTGCACTTTGTCCGATGTGGAGAAAGGCATTGTCCAGTCTTTAACACCTATGTTAAACGGCCAGGCCGATACAGTTCGTTATCGATAAGGCACGGTTCTATGCGGTTAAATCCCTCCACAACTTGAGGTTAGCGTGGTGGGGTCCAGCGATTAGAAGTGCATGCTAATTGCTTGCCTGGGAAGCTGGCAAGTGAATTACCACTGGCGGTAATACTGAAATGAGGAGATTTCAATTTTAGAGCTGTAACTTAATAATCTTTGTCCCAGTATCACGAAAAGAGAGACCGTAGGCGATCAACCAGAAAAGTGGCCCGTTGGCTAACCTGCCAAGGGGGAGCAGGACCGAGAAAAACGAGAGAGATAAAGTATGTTTAACACATGCATGCACAGGAAAATGCGGCCTAAGGAAATGTCATGTAGCGAAAGGCAATCACATAAAGCCACTGATCTAAGATTTCAAAAAAAAAAAAAAATGCTGGAGCTGATTCAACCTCTAGTTTAAGTCGATGAAAGACAATGTCTTCCTGGGCGAGTGGGGTATGAGAACGGGGCGTATGAATCGTGTAATAATACCTGCCAAACGGTAAGCATTAAAATTCCTAAAAATTTTTAGACACGACACCAGGGGAGGAGGGCGTGGGGACAGGGGAGGAGGGAAAGGAGCGGGAATTGCACGGAGTTTTTCTTTTTTTTAGGTGCTTGCTCTGAGCATACGTCTTTTGAAGGATACTTACTTCTGCCTTTACACGCAGCTCACAATTAAGCAGTAGAAACTTGGAACAGCAGAGAATGGCAAGCAACGTTGTATTTAAGTCGGTGTGACTCAGCGAATCTGCTGTTTGTGATTTCGCGTGCTTCAGGAGCATGCTAGAAGCAAATACCCCTCTTGCACCTTTTTACCATCAGAAAATTTCCAACGGAAACTTCAGAGACCGACGAGTGAATCCGTTTCACAAACAGAGCTTACTTTTCGCAGAAATTGATGCGGCATTCGTAAAATCGTAAAATCAGCCCAAATTCGTGAACTTTGCGAATAATTCGAGAGGATTGGCAGCTGTGCGTATTTGTATTGTGAGGCGCGCCGGAGCGACAATGTTTGTTCGACGTCAACCAGAAATTAAATCGCCTTCCAGTGTTTTCTCATCAGTTAATATTATCGGCAGCATCATCACAATCGCCACAATCATCATCATCATTAGCACGATCATCATAGTCGTCATTAGCGCGGTTCTCGGAATAACTTATATACTTTAGCATCATCATCGTCATTATCATCATCAGTATTGTCAGATTTTCAGGCTGCGCTATCTTCGTTAATGGCCCTAAAATAGCCTAGAAACAGAGAGAGCCAGGTATTTATTATGAGAGAAATGCTAGGAGGTCGGCCTGAATCAATGTTCTGACCTGCTGCTCGGCGTTGGGGAAGGGGAAAGGGTGTAGAAAGAAATAACAGACAATGCGTTGATTACGAGGTTGAGTACGGTGGTGAAAATCTTGCACGCTCCAAGACTCTTCAAAGTCTCTTGTCCAGTCCGCTCTCATACAAAAATTTGTTGAGAGTCAGACTATCAGGCTTATGATGAGGATCAGGTTAATGTCCGACAGAACCTTTTCAGCTAATGGTGCAACGACAAATGTTGACCAGATGTCTGTCAGCGATTTTCTACAGGTTCGAAACGGACATACCAGATATGGAAAGTGACGGTAACTTGCCAAGGAAGTTTCAAAAAACGCAATAGCGCCTTTGGAACATTGTGCTCCAATGGACAGCTGTGCTTGTGCGCTAGAACGTTTAAGCACAAAGAGGAGTCTTTACGCAAACGTTCATTGGTGCAACATACCGTTGTACGAGTGTAACTACTAATAAATCACACATCTTGAACCGTATAGAAACACAGCAAGCTGGACGACTTGATACATGCATCATGAAAACCAGCGCACAAACATACGGACAGAGAAGAGTGTCGCCCAGGTTTCTTTTTTGTTTGCGTGTTAGTGCACTGCTTTTTCGTGATGCATATCTTGAGTCCGTTGCTACTACGACTTGATGAGTAGGCGTTCTTGACAGTCATGTGACCGTTCTCGCGTGTCATCGCAGACGTGTCCCGAAGCGAAGCCTGGTGTGCTGAACTTCCACGTGGTTCCTTACTGGCGGCTGGAGGCGTCGGACACGTTCGAGAACCTGTACGAGAACTGGGCCAAGCCCACCCTGTCCGCCGTCGTGGACGAACTCTCGCCAAACTCCCCGCGGCGCTTCTCTTTCGACCAGGTGAGTGCTGAGGAGGCACACACGCGCGTGCGCGCGCGGGCGCACACACACACACACACACACACACACACACACACACACACACACACACACACACACACACACACACACACACACACACACACACACACACACACACGCACACGCACACGCACACACACGTGCACGCATGCGCACGCCTACGCTTGCACACACACCGCCAAACGCATGGTCCCTCAAAAAAGTCGTGCGGAAAGCCCGTGCTTATAACCATGACCTTCGAGCTTTCGACCACGCGCGGTAAATCCTGTGCTTGCCTTTCAAACGATGTGACTGATGCAAGGACTCAGCTCCAAATTCCAGCAGTCACTATAGACGTCATAGAGTTTCATACAGTAATGACTAGCGCGAACTCTGGCACTCGCGTCTACGGGAGCTGCAAGCGGGGTTGTTCAGCCAGCATGGGAACGGCTAGTACCATGGTTAGCTCTTTACCTATCCTGGCAGGGGTTGATGATCTCGTAACAGCCCCTCTTAGCTTACCTTCTCCCCTGCCTCTGGACCATCTGGATTCGATCACGCTGTGCCACACATTCGCTGGCTACCTGCGACTTCTGCAACGGGGACACCTCCCATCCAGCCTAATATTTGGACTCCGAGGTGGTCACCTCGCGATTTACTTGTGCCGTGTGTGTGTAATTCAGCGACCGGAACGCCTGAATCCTCAAGCACGAAGACCAGTTAAATCCATCTGCTAACAAGGCACTGTACCCACCATCATTCCCATGGCGCCTGAACGGTGACAGCGCCAGCGTCTCCTCCAGTAATTGTAGTGGTAAACTGTATGCTAACAGTAGGTTCAATAAAACTATACTGTATACGGAAAGAGTCTGGTCACTAGAGTTCGGAGCCGGGCGCGTCTGTGGGCTCTCTAAGAACCAAACAACTTGAGAAAGTGCCACTAGGTAGGGTGCAGAAAGCAAAAAATAAGAAGTAGATGAAGCGCCATGAAGCGCCTCAGAAATTTGTCTCACTGCCATACATATGCAGACCACAGTCGGTACATCCGCGTTTTTTCTGCACAAGTCAGGAGCTATATGAGAAACGGTGTTCATGAAAGAATACGTCACTGTTCGATTGTACGGGCAAGAGATGTCCACCTTGGCGGCGGCGGAGGCAGTTGAAGAAAGACGCAGCCGGCGTTGATGGCCCACCAAGCCCCGCGTAGCATGCGAGAGCGCGTAGCGTTTCGTATAATCCGCCGTTGCTTTTAACAAACAGAAAACATAGCGTACTTTCTAAGGAATAAAATAAATTTTAACACGTAGCATAGGGAGGCAGAACTCGCCAGCTTGGACCCAGACCCAGAGCAATTTGGACCCAGAGGTGCAGCTAGCATTTCTGGATCAAGTCCGGCAAGCCGCTAAGGCCAGTGGGGCCCTGGACATGGTGCCCCACCCGTAATGATCGGTGTCGTTGTTGTTGTTGTTGTTGTTGTAGCCTGCGACATCCTACCCACGATGGGGGATTGGCCAAGAAATGGGTGGATTATTCCAAAATAATATAGAGCATAAATTTCCTAATATTTATGGGAATAGCATCCTCCCCCCCCCCCCACTTTTTTTGAAGTATTCTTCTTCTTATAGTTGATTGCACGCCTGCCTAGCACGAGTGGTTTGTTGGCAAAATTCTGGCTATAGTCTAGTACACTTTAGCTGGACAGAGCGAAAGCCCATGATGCTGTAACCTCCCCGATGACTGGCCGAATTCGAGAATGTATTCTTTGTCTCTTTTCATTTGGACACGACATCAGAGGTTTCAGCCGTATCAGCATTATGAAGAATCTACACGGAGAAATGTACTTGGAACACATTGGACGCTACAGGGGCCACTAAGGTCCCTGGAGCAGGAGCCAGCAGTCATAAGCGCCCCCTGTGAACAAACGGATCATAGCACCTGTCCGTCTTGCGTTAACAATCTCGAAGCGTTCTGTAGTTTATATATTGATCCACAGATGACACTTCACCAGTGTTTCGAACGCCGAGCCTGGGAGGGCTCCCATCGCTCGTCTCGCGTCTCCGAGAAGTGAGGCGAAGGCACAGACGCTATAGTTCGATCAAGCGAGCGCCGCTTGCTTCTCTCCTTCTCTCTCACCGCCCTCCTTACAGCTGAGACGAGAACGTCTTTGTCTTTCAAGCAAGAGTGCTGTTCACGCGCCAGTTTATCACGAGCCCAGTTGCCGCCATGTCACGCGCACTTCCCGTAGACGAGGCCGCCCAGGCAGCCCATCCTACGACATCCAGCGAAGAACAGCGGTCGGCCTCGGAGCGTCCCAGCAACCGACCCTGCGCTGTGCTACCGCAGTCTGTTCGCGTCGAATTCAAGCCCGCCATGGCGCCCAGGGAGCGCACCTTCATCATGGTCAAGCCGGACGGCGTCCAGCGAGGCCTCGTCGGCGAGATCATCGCGCGCTTCGAGAACCGCGGCTACAAGCTGGTCGCGCTCAAGTTCATGATGGCCGGCGAGGCGTTGCTCAAGGAGCACTACGCCGATCTCGCCGACAGACCTTTCTTCAACGGCCTGGTCAAGTTCATGCAGACCGGCCCCGTTGTGCCCATGGTGTGGGAAGGGGCGAACGCCATCCTCACCGGTCGGGACATGATAGGCGCCACCAACCCTCTGCAGGCCAAGCTGGGTACGGTGCGCGGCGACTACTGCATCCAGGTGGGACGCAACCTGATCCACGGAAGCGACAGCGTCGAGAGCGCCAAGAAGGAGATCGCGCTGTGGTTCAAGGAAAGCGAGCTGGTGAATTGGAAGCCCCAGATGGAGTCGTTGTTATACGAGTGACCGTAACGAAGAAATAGCCGGTGCTTTCCTTGCGACCCATTGGAGAGATGCTCTGTTGTTTTGTCTGGCCGCAGCGAGAGCGCGCTGCTCTGCAGAGTAAAGGTTGTTTGGTTTCACAGTGGGTCCGTTTCTCGTTATTCGTGCGCTATATGCCTCGGCACCGTTCAGTCGTTGCTTAAGCGTGGACACGTTGTGCGGCAGTATAATGACATCACCTTCAAGAGCAGAAGCCTTAGGGCCAACCGTACCACCGTATACGATAAGCGGATGGTGCCGCGAGCGTGGTGCAGAACTATAGCTTAGGGATTTTGCGTTGTAATGGGTTTTATCATTTTATCGCGCGAGCAATTATGCGGACGTTTGAGGCGTATTCACGTCGCCGCTGCGAAGCCGTTGTGGCTGTTCTTGCTGACAGCGCATGCGCGCCTGGCGTTCGGAGGTTTAGGCGTCTCCAGATACGCAGAGTGCGTTTGTCTGTAAACGCGGCGAAGTGAACGCTTCATCAACGCTACGCTCAATCGCCTCGGTCGTGGAGCGAGGCCAGTGTCCTCCCTACCGCTGCCGGCAACGTGGGTTGTGCTAACACGCACTATAAGCACGCTCTACCGCCCCTGTATTGAGCTGCTGTGCGTATGCAGCAAACGAGGTAACGTTATCTAAAATATTCCACCGAGCGCTGACTGAAGGCCACGCTTTCCAGCCCGTGCACCATCGAGGTGTTATGCCTGCAGCGCCACTAGCGGCGCTGATCACGCCAAGGATGTGACTGGCCGCTGTTGCTTCTACAGCAGGAGTTGCATTGCGTTCTGCGTCACACCAGCATGTTGCACCGTGGAGGTTAAAAATGGCTGTGGCTTAGCTAAGGTTAAGCCCATGATGCGAAGCATACTATCCTTTATTTTAGTTGTTGAACCACTGTTTAGCCTGGTGAACTGCTGTTGCTTGGCTACATTTGGTTCGGCTAGACGAAGAAACAACTCATGCAGGCGAGCGCACGAGCTGAGACCCGGCTATGTTGCTACGCGGCCGCAAGCGAGCGCACGAGTTGAGCCTCCGCTTTTGCAGCTGTTATGACGTCATATGGTAGCTACGCGGATGCGCGCGGCGCAGCAAGGAAGAGCGTGGTTGTGCGGCTAGTATGCTTCGCATAATAAGCGTAACGCTAAACCTTGCTGTGGTGGTCAACGCCCTAGAGCCTCCTACAATAATTGCTAGAGGGAACTTGGGCGCTGCGATTTTTCAGCAGCCATGGGATGGATGGAAAGTACATGAGTTTGTCTGATCTTCGTTCTTTTGACTTAGGACGTTCTTGCGACTTCGTTTATTACGCTTTATCTGTCTTTATTGTCGTAAAGTTCAGAGCAATCAGTACTTCTCTGAATGTAGACGACTCTGCGAACACACACAGTCACTACTAATTGCAGCGGTTCAACCTGTCAAGGTGGCCAAATATAACGCATCAAGCGTCTCAATTACCGCGCTGACTTGCCGGCGAGAAATTCATAAGGGCTATGGCTTTTGTTGCTGCATGCGCCTATGGCGTAATGGTTTCAATATGGGGCTTCTATGCTAGAGCTCCTTTGTTTGAATACTGCCGTCGGGCAATTTTAATAATGTTTCTTTAATTAATACACAGTATTTGGTTGAAAATTTTGAGTTTGCAAAGACATGAAGCCGTTTAAAGTCAGAAGAATGAAGCTCCGAAAAATCCATGTACTTCCCATAATTCCCATGCTGGTACAACCGCTCCCATCGCAGCTCCCATAGACACCAGCGCCCAAAGTTCTCTCTAGTAATTATTGTACGAAACTCTATAGTCAACTCATCGTCCTTCGTGCGAAACTGCCAATTTATATATTTTTTTTCTAAGGAAAGGATGGCGCAATATGTTTCTACACCGACAGCAGTGCCAGATAGTATATCCGATCGAGAGGAGGAATTATATTTTGCAAGAGGCGTTGTTCGTTCAAGACTATAGCTGTCGTTGTGCTAGAGGCAAGCGTTTCCACGCTATGGAAATAGCGTGACCGTGCATGCAATACGCGTTCAATAGCTGCCGTGGAGCGGAGGAAGCTCAATTGGTTTATAGTAAGTAAGAGGAAACCATGCTTACAACGGGCACGGATTTCTTGCTATTCAGAAATGGCGCCTCATTGCCGTCGTATTCCAAGCTTTAGGTTGGCTATCCCAAGCGGCTGGGGTCGGCAGCGCTTGTAGGAAGTTATATAAATCGACACGCCATATGGGCGGGCCATGCCCGGTGCCTGCACATTAGTGGCTTTGTTCCAGCGTGCGCGTTTTCGGCTGGCCCTGGGCGAAAGGGGTTGCACCTACAACAACAGAGAGAGAGTGCGAGTGCCACTATGGCTGCGCGCTCGATCGCAAACATGACAGCGTAGACGCAGCTTTCCTCAAACGGTCCTTTCGCCAGCGAAGAGAAATGCTAAGGGGAGCGCGGTAGGCGTTGGAACACCAGCGGCAGACGCCGAGCCTGCCGAGCGTCCCTGAGCAAAGCGGGACGTTCAAACAGAGGTGAAAAAAAAATATTGCAGGGAATGCCGGGCATCGGCGTGCTTATAGTAAAGCCGTCTCTGACTGTGCTTGAGCGTAATGAGTATATCATGCTCAACGCAATGGCACCACATGGCGTCTGGCTGCTCTAGAACTGGAACGCATATCGTCTTAAAGAGCGTTAAGCGTTCTTAGTAGCGGCGTTAACTTTTGACCACGGTAGAACAAAAAAAAAAAGAAAGTTTGGATCCCGCGTACAGTCGTGCCCGGGTTTAACTAGAACACCTCGTAAGGAGTCAAAGCTCAATGCTAAACCTTGCTGTCCATGTCAGTGATTGGTCCTTCGGACGCAACTGCCCATTCTTTATGACAATTATTGCAATCGTACTACTGGTTGTCATTTGCAACCAGCTTGATAGCTATTGAAACCCCCATCACAAACCCATTGTTTTATCATTTCATATACGTATTACACACAACGGGCTGTGATCCAAGGAAAGCATTGTCCCTGCTCATTATTTAATTGTAGGCGAGGTCGATTTGTCTGCATGTTTATGAAGGTATGAATGGTTATAAAATTCATTGTAGCTCCGCTGTAAGATTTCACATAAAACATATTTGCATTTGGTGAAGGCCAACTTTCCCATACTTTGCGACAGAATGTTTTTAGGAAATTTCTGCCGGGAACATCAGCCGTATTTCTAGTACCACGAGGTACAGCATAAAACCTGGTGTTTAAGGTGTCTTTGCATCAAATTGGCAGTACCGTCTGATGCAAACTGTCGTACAAACCCGGTTTACATGAATGCTACAATGGCGCATCGCATTACTAAGCGCATTTGGGAAAGGCGATGCGATGCCGTTTACATGTAGCGCATTAACTCTCGCAAAGGGGCTTAAACTCTCGCGAGAACGTATGCAGTGCCACATGGTGTCGTATAAGGGAAGTGCAGCCGACTTCCGGTGCAACTGGTTTCCAGTAGTGGGCCGAGTGCACGTTGGTGGCTGAGTGCCGACTGTACCGACTACCGAGAGCCCAACGCTTGTGCAAAATGCAGCGTTCCGTCTCCACCTTATGCTACTTTTGTCAGCATGGACTAACTTTCACGTCATCTTGTACGCTTTCGCCTGCATGCAGCATCAGCAGCGACGTCATCGGATACGGTCGGCCTACATGAAAGTACTTTTGCGCGCGAGAGGGTTGGCATCGTGCCCTGCCGTCAACGATTTAGTTGTCATGCAATTTTAATGATTCAATTCAGATATGATGGCAAGGAAAGCAGTGCTTCCCTCTGCGGAGAAATTGGTTCGCGCAGAGCACGCTGCGGCGAGCGAAGTTGCCCTGGGGGACGCCATTTTGCTTCTGCTTCGGGCGTGGCTGTCTCTTAGCTTCGCCGGCGAGGCAGACCCTCCGCTAATTCCTTCCCATAATTCCTAATGCGACGATCCTGCGTTTGCATGCTCCGCGAGAGTCGACTCGCGCTCGTAAATCCACCCTCTCCCGGCGCATTAATGCGATGCGCCTTCCTGGCGCATTACCGCTGTTTACATGAATGCGAAGCGCTAGAAATGCGATGCGATGCGATGCGACACTGTCGCATTCATGTAAACGCAGCTAGTGACAAGCAGTATTTATGGCGAACTCGCTCGCATTCATCAATTGTCAATATCTCCACGTGTCGACTAAGTGGCAAGGGAATGTATTTATGTGGAACTGTATTTCTGTGCTCTGTTGGTGTATTAAGCATTTCTGTGAACCCGAGCCGGTGTTCAGAGTGCATGATTGCTAGTATTTTGTCTTCATTGTGACTTGCAGTGTTCGTATCAACAATAGCCCATATATATATATATATATATATATATATATATATATATATATATATATATATATATATATATATTATTGTGAGTTCCAATAGCTTCCAGAGCAACAACTTCGCAGGCAATGGTTGCGCACACTGCCCAAGTCGGCAGTACGAGTAGACATTAAATTGGACCCCTATTTGCGATATTTCAGCTTCCTGCAGCTTAGAGCGTTCATTTTCCCGCTTGTAAGTCGCTTATCCTGGGTTCATTCTCAGGACGAGCTTTTTCAATCATCATATGCACCATGAAGCGGAAATTCCGGCCTCCCTTCTTATCATCCGATAGTACCAAAAACAACGTGACCAAGTGATGACGTCACGTTACCGGCGCTAGGCCTGCTGCGGCTTGCACTGCGATATCCTGCGGTGAATAGCCACGGCATCGGAGCTGGTAAACTCCCAAAATTGGATTAAGGTATATTAAAGTGGATTAAGATGGATTAAAGAGAATTAAGGGTATCAACGTCGGTTAAAGTAAATTAAGGTGGATTAAGATTGGCAAAATTTGAGCAAGGTGGGTTAAGGTGGAGTCTTAATTTAAGGCGATAACTTAGACAAGCCCTAATGTAAGGCATGCAGACAAGACACAAGAGAAGTGGACAACACGAACGCCGTGTTGTGTCCTGTCTGCACGCCTTACAGTTTTGCATGATGAATCCTTACCAACTAGCTAAGCTTTCTGTCGTTTTAGGAAATACTACATAAGCTGACAATGACCTGAAGAGCGGAAGCTTTCCTGCTGTTCTCCTGTCTTCTCTACTTTTTTCAGTTCTTGATCTTCATTTCCATGTCAAGTCTCCGCGCTGTGAATTAGCTCTAGCATTTGTAACTCAATAATTACGGCATGTTACGGGCGCGTCTGGCACGTTTGCGGCACCGTGACACGGGATAGTACTGACGCGTGTACTTGTTTATCTTTTTTCGGGGACCGCTGATCACCGACTAACCACTGTTGAAGAATTTATCGCTCGGCGCGCAAGACGCACCTTCACGAATTGGAACTCTCCCGAATGTCGTCGGCGATTCTTTAGCGAGGGAACCTCGTCTAATGAGATTGCGAGTGCGACGAGAATAGTGTTGTGCTTTATGAAACGACTGCGAACGCCACCAACTACGCTGTCACGTACGGCGGGTCATGTAGAAATACGCGAGCTACTTGACCCGTGCATAAGATTTTCGACACTCGACGACTGTGCTCAACGCTATCCTTGTGCTTTTTGTGTTGTTTACTTTGCTGGGCACCTGTTCGCCCAAATGAAGAGATAAACCCTTAAGTCGCGCACTTGGCAGTGTCTTATTATTCACCGTCACGCCAACGTGACAACGCCACTGTGACATCGTCACTCCACATCGCAGGTGGCGTTCGTGGCCCGCTGGTGGGACGAGCAGAACGTCACCTCCAGGACTCGGATGCGCCGCCTGGTGGACTCGGGCCGCCTGGAACCTCTGGGCGGCGGCTGGGTGCAGCCGGACGAAGCGAGCTGCCACTACTCGGCGCTAGTGGACCAGCTCACGCTGGGCATGCGGTGGCTGCAGGAGAACCTGGGCGACTGTGCCCGCCCGCGCGCCGCCTGGCAGCTGAACACGTGGGGACACTCTGTCGAGCTCGCGTCGCTGCTCTCGCAGGCGGGGATGCACGGCCTGTTCCTCAGTCGCCTCCCGGAAAACCAGGCGTCTCACTTCGTCTGGAAGGCTGACGCCAGCCTGGGTGCGCGTGCACCGAAAGTGCATTTTTTTTTTGTAGGGGATGCCGTTGAATTCCGCCATACTGTCAAATTCTGTAACGGCGCCACATTTTTTTCAGCGAATCACAGAGGCTGTAGCAGCCTGCTGGGCCAATCAGAGCTGACAAGATGGCGAGTTAAACAAAAAATGGCGGAGCGTGACCCTGTCCAGGGCATACCTCTCAGAGCCAGAGGCTCAGTGGCTGGGTTCATCGTTGCTGATAGATAATCATAGGCGCACAGCGCACATAGACGAGGCAGACAGGTGCGAATATGCGCTATGATGGCTTGCAAGAAAACGGTTTTTCGTTAAACAAGCCATGTTGCGAGTGATCCAGGTATATACCCGCCGAGGTTACTCGCTAGCTGTGGCGTTCCGCTGTTGAGCCAGAGGTCGCGGGTTCGATTGCAAACCGCATTTCGGTGAGTGCTAAATGCAGAAACTCTGGTGTACTTAAATGTAGGTGCACCTTATTTAAAAAAAAACAACAAGCAGTCAAAATTAATGCGGAGCGCTCCGCTTGGTGTCCAGTGTGGCCGTGGGTTATTGCACCTCACGAAATATTCCGTCAGCCATGCGTGTGTCCGATCCTGTCCACAGAATAACCTTTGTTCTAAGACAGTGTTCTGTGTGCCCGCCTCTATCTATATTGTGTTACTAAAGTGCCTAAAGTATTTCTAAAGTCTAAAAACCATCTCGAATTTTTTAATCAATCGAGAGTGCAGCAAGTTAGCGCTGCCAGATCAAACGGGTGTGCGGTCCGGCCACGGCTGGCGCGTTGCAGCTTATACGGAACGTGGTAGCACTTTCTAAAATCTCTCCACAGTGTCGTATGAGATGGGTGCAATTTAGTGAAAGAAATGTTGGGTCTCATCCTCGTCGATGAGGGTCGGTGATAGAATTGAAGCAATACAAGAAAATCCAAGGCGCGGTGAGTAGATCACCACAAAATCTAGCAGTGACGTTCATTTCTTGCACCAGCCATTCGGTGTTTATGCTCAGTCGATAACGTCAGCCTTTTCTTGTAGGGCGCTCAGCCAACTAGACGGTCGACTATTTATACAGACCCAACGATAGGAGCTTATTTTGGCGCCATCCATCTTGAACGCAGAAAACTGTACGCGTGCTCTAGTGGCTTCTTTTTCTAAAATCAGCGGACCTGACAAAAGGTTTATCGGCATCCCGAGTCGAGCTTGCTTCTTTTGCCTTCTTTATTCTTTGAACTCCTTATACCGTCTTCATGGTGCAGGGTAGCCGACTGCTGCTTAATCTCCGAGCCTTTCTTGTTTCTCTCTCTCTCTCTCTCTCTCTCTCTCTCTCTTTGTGCACAGCGCTATTTCTTGATCTATCCAAGTGTATATGTCAGGAAACCTCCCTGCCTTTTCTGTCTTCTCTCTCTCTCTCTCAAGCGTATATGAACCTTATGGAAGGCTGGACTGGGGGAGAGAAAAACTGTTTGTCTCACTGCAGGAGAGGCCGGTGAAATCTTCACGGCAGCAGCGCGTCTAGGCTGGCCCGAGGGCTACTGCTTCGATGCCGATTGCCCGAAGGACAAGCTGACGGTACGCAACCACCTTCGGCTCACTCTCACCGGAGTCCTTTAAAAAGGGCGCTGCCTTCTCTCTTTTTCTGCTTGCAATAGGTTTTAGTGCCGAACGAGCATTGCCGCCACACGAGCGCTGCCCCCTTTGCCACTGTCCCGCCCGGTGGCGCCACATTAACGCGCGCTGGTTGAACGGCAGACATTGTGCGACTGTTTTGCAGTCGCACAATGTCTGCCGTCCATCCATCCATCCATCCATCCATCCATCCAAGCCAAGTGCCTGCGAATGATCAGACCAACAATTAATGCCTTGCACCGATGCACCTTAAGTGTTTCGGATGTCACTCTGCGTGGGCGCAGCATAGAAGTTGCCGAGGAAATTGCGATCGCATTAGCTTGCGCTGCAACGGACGCGAAATTTGTGATCAGTGACAGCAAAACTGCCATACAAAATTTTAGCAAGGGCACGATCTCGCCCTTAGCGGCCAGAATCCTAGGCCAGAGAAAGTTAAATAGAAAAATTCAAATAATTTGGACTCCGGTGCACGAAGCCGTCCCCGGCAACGAGACGGCCCCACGAGCTGGCTCGAGATCTCTACTGCCGAGCCGCTATGAGGCCCCTCGATGACCAAGAGAGCAGAGAGCGTATGCTGAAATATGGGGAGATCACGCAGCATTATAGATTGGCTCGTAGACTGGTAGCCCCGCCAGACCCGAATTTAAACAACAGAAAAGCAGTCGCGTGGAGACGACTTCAAACTTACACGTATCCGCACCCGGTTAAGGCGAACCACATGTTCCCTGAGGCCAGGAGCGATAGGTGTAATCTTTGTGGGGCGAGAGGGACCCTCGACCACATATTATGGGAATGTCCGTACTCTCCCGGGGGAACGCACAAAATAGGTAGTAGAGACACCTGAGAGACCCTGCTGCGCAGCTCGGACTCTGAGCTCCAGCTCCGGCTCGTCCAACTGCCTGAAGAGGCTGCTGGGACCCAAGACCTCCCAGCCTGCATCTGAGGCGGCGGCACTCGCCCCCTGACCTGCGTGTCGGGGGGTGGGTAGATCACCTTATCCGTTGGAAAATAAAGTTTATATTATCTTTCACCGATGCCGCAAAGCGCATACGCGTTCACACCGCGAATGGGATGTTAGAATGAAACGGGTTGCTTCGTTCTGCGCTGATTCGAGCAAGATTTTAAGGTACGGCTGCTGCATCGGTTCCGGCGGGCAAGTGTACGTGCGAACAAACGCCAGCCAATTCTGATGCTGATATTTCTGATGGTGAAACGTAAAAGCTTTTTGTGAATAAGGGCCAACATTCCTACAGGAAATTGGGTAAACCGGACGTCTGCGCTACTGAAACCGAAGTCACTTGGACGAAGTATGTACATGGATCTATATGCCTCACATAACTTCCATGCTTGCTTATGTAGCCGCACGGAAACGGTGACTCATGTAGACACTAGTACCATGTATAAGTCGTGTGGTCTAAGTTTAAAACTCCACGGCGATGACGACTTGCTTTGAAGGCATGAAACAAATTGCAATAAAGGAGGACTGAATTGAGTTTATCATATGTGGCACCAAAACATGTCGCTCTATTGTGAATAGAATTTTTTCGAAACTATCGATCATGTGACTGATGTAGCATTTTATGTTTGATTTGTTCGCCTAAGCCTCCAATGATTTCTTGCTAGTAAAATTGTGCCGAACTTACCGCTTCGGTGGCGCACACTTGAAGAATGAGTCTCTCTTGACATCATAGGATTCACTGACCGTAGTTTCTGCATTCGCCTGTTTCGACGCAAACACCAAACGTTTATGAAACTTTGCTGCAAGATTAGAGTGCTTGCTCTCTTTCATAGCCTCTTCCCTTCAGTTTTTTTTTCTCAGGAAGTATTGATGTAAGTGGGCGAACTCTGCCGAAAATGTACGCGGAAAATTTAGAATTTTCGATTTTCGTCCGTCTGCCCAGGTGGCGAACGCCGTTGGAAGAGCGGAGAATTTTATCAAGATTGTGGCGTCAAAGGCAAGAAATTATTAATTTTCTTCTTGAGTGTTATAACTGCAAACGTCCTTGCTATTCACGTCGTTTTTAAAACTAAGGTTGATTAGCGAACCCTCGCAGAGTGGACTGGCCTCACGTTGCTTCTGCTGTCTTAACGAATAGCTGATGCACAGGACAGTACATCTACACTGCATCAGCTTAGACTGGATGTTTTGTGTGTTTGTACTTTCTTTTCTTAAAGATTAAACAAACTTTTTAAGAAATCGCCTCTGTCAAACGCAAATATTTTAATCCTTCAATTCGATTACTCGAAGAGGCGGACATCACTTGCAGGAGGAATGAAAATGTCTATTTGTATAATAAAGAATTGCAATAATTAGCTTTTAACAAATTAATTTACGGCACGTATAGCACTTGACGATTTGTTGCCAGTGAGTTCGCAAGGCGTGCATCCACTTGGCACGAATTCTCAGGATGGCACCGGTATTGAGATATTCATTTTCAAATTGTGCAACGAGATAAGTATACTTACAGTAAAGAAAAATCGTGTGTCCGTTAGCGGAAACAGATGAGCACGAGCAAATTTAGGTTAGGCGGTGTTGTCGCACATAGCAGTTTTACTCTCTTTGCGAAGTCTATGATCATCGATCATTTCCATGACCTCGCTCTATGAGCTTGCTTCAAATGTGCCCTGAAATGTCTGATACATATACAGTTTTCAGCAGCCATTGTGGCTTATAATTCCTGAGGTGTAAAGCGGCTCTCAGCACACATTCCTTGAATGTGGGTCGGCCTTAAACTTTGAACGCTGAATATGGCTCGGCCTTAAAGGCCTACCCACATTCTGCGTTTCTACCACCATCAGCTGGCGCTGCGTCGCTCGGCGTCGGCCTGGAACGTTGGAACGAGGAAGCAAGCCAAAACGACAAAGGCTTGACATGCCAGATCTTGGAGCCGACGCTTCTTCTGGAGTTGGTAACCGATTATTCATTCACCCAACAGTCCCACAACTTTGCTGGACGTTGGGACGCAGATGACAAACCAAGCGAGATCTCGGCGCTGGCGCGTTTCGGCTCATCGCCTTCCTTCGCGTGTAGGCGCGGAGCGACGCTGAATAACGCAACGCCGCCCTTCGCTGACGAGAAACGCTGAAGACAAGACCTGGCATGTGGCTTGTGTCTTCGCTCCGTGGTTCCAAATTGACTACGAGTGACGCAACGTCAGCTGACGCCGGTACAGACGCCGAATGTGGCACGGCATTTAGTCGTTTGGATGGTACGTCGGGGTCCGTCGGTGACCGTCGCAGCAACTCCAAAATGCTGCGAGAGAAGCTTAAATGGGAAAGAACCAAGTGTCCCGTGCGGATTCCAACTCCGGACCCACAGAGCCGACGATTTTACCTCTCAGCTACTCCGCGAATGGTGCTTAACAGAGACTAACACAGTGAACTCCCGTTAATTCGACCTGAGGTAATTCAACGAGTCGCTTAATTAGAATACCCATTATATTGCGTTCATTGCTACGGAATTAAAGCTCGTTTGGTTCGAACGCGCGAGCATCGCTAACAGCATTCGATGCCTAACTGCCACCATCGGTGCCCCCTTGCGCGCGTCGCAGTTACTAAAAGGGTGAAAACTCGAGAGGTTTCGCAAGCGGTGCTACTGCTTCCCCAGGCGTGCTGCTGTTTTATTTTTATCATTTAGTGGCCGACGCTCCTTCTGCCCGCGAAGCCATCCTTCCCCGCTTGTTTCGTGTCGTGACACGCCTCAGTATTCAGCAGTCTGTTTCGTCCGTTCATCATGGCGCCGCGTGGCATTTTTCTGCGGTTTGTTAACTCGATCTATCGCATAATTCGGTCAAATCTCGTTGTCCCGCAAGGGTCCAATTATACAGAGTCGTCTGTATTGAGCCCGGAGAAGGCGCGGGCTTCGAAACCTCTTTCGTCTGCTTGCGCGTCGCACGCCATCCCAGTTACGGATGGCGTCTTGAGTTAATTATACCTTTTCCTCTTCTCGAACGGCGATTGTTTGCGTGCACCTTTGAATGTTTACTCCAGCCGATACCGCACGAAACAGTGTAAGACTTACTGAGCATAATAGATGCGCCGACTGTCACGCCACTGTTTAGCGTTATCACGTCGGTGTTTCCCGAGTGCCTCGCACTGAATTTATAAGCAAAGCACGACTGTTTTTACAACATCGCTGTCAAATTGCACACGAAGGAAGAAGTGAGATGATAGACTCTTTGCATGGACTAGTTATTTCATGAGCTAATTCATATGGGGAGTAGCGACAGTCGTCACGGTTACTGGATGCTTGATACGCTTACGCTCCACGACAGTCCATACGTAGTGTGAACATATGACTTGCGCTTAGTTGTTTAATGACGTTTCACTTTTCGCTGCCGTTACCCATAGCAAAGCCAACGAAGTTTGGTGCGCAGCCATGTCCATGAAATTTCCAATGCTTCTTGCCAAAACTTGACCTTGACGTCGCTGCCGTGAGACATTCCACATTTTCCGAAGCAATTGTTTGCTGAAATCGTGCGCATTCTTTATTTGAGTGTGACTGTGGTAGTGAAGTTCTCATAGGCGAGCAATAAGCAAGTTCGGAGTCTCCCGTTATTCGGTTCCCTCTTGAGGGTTGCTGATCGGTGCGTACGTGTCGTCTGTGCGATCGCTGCTGCAGAAGCGCAATACGAACCAGGCGCTCATATCGATGGGTGGGGACTACCAGTCGGCAGCGTACACCTACGAGAACATCGACACCCTCCTCCGATACATCAACGCAAAGGTGACTTTGTTTACTTTTTCTTATCTTCGCGTACCTTTAGCTTAGTTCTCTCTCTCTCTTTTGTCATCCACACGTTGCTTTGGTTGTTAACCTGCCTGCGACAGAAGGGGTAATATGAAATCAGGTCGCATAGATGCAGAAGAAACGATTTGGAAATGTGGCACGGACAAACTTGAAGATGAGCCTGGTTCAGAAGTAATTAGGCGGGAAGGGAACTTCACTAAGCTTGCCTCAGCCAGCGGAGAAGGACATAAATCGAGACACTGCCGACGAGCGTTATCGTTAGACAGAGCACGAACATGCACCGTCTGGCACATCCGTGAATTATTGCGAGAGACTTCAATTGTGATATTCGCGTCAGCTGCGCACAGCGTAGTTTACCTTATCACATTATTAGTTTCTTGGGTCTTGTTATGCGATACTATTGACGGGTAGCTAGTTGGTCTAGTTGGTGTTGGTACATGCTTACTGTGATAATGGTAGCCCGAACTATATTAACACCGGACAACGACAACAACAAGGACGACCGCTATACAGCGCTAGACTTTGTCTGTTTCGTCGTCCGGTGTTAACTTACTTGGCGTTAGCATTCTCCGCAGTAAAGTGCTTAGACAAACGAAGATAAATGGATAAAATACACGGCCGGAATGTAGACAAGGCCACGGGAACAACAGAAGTGGCTTTACCATCGTGCTTACCTCTGATTGCAGTGCTGGTAGACCAAAGGCACTGTGATGAATTCATTGTTGTTAGTCTTGTCACTTTCTTTGCGAGCCTGATCGGGATACGTAAGTTGTTTCGAAAGAGGCTAGTCTGCTTTTGCCGGCTCACCACAGTTTAGCTTAGACCGACTATGCATAGCCCGTTCCCTCTGCATGATTTTAACACATTGAGGGAACCACTCCAAGAAAGTGTAGCTTCACATAGATTCCAAAATAGGCATGGGATATGCCTAATTTTTACTTTCGTTAGAGTGGAAAAATATAACTTTCGTTTAGCCAAAAACGAGGCAGTGCACCTTCAATTTGGAATCTTTTGCTGTCAGTTCATTACAGGGCGGCTAGTTTAGGGTTTTCGATGATGTTCGATTTACAAGTTTAAATCAAGGCAACCATAAAACATATTGTAGTATAAAGCGAAACTACTCGTATGAATCCGTCGGTCTCCTGCACTGGAGAACGACTCGTGTAAGTTGAAACCGGATATAACGAACCAGGGTAAACCGAACTGTTCCTTATATCGAACTTGTTAATTTTACTGAGCGCTACTCATGTAGAGTGGTTTCCTTGTATGGATCCGGACATCGAATATATTCAGCTCGCAGCGCCCAGTGCCAGCGCCAAAGCGCCACTTGAGCCCGTGCGATAGTTCTAGCAAGCGTGCCAGAAGAACGACTCTATCGAGTCCCTTACATGTGTCGCATTGCTTACACGTGCTGCTGGGAGATTCAGGCCGAGGGAGATTTATCTTGAGATAACAGGTACACGCATATATCGAACGCATCACAAAATTTCCTTCAACTTGGTTACAGCCGAGCTTGGCTACTCGAAATATCTAACTACATTCTTAGCGCCTAAAGCCTGTTGGTCATACATGGTTTCCACCGGATTTACACGCGAATGCGTGCACCTCATGCGGCGCACTGAGTCTCCAGACTGTGAGTTGTGCAATGTTAATGAGACTATAGGTCATGTGCTTTGTGGCTGCCCTAAGTACGTGGAAGAGCGTCAACAGCCCTCGACTGTCGAACGTGTGGGCTGTCGAACACGTCTCGACAGCCCACCGTTGTCAGAGGACGTTATTTTATGCCCTTGGCTAGACGCTCAAACGAGTTTCAAGTCCATCCAGGCGTTACTGAACTTTTTTAAAAAGTACGGGCCTGGATGGACTTGAGCATGCCAAATTGCTTGCCATATGTTTCACATCCTCCTTCTCTCGTCATCATCACCCATCATGCGCCTCTTTCTTCCTTCTTTCTTTCCCTCTTCCCCTTCCCCCAACGCAGAGTAGCTGGATACCTCAGGCCGACCTCTCTGCATTTCGTATCATTAAACTTCTCTCTCTCTCTACACTGGGTTCCACGCAACCTTCCTCCGCCCTCGCAGCACCAGCACCTGCCCAAGGTCCACGCCTTCTACTCGACGCCGTCGTGCTACCTCCGCTCGATGCTGGAGGCAAACGAGGCCTGGACGGAACTGGACGAGGACTTGTTTCCCTACACCGACGGCATACCGGGAAGCGGGCCAGCGCACTCCCCGCAGCAGACGGCCTACTGGACGGGCTACTTCACCACGGAGCCGAACTTCAAACGGACGGTGCGGCGAGCCAACGGGGTGCTACAAGCCTGCAAGCAGCTTGCAGTTTTGGGCTTCGTACACAGCAAGGACATCCGGGTGTTTCGTAAGAGCGTCATCCTTCTGCCGACATAAGCGCGATGAACGAACTTAAACATTTTTTAAAAGGGATTGGTCGCGAGGCCAGTAAAAGAAACGTAGCCTGGCAGCTTGTGAAGGCTCTGTGTAAATGCATATATACATTTTAACTAGATGTTAAAAGTGTCGCGCAAATTGAGACACATACGAAGAGGAGTACAGGATGGACGAGCGCCATTTGTATTTGCATCATCTCTGTCTAACTTTGCGCCCGGCCCTCTTCTAACAGATAACATAACACCTTACGTTTTCGAAACGCCACCCCGAACTGCCAGATCAATTTCTATCTACTGGCCCTGCGAGCACATACTGCTTTAAAAAGAGATGTTGGTGGATCATCCACGAATATGCCGAGGAGATATTCAAGAAACGGGCACGGCGTTAGTGACATGTGTCTTACGTGTGCTTAAAAAAGTGTGTCCATCCCCTAACATGTTACCAAAGTTTTTTGTAGATGTTTTCCCTTCTTACAAAGCATCCGCGGACGTAAAAACATTGACGGATGCTCTAGAAATGAGAAGCATCGAAATATGTCGTACGGAATATTACTCTTGAAAAACCCCGATGGCCACAAGAACATTAGTAACAAAGCGAGCCAAGAAGCTTTATTGGCCTTTACGCCAGCCCGTCAAAATGACAAAAATTATGGTTTTGCCTAAAGTCCTTAATGAAAAATAAAGATGAAGGGTTAAAAAACAATTATTGCTCAAAATAACTGATAAACAGGCGCCCCCCCGTCATGGTCCTATCTTAGCTTACAACGACGGTTCGTATTCACAACACTTTTTTTGCGCAAGATTGTTTTCTCATTAGCCAGTATACTCGAGTGCAAGCCAGGCACGGCATCGATTGTCACGATAACTAGATTATCCGCAAAACCTCATTCACAAAGGCCAATCACTGAGGGTATTTGCAAGAGATGAACATTGGTCGAACAAGGAATGTCTCTGGCGCTAACGTTATCACAAGCTGACTTGTTTCTGTGAGACCAAGATACGTCCTTTTGTCGAGACCTTGCCTACAGTGACTTTGCTTGCACGACCACTTCACGGCGTCTTATTCTGAGCTGATGTGTGGTTTTTAAATTTGTGTAAGGGAAATCGTAACAATAGGGGCCAGGAAGTCTAGCGGACTTCTATTTCGCAACTCTTTCGGCACAGTTATGTTAAGTTCGCTCCGATCTGCAAATTTAATCATTTATTCAATAGCATCTTGTTTTCCCCGGAAGTAAATCTATCATTACCACCAAAGTGGCCTGTTCGAACGGTTTGAAAGACGCTTCGGCTTCCAGAAGGGAATCTTGAATCAGGCTACCGCGCGAAAGCCGAAACGTCTTCTTAGAACAGGACTTTCATGTTTAAGTCCTTATAGGAAGCCTTGAACCCACAGCCTTAAGAAGCCTTGTTCGAGGCTTCCTGGAGGAAGCCTGAACACCTTCTAAATCAGGGTTCTCGGATTCAAGGCTTCTACAGGAAAGTTGAAACCAACTACCTTACACCTGTGTGGAAGCTTTGTTCAAGGCTTCTTGGTGGAAGCCGGACGTTATCTTGAAGCAATGCTTATGAGTCCAAGTCTTCCACACGGAAACCTTAAGCCCGGGTGGAAGCATCGCTGGAGGCTTCTCTGTGGAAGTCCGAACGCTTTCTAGAAACAAGGCTTCCACGTGTAAGCCGAAACGTCTTCCAGCCCCTTAAATCGCACCACTTTTCTCGGTGTTATCTCGTTGCTTTGCACGACATCGCTGCGTTTTGACGCGTTTGACGCCAGTTGTGTCTTTCTTTTTTTTTCCAGAGGAGAACGTGGCCCTCGCTCAGAACAACGAAGTGATAGCGTATGTGGGTGGCATCCTTTGTTTATTCCTTGCGAACTTCGAACAGGGGGGAGTGCACTAACGCGTTTCTGTAGCATCTGGCTGACCTTGCAGGGGAAGCGAGAGGCCTGAAGTGCTCCTGCAGCACGAGGCGCTACTGAACAACGGTATCGCTCGCTGTCAAGTGAGTATTGTACACGAGGTTTCAGCTAAGACCCACATGCGGAGAAAGTTATAAGATTGTGAGAACTCGCAGTCCTGACACAAAAGAACTGCTCTTGATGAATCTAAATAAAGTAAATTGTGCGAAGAAAAAGCTGTTAAGTATGATGTTGGGAGCTGCTCCACTTTGCCACGTTTTCCATCAGTGAAATATTATGTGAGATTCCCGTATGACTGTAGGTATAACGAAGCTGTATGACCGCTCCGCGGTTATGCTAACCATATAAATAGTGATACATCCTACCGTGACCAGCGTTTGAAAGATGACGATGCTGGCCCTCAATTTCACCGCCGCCTCGCCCCTCTTATGATCAGGAGGAAGCAGACAGCGCGGAGTCTCGTGCCGCTTTAATAAAAGAAACTAGTTCGAACTCAGAACTGCCGTTTCTTTATATCTCAGCATTTCTTGTCTCGACAGTGCAAATTTTATGAGTAATCTCTGTCGCAGACCAAATGAGTTGTACGGAAATCTGTAAAAGGGCTGGATGGCACCTGAAATCGAAATTTGGAATTCCACAGAAAGTTTACGCTTTCCAGCGTTCCCGCTAATAAGTTTTCCATCCCGTTGTGGGCTTCTGTGGAAATAACTTGGTCAATAAACATTTTATAATAAACTCTACAATAAACTCTAGCGCATTTCATGCGCTAGAGTTGCGACAAGAGAATAACAGATGGTTATAGTTAACCACATGCTGAACTCGTTTGGTAGATTAACTGTACCTACAGAAATGGTGTGGTGCCAAGTCCTGTGACCGGATAAGGAGGAACTTCCTTTCGACTGCGCACCTGTTTTTCTGCGAAAATCAATTGCATGATATTTCTTGCTGACCTTTTGCCCCCCACAAAAGAATGCCAACTTTATCTTCAATGCGTCCGATAATGACGCTCGCCTGCGTGAGGTTCGTCCGTCCAGCTCTCTCTGTCGAGCGAGTCTGAATTCATCACGGAAATAATTTTTCTTGCTCTTTCGTTCTTGGGCAGCGCGTCATGGACGAGGCTCTCCGCACCATCGTGTGGGAAGGGAACTCGGTCAGCCAGCTTCGCTTCTCGCACTGCCTCGAGGCCGAGGACGACTGCAAGCCGGTGGACTCGGACGAGGCGTGGCTGCTGGTCTACAACCCTCTCGGATACGCGTACACCACCCACATACGTTTGCCGGCAAAGGAGGGATACTCCTACGTCGTTGACGGCAAGCATGCCCAGGTATCCCGAAGTTGTGCGTTCGTTGTGCCGGTTGGCACTTGGCAATTGAACGTAATCGTCCTTGACACCGCAAATTCAAAATGCAGTGAAAGTGCCCCTCAGACTTATCATGTTATCAAACTTAGCATGAGAGTTTAATCGCCCTGGTTCCTCTCCTTCCTTATGCATAGTAAGGTTCGTTACCGCGCAACACAAGACAACGACAAAAGAAGACGTCTTGATGCTTTTCTTATGCTTTGTATCAATGTTCGTGCCTTTGCCTTGCTCGGGTGTTCCCTTCCGAAACTCCTCACACGTCCGGGAAAGATTTTTGTTCATTGGGTCTGGCTGATACCTGTGGCTCTAAAGGGATCAGCTGGAGCACTTTGTCCATGATATATGACCTCCTCCGAGAATAGCACACATGTGAAGTGGTCCTGGTGAGGAGCTACTTATAGGACAGAGAGAGAATCAGAGGAATCTTTTTTTTTTTTCAACCTTTACCCCACTGACCTGAAAGATGTATTCACCGCCACGTCCAGCATCACTGGCTATTTCTCCATGCTTTGCGGGACCGCGGCGTGGTCATTGTTGCCGAAACATGGGGCACCTTGATACATCGCCGATGGAAATTGTATGAGAACTATAATATGAAGCGCGGAGGAGCGAAGGGTAGGAGCATAACATTTTTAGAGAAGCGGCCTCCCCTTGCTTACTTGCTATACTATGACTGCAGAAGCAACAGCCCCAAAAACAGAAATCCAAGCCTATTTATTAAAGATTTGGCGAACGCATGTGTCGACGCACCTTCAGTTTCGGTTTTCGAAGCGTGACAGACGTATGTCTCCGAAGAGAGCTCATCTCACATACAAAATGTATCTTTATTTTGTTTGTGCTAACCCCACGTGTAAACTTTTGCTTTCTTCAGGAAAAAAATATAGGGTTGCTTGTAATTTCTTCTTGCTTCCTATTTATTTGTTTCATGTAAATGAACACTACTCGCAGCGTTACACTTTACCTCAAAACTGTATAAGCCAGCATGCTAGTTATCTTTTTCTTATAGCTGTAATAGTTGAGTCAGGTCCACTTTACTTCTGTGGATGCGTTTACAATTTGTTGTTACTCTTTTGCGCGTTGCTAGAAGTCGCTGTTAAAACATACGGGGGTGAGAACCCGCGAAGCTGCCTGATCGTCAGTTTTCCTTTTCACCCCTCCGTGTACGTTGATAAATAAATAAACTGCATCTTAACGCTGATAATTGACTTTAGATGTTCAGATATGGGAACAAGAAGCTGGCATTCATCTCTGTGTAGATCCAAGACTAAAAAAAAAAAAAAAAAAAAAACGCGCCGTCTCTTTGAACAGAAACCTCCACAAATGAAAAAAGAAGTCATTCTAGCCAGGGGATAAGGACGAATTTTCTTTTGAACGCAAAGCTAGGATTAGTACAAGTTTCATGATTACGACTACTTCACCAAGCAGTCCAACACATATAGAAGATGCATGCACAATAGATGGAATAGCAGTTGTACAGTAGCCATAGTTTCATGCGCACATTCGGCAATACACTGTCATTTAACGCATCAGCACTGCCACGTGCCATAAGCGTATGGAACAGTCTTCTTGATAACATTGCGTGCTTAACAAATCGTGACGCTTTTCGCGAAGAATTGCAAAGCTTCCTGTAGAAACATTGTATAAGGGTGTTATTGACCTGCTTTCCTTCCCTGTTTCTCACACTTGTATTTTTGTATTTCTTGTGTGCATGAATATATTACTGCGTTTACACTATCTAAAGCTTAGCCTAGACAAACATTTGTTGAACTTTGCTTTAATTATCTTGTGACTACCTGTGTTGATATTTATATTGTTTACTCCTGTTGAAACACTATGTGTCCCCTCTCACCCAATGCCCTTAAATGGGCCTGTAAGGTATTTGAAATAAATAAATAAATAAATAAATGCATGGCAAGAACACAGCTGCTCGTTTTCTTATGCCTTCCGTGTGTGCTCAGGATCTTGCACTGTAATCAGTCATGCATCAGTGAACTTCGGCATGCCTTTGCTCTTTTTTGTTGTCGTTCCGCGCCTAAATAGAAGCATACTTTCTTTAATGAATTGTCCAACCCCAGAGTGGTCGCAGATCACGACTCACTTGGTTGATGGCCAGGTTTGTAATACTGACCGCTGACTGTCCGTTGAAGCGAGTTATGTGTATATGCAGCAGACAAGAGTGCACTATCATTTATACCACAGCATTCGTGAAGCGTACAAGCGCTCTTCTTAAGCAGTTCAACTTGTTGGCTGCGTCATCTCTGGTCCTTGCTTTCTGCGAGTATTTCAGTGGCGTTGAGCTGTCGTCTCATGTAACATTGTCATAATTTGCTTGCAGTTTAGTAGCAACCCATTGCTACGAATGGGTTTGTTTGCAGTTCACTTTTCGTTTGTGTTTTTTTTTTCTTCCTACAGAAGGACCACAGAGTTAGCACAGAATTTCACCTAATATAGTTTATAGCATAGTACGGTGTTGGCATGGGGCTGATGGCAGCCATTTTCTTCAATTGAGCAAAGTTCTTGTTAGTCGTCAACATGCACCCACTCTATACCACCGCTGTCATGCAGATCTTGTCGGCCGAGGATAAAGTCGACGAGGTGGTGTTCTCGTCGCGGCTTGTGCCCCTCGGTGTCACGACGCACCACGTGCAGAGGTCGCGAGAGTCTCCGGGCACCGCCAGGAAGCCTCAAGCGTCCAGAGTCGAGAAACCCAGCAAAATGACCGTCATCCGAAACAAGGTGGGCGACGAGTGTGGCATTCGCGCGAAACTCAAACTTAGGGTGTTTTCCAATTCTGGCCAGTATCAGATACAGTCTACGTAAACAGCGAAGGAGGCAGCCAAGACAGCTTCGAGTTTAAGCAATGCAACGCGTCTGGAACCGTCTAGAATACGATGGAAAGGCACCTCTGCGACTTTGCGTCACCTCGTGTCAGCTACAACCACAGCAAAAATCTATAAGCACACGTTATTTCTCTGTTTAGCTCTTTGCGCGTGCGAACTTATGAAAAATATGGCATGACTTACACTAAGCGCATAGCAAAGCGTGACTATACGTTGTATTGTGCACAGACGGCGTTCCCGTCGAGTTTCCAAGCGGCTTCCAAGCCTTCCGCTTAGCCGCCATTTTGTTCTAACACCGTCGTAGCCTGCATCGTTTCTGACTTTCATGCTGTCTTCGCTAAGCTGTCTTCTTTGGCGTCTTTGTCAGATTTGGAACGAGACTTCAAGATCGCCGCTATTCGCTTAGCCGTTTACTTTGTCATCTACGGCGAGTGTTGAAAAACCGCCTTAAAGGAGCTGTTGAGGGCTTCGCGAAAGGAAACACGTGATCTGATGGGGGACAGACTCGTTATGAACTAATGGAAGTAAGCACCCTGGCCGTAAACTAAAATGAAGTGCTGTTGTGGCGGCTGCCGGCACACGCTTCAAACAGAGGTTCCTAGTTGACTTTGAAGATTGAAGTGCACTGCTCTCTGTGTAGCACGCGAGTATCAGTTCATGCTTTGTTTATTGCCTTGCCGCCTGTACACGGATGTAGTGGCCTCGATGGTCAGAGCTTGTGCCTTTCACAGGAATAACGTTTGGTCGCCTTGCAGCGCTACCGCCTCCTGGTGGACTCCACGTCGGGTTTCGTGCGGGGCGTCATGGTTAAGGGTGGACTGCAGGTGACGCTCCAGCACTTGTTCCTGTCTTACCACGCGTACCAGGGAAACAGCCGCAAGGCGTCGGACAGTCGTGTGCTGAACCCCGTCAATGACGAACCGTTCGAGCTGGGCAACAACATCACCTACCACATCACGCGGGGGCCTGAGGTGAGAAGTGTGCGGCACACGGCAGAAGGGAGTTTTTGCATAGCCTCGGCCGTTTTCGATTCGGAGCCTGTATACAAGTTGACAATTGATCAAATTTGCCCATTCTTTCGTGGAGAACTGGCTTAATTTAGGAACTATATCAACGCGCGATTTCTTCTATTCGCGCCATTTTGGCATTTGGCTTTACAAAAAAGTTTTTTTTTTATGATATGCGCGAGCCTTTAAATCAAATGTCGCGTCAAAGTTAGTTTTCGCCTCTCAAGCACCCACTGCCGACATATCGTAGCTGATTGTTGTGCAAATTCCACGTACTCTATGCCTATAGTCGGCAGATGCACTGAGTTAGTTTTTCTGCATCAGTTTTTTTTCTAAAGTTTAGAGCTCTAGGACCTTCGTCTAACGCAAAAGAAGACGAATAATAGAAAATGCCATGTCACTATTCCGTTAAAAGGAAGGTTTTATATTGGAGCCAACTCCAATTTCTCTTTTAAAGTACATATACATGTCGAACGCAAAAATGCTTTTATGAAACAACCGGTAGATCATATTGGATGAAACTTGTTGCATTTGAGAGAGAACGTTAATTTCTGGCGAATAGAGCAAGCAGAAGTATTACTCAAGACATCGGATTCTTCTTTACGAAAATTGCCGGAAATTGGTAAGTTTCAAAAAAGTTGCAGTACGAAATTCTCAAATCTCTAACTTTGCACTCTAAACTGATATCGCAGTTCTGTACACTGTATCTGTTGGAGCACCGAAAGCGGAGAAATAGACTTATGAAATTTCTTTAAGCGAAGATGTTACAATGTTTGGGAGAGTTTCGGAAGAGCACAAACTAGCGGTATATTTCTCAGCGACGTATAGTACATCAATTTTGTCTTCTTTAGACGTATTCTGAGGCGCAGTTTACAGAATTGCGATAGCGTTTTTTTATTGCTGAGTTACACAGTTTCAAACTGGACGAGCTTTCTAATATATTGCAAATTTCAGAAATATTTTCTTTAGAATTGCTGGTTCCATATGAAAAGATACTTTAATAGTTACTAGATTTCACTTTTTCTAATAAATGCAACAACCTTCATCAAAATCCGTGAAGTGGTTGCCTGCTTGGCCGTCGCACAAAAGGCTTGGATTTGCTGCAAAGACTGCTTCTGTATGAAAGACATGAGATTATAAGGACCAAGAAAGAAAAACTCATGACTAGTGCAGCCGCTTAAGCACCGAGGATGCCTATTAGGGTCTTAAATTCAGTGTTTTCCACAAAGTAACCACTGTTCCAAAAATCTGACGCGCTTCCAGTTGCTCACTTTTAATGTCATGTCATTGCCATCAAGTTCAGTAAGCAGTGTTGTGGGCGTCTGTACACTGGTTTAACAGACAACGCAAATCGAAATATTCTGTTATAAAAAGGTGTACTCGCTTTTGGGATGTTGAGACATGCAGTGGTAGGCTTCGTATGGTAGGATTTCTGTCACGCTACAAAATAGAAGCGCCTTATACAAAAATTGGCAGTGGCTTCGCTCGGCTATGCCAGGATATACGTAGCGAAAGTTAAGGCATAGCATGGTTAGCCTTGGTTAATCTGATTGCAAATCCAGGTTTGTCTGTTTGTCTAGCTGTGTTGCGGTGTTTAGCCAGTCGTTCGGCGCGCTGTTCGTCTGTTTCCTGGGCGATTCGTTTTCTCTTCATCTCGTTCCGATCTCGATTCCAGGCGTCCTCCTGCTTATCAGAATTGTCGTCATCCATACTGCCGCCTCAACTGTGGTTGCGGCGCACGCGAGCTCTCCTTTTCATTCCTCCCACATGTTATCAGGCATGTGACGCAGCTGGCGAAGCGAGTGGAGGCGAGCGCAACGACGAGGAACGCGGTGTGACGTCGTACCAAACGGCGGAGGCGGGAAAGCGCGGCGCTGCGCAGCGGCGAAACACCTGTGGCTCGGTGCTACTAGTGGTGCAAGCGCAGTAGTAACTAGGGAGCGAGAGTGAGAGAGAGCGAGAGAGAGAGAAATATCCACGGCGAGGCACGCGTTGTGATGTCATGTGCCTCCTCGGAGCACCGCCACGGCGAAATTGCAAGTTCGCGGCCAGGAAAGCATTCGCTTTAAAAGGTTAACAGTTCCGAATTGTCCAAACTATAAATACGCATCTGTGCCCATATTTCTGAGCCCCATTGGGCGCCGTCTGCCTCCCGCAGGTGCAGGAGCTGCACCAGCGCTACACTCCGTGGCTCGGCCTGGTGGTGCGCCTGTATGAGAACGAGGAGGTGATCGAGTTCGAGTGGACCCTGGGTCCGGTGCCTCTGAGTGACCACAAGGGCAAGGAGATCGTGTGCAGGTTCTCGAGCAGCGTGCAGAGCGGCCAGCTCTTTTACACCGACACCAACGGACGCCGAAGCATCGAGAGGAAGTACGTGAGCGTCGTGTGCAGGCGCTTGCAGATAGACAAAAAATGGTTACACAAATCCAACGCACGTAGTGAAATCTATGAGAAGCAAAGCTTTAGTGATGTGGTTAATTAAATACTGCACGACTGACGTCGTTGGGTAAAATCATGTTTATTTCGTCCTATGCAGCGTCGAATTTCATGCGATATCTATACGTGTGAGCACAGCAGAGCTTTTCTTCTCTCCTTCTTATCTTTCATCCTTCTTTGCCCGTTAACCAGTGCAGGGTGGCGAACCACGTTAACCCTGGATTTCGTTTATCACTTCTCTCTCTCTATATATATATATCTAAAAAAGAGAGACGATATCACTTAGGAGCGACTTAGGAGCGTTTTAATAGAGAAAGTACGTGCCGTGGTATAACTAAGATGCTATGATGTTCTCTCTCTAAAGACAAGATGTCGCGGGTGCAGCTTTCGGCTATGACGACCGTATTGAAAAGGGGACGGAATCCAAAAGCGCTTGAGCCTTTCAATAGGCAGGTAGATTTTTTGGATACACATTAACTAGGCCTAGATGATGAACGTTTACCGCGCGTAGAAAGTTTGGCGAGTTCGTGTGACTGCGTGCTTGGATAAACTGCAAGAAAACAGATGAAAACACGAGAGGAGCAGAAGCAGAGTGGTCGAGTGCTCGTGCGGTCTCGTGATGTCCGCTCCGCGTTAGTTATGTCTTCCGTACGCGTTCGCACGTGCAGGAAGCTGCACACGTTGCACACGTTGCACACAGGCACACAGGTTTCGGTTTTCACAGCTCGTGCGGACTCAGGGTAAACAAAAATTTGTGCGCACTGAGCAGTGGCGTCGGATGGTGTCAGCTTGCGCGGCAAAAGTGCAATGGGACATCACTGGGGGAGAGCTTTGCCCTGCGGTAGACGTAGAATAGAGTGATGTTGCGTCAGGTACGGTGAGAGTTGATTCGGAGTCGCACACTATGGGGGCATATCATGGGCCAGGCTGTGTCGTTCGGACATAAAATGTGAATGCTCACTCAACTCTAAATTATGAAGATTTCTAATTAAGTAGGCATAATTGACAAATACCAGCCACCAGTATGAAAATTTGTTCTCGTTGTTGTCGTGTGCGGATATGCAGCGTTCTGTCGGCCCATTCCGGTCCTTGGAACTTTTAGAACTTGAATACTGTGAATTTTTGAGAAGTTTTTCTTCATGTAGTGTACCAGCTGGCTCAATGAAGAAAAATATTGTTTATCAATGATTGATAAATGCTGGCAGAATTTTAGAAAGTCCCGTTGCTCGTGAAGGTTAAAGTTAAGAAAAGAAATAGAAATAGCTCAGCTTTTTACAAATGGTGTCATGGACGTGTCCGCCGTGAAAGCCGACAGTAATTCAAAAGTGAAACGCGTGCACGAATATTTGCTGACTGTTTCAGTTTCAGAAATTGTGAAATTGTGATCAGGAGTCCTTCGTTATTTACAAGTATGACCAGGATTTCTGACCCCCATCAGGAGACTTGACGGAAGTCCTGTGGCCTCCAACTTCTACCCGGCCACTTCGTGGGCATTTCTAGCGGTGAGTATAACAATGGCGCCCCTTTGTCTACTTACGGGGTGGCACAGATTCGAACTTTCGAATAACGAATCGTATGTTGTCCTTACTTCATTGGGTTTTCGAACGAGATAGTCAGCATTCGTAAATGAAAATATTCTTCCAATAGCTGACGGATATTTCTAATTGCCAACTTTGCGGGATGGAACGTATTAGTGGAGCACACGGGTGATAAATTTCATCGGACGTGGCCTTAGTAACAATAAAACTTACGTAGTGGAGCCCAGCACGCAAGGCCGCTCAGGTCGCCAGACTCTTCCACTTAAACAGCCTACATTCGCACTCACCCGAACAGACATGAATACGCGAATCCGGTCTGCTTATTTGTTCCCAATTCCGTGTTTGTACTTTTAGTAAAGACGTTTCATGAAGAGAAATGCAGTGACAGAAACTTGCTAACGTTGTGAATGCTAGGATGTAGGCATCGTTTCACAGTGACGGTGAAAGCAGTTGTTCATCATCCGAAATCCATTCGAAAAGCATTCGATACTTGATTCGATCGCTTTTTCTTAGGGGGGGGGGGTCACTATCTAATTGTTATTCGATTCAATCTATCTCAGCAATTGCTAATGGCAACACCCATACAGAACAGCACTTCCTCGAATAATCTGTGCAACCAAGCTTGCTAGGGTGGAGGCATAAGTGAGTTGGTGATATTCTACGTACAGCACTCACAAGCACGAGAGTTGTCCAAGAGACAAAATATATATTAAGCAAGGCCAGTTACGAGTTGTCCAGTCTGCAAGCACGCCATAAAACTGTAATGGAATTCAAACACTGCAGCACTCGATAGCATAAGTGCTACGAAAAATTCGTGAAAACGCTTTTATGTGCACTGTGCGTAGAACTCCAAAATGAAATGCCCATGCGTAAGTAATTGTAGGCTGGCAGCTTAACTCACTGGTTCCTCAGATAACAATTCATAATTACTCCTATTTGAGTACATCTACTTTAATGCAATCACATTTTAGGATGCGCATTATTCAATACTAGTATTGTGAAGCACAAAACGCGATGTTCCTCTTTGCGATGCTTCTTCACAGCGCGGCTGCTCCATTGGGATGTTCTGCTCTTTCGCAGTGTCGTGCATGGAATCTAATAAAACAGATGAAATGGGCGTAGACATCAGCGTGTAGACAACGGCACTTGAGTGCCCAGCCAAATTATGTGGCGAGATTACACATTCCTGAGGGCTGTTGCGCTGTTTGCTTGCGCGGTCTTTGTTGTCCTTGAAAGCGACGTTTCACCTCGACAGTTTGCATCCAAGTGCATCAAGCGGAGAAACTGTCCGTTTAGCGAATATTGTAACATTGAAGATACAAAATTATCTCGCCCATTGTTCTGGTAGAACCCAGCGCGGTAGCTCAGTGGAGTCGCAGTCGCGCTGCTGAGCTCGATGTCGCGAGTTCAATCCCGGCCGCGGCGGCCGCATCTTGGTGGTGGTGAAAGGCATAAATGCTGGTGGGTGCTTAAATTTAGGTGCATGTTAGAGAAACCGAGATGGTCAAAATTGTACCGGAGTCCGCCGCTACTGCGTCTCTGATAGTTCCGGTGCTGTTTAAAATCAATCAATCAATCAACCAACCAATCAATCAATCAATCGATATGTACTTGCATTATTTTGTTGAACAGGGCCGGTCGGTGCTGCTCAAGAAGTGATCGAACAGCGCTTCAGACAGGACGAAGTAAAGACGACCTCGTCATTACTTTGCCTGTTTGAAGCGCTGTTCGTTTAGACGTATGGGAACACGAAAGTGGAGGAGTTAGCCTCCGCCCGTTCCAAGCTCGAGCTTGCTCTTCATTGCAACCTTCAGAGCTTGTATTTACTTTGTGCCCCAGGACGTAACCTCCCATGCTATTGTGTACCCACTTGTTCCCGCGCTAACTGATGAGTGTGGTGTAATGTCTGTTGTGCTTGCATGCAGAGTGATTCACAGGGCCTGCAGCTGACCGTGTTCCCAGACAGACCTCAAGGTGCCGCCAGCCTGTCATCCGGCAACCTCGAGTTCCTCATCCAGCGTCGGCTCCTTGGAGACCGCGGAGTGCCCGTGAGAGGACGCCACTGGTTACACGTCGGCACCATCGCCGATTCGCAGGTGCGTTAATATCACGCGCCCACCTCCTGTCGACTTTCCGTAGCTCATTTTACATTCAGCACGGGCTGTCTTCTCAGCATCTATTACAATAACTGCAAGGGTGCAGCTTGCAGTTGATGAGATGAGTTAGAAAATCGGCTACCATAGTTTCGGGCACGTTTGCCATCACATGTGACCAACCCTCATTCCATTAATTTGATTTTCAGCAAAAACAGTGTTGCGAGCTAAGGAAACGATTCATTAGGTTTCTTCGTGCGGCCGCCGTAACGGCGAGCTATATTGGACACCCGGGAAGAACTGTAGTCGCGAGAATGACTTTTCAGCGCGTACGAAGCCCTTCAGCTTATACCTTGCGTTTTCTTTTGGCGTAACACAGGAGCATTTACGCATCTTCGCCAATCGCCTGGTGTGGACTCCTCAGCTTTCACTGGTTGACGCTCGGCAGCCGTACTTCACCAACCTTACTCAGAGAGAGGCAAGTACGCTGACAGATGGAACGGGCACGTTTCTTTGTATGTCACAGCATTAAAAACTGTGGAAGTCGTACGTTTAACGATTTTGGTAAGCGTATGTGAGGAGCGCTAGAGACACTTCGGCGGCACGTTTCCTGACATACCAAAAACAGTGTCTTGTAACCTGCACATGGCCTTAAGAAGAACGCAGAGTGCAGAACTGTGGCAGAAAATGAATGGAAAAGGTGATAATAAATTTCATGGGCTCTTTCCTGCCGGTTATGAGGACAGCAATACTGTACTCGCTTGTGGTAGGTCCACTGGAAAGAGCAAAAACCCCTTCGTGTGGTGCGCATAAAATTAGGCCCGCGTAGTTTACGCTTCGAAATTACGACTCACAATTACTCATGAGGATTATGACGTTAAGCCTGCTGCAGAGATCTAAGTATAATTTAGGTCAAAGCAGTGTTGCAAGAAAAACATTTGTAACATACGTATCTGGGGTTTCGTCTGCGCATGCGTGGTCGGGTGGCCCTGACTTCAAAGCGTCACACCGAATGGGTGGAACGCAAAAGGCCGCCGTGCGGACTTCCTGATTTAAAAATGAAAGCCAAAGTTTCATCTCTGCCTTTTAAATGTAGTGACCCCTGTAAAATGGAACATTTAAGACAACACCCCCACCCTTCCCTTTACGCTCGGTTACGGAGCTTCTGTTTGTGACAGAGCAAGCACACCAGGAAACAGCGCATCATTGGTGCTCCGAGGTAATAAGTATGCGAGGGTGCTCGAATCATAATTTCTTGTATGAAGGAGGAGGAGAAACATTTATTTAAAAAAAAAGAAAGAACAAACAGGTGTCTTTCTGCTTGTGCGGAAGGCGCCCTTAGTCCAGGGCCCCTGCGGCTCTTGCTGTCTCCCGGGCCCTCCGCACCAGTTGCTGCTGATTACGAGGGTCCGAACTAGTCAGCACGGCCTCCCACTGCTCGGGTGTGGGGTTGGGTATTTGTGGGGCCGCCTTCACCTTGGGGCACGCCCATGTGGTGTGATATAGGGAGTCGTAATCATTACAAAGGGGACATTTGTATGAATAAAGTGTAGGGTGTATTGCGTGTAGTCTGCTTAAATGGGGGTATGTATTGGTCGGTAGTTGTCGCCATGTTACGGCGTCTTCACGTGAGAGGGTCTTGTGTGGAGGTGGATATTGTCGCCTGTTCAATCTGTGGTGTTGTAGTATGGCGTTGTATTGTAAAGGTACGGGCTCCATGGATGCGGCTGCATCCCTCTCTTGTGGCGCCCGGGAGGCATGAGCTCAGGCTACAGCGTGCGCACGCTGATTTTCACGGAGGGACTCGTGTCCTGGAGTCCACACTATTTCGACGTCCGGGAATTGGGAGGCTTGTTTGAGGAGTCGTTGGGCTATTGAAGATATTCTGCCTCTCGCGTAGCTACGGCAAGCTGCCTGGGAGTCGGTAATAACTGTGACGTACTCGTTGGTCAGACTAGAGGTGATGGCCAAGACGATGGCTGTCTCCTCCGCTACGATGGCGCTGGCAGTGCGGACCGTCATTGAGAGCACCTTTTGAAGGTTATGGTCGACAATACTGGCCGTCATGGCTGCGTTTTGGGGGTACTGCGCGGCATCTGTGTATAGTGTGGTGGGAAGACTGCCATATTTTGTCTGTAGAGTTTTTGTGCGAGCTTGGCGACGATCGGCATGATGAACCGGGTGCATGCTTCTGGGGATAGGGGCTACCTTGATGTACTTGGTCCCAGAAGTTGGGGGCCAGATGGATTGCTTGTTCGTGACCTTTGCCGTGTGTGGGGTAGCCTAGGCGCGCTAGGACTGTTCTTCCTGTTTGTGTGAGGGCTAGGCATTCTCGTTGGCTTGTGAGGTGGGCGTCTATAATTTCTCTTATAGTATTATGGACTCCTAGGGCTTCAAGCCTGAGTGTCGTTGTTTCCGGTGGTAGGCCGAGCGCTTGCTTGTAGGCTTTCCGAAGAAGTACGTCTAATTGATCTATCTCCTTGGGAGTGAGGGGCAAGTACGGGGCAGCGTAGGCAATGCGGCTGATTATCAGGGCCTGAACGAGCTTTATTATGTCGTCTTCTTTCAGTGCGTATTGTTTGGTGGTGATGCGGCTGACCATTCGCATGATTTGGAAGGTGGTCTGCTTGAGACGTTGGATGGTGTATGCGCCTCCATGTGGAGGCCGAGTATTCGGACGCGGTTTACTGTGGATATTTCTTTGCCGTCGAGAGTAAGTGTCATGTGGGGTAGTTCATTGAGTTTGCTTCGTGATTTCTGTCGAACGACTAATAGTTCTGACTTCTCGGGGGAACACCGGATACCACTTGTTTTTGCATATTGCTGGACGACGTCGGTCGCTTGTTGAAGGGCGTCTTATTTCTCTCCTTCGGTACCAGTGGTGGTCAAGATAGTGATGTCATCGGCGTATATTGCGTGCCTGATTCCTGGTATTGCGTTGAGTTTGTCAGGTAATTTCTTCGTAGCAATATTGAAAAGGGTGGGTGATAGAACAGCACCTTGCGGGGTTCCTCTGTTGCGGGTAGGTAACATCAGGGTTCTGAGTGAGCCAATGCCTATTGTGGCCGTTGCTTAGAAAGGCGCGTATATAATTGTAAGTATTACGACCGCAGTTCGTGAGGCCTAGGTTTGTAAGCATGGTATGGTGAGCCACATTGGTGAAAGCGCCTTTGAGGCCGAGTGCTAGAATCGATCCGGTGTTGTGCGGTGAGATGTGTTCAAGGAATTGTTCCTTCAGCTGAAGAAGGATGTCGTGGGTAGAAAGGTGGGGCCGGAATTCGAAGATTGTTTCGGGGAAGATGTCACTGGATTCTAGGTAAGGTTGAAGCCGGTTCAGAATGACATGTTCCAGAAGCTTGCCTAGGCATGTAGTCAGTGAGATTGGTCTCATATTTTCTAAGCTGGAGAGTTGGCCTGGCTTCGGAATGAGTATGATGTCCGCGTGCTTCCAGTCTGCTGGTAGCGTACCCGCTTCCGAGTTATGATTAAAGAGGTCAGTAAGAGATTGAATGGTGCCATCATCCAGATTGCGCAGGAGCTTGTTATTTATTTTGTCCTTGCCTGGGATGGTGTTTCGTGTGAGTGCATGGAATGCTTGTTGCACCTCTATGCAACTCTATGGCTCGAATGAACGACGCGAGATGATTGCCAACACAGACAGACTGGAGTTATGTGTATACTTTACCTCGGATATTGCTCGTTTTCGTCTACAGTGGAGTGGTTTGCGCTCAGAACTTCCCAAGCACGTGCACGTGCTCACGCTGGAGCGCGTGTCCGGAGAGAAGCTGCTGGTGCGACTGGAATTCCAAGCGCCCGAGATGCCAGAATACGTCAACACGACACAGTTGCACATATCGGTAAGTCGGACCTCGTGTATCCTTCTCGGACGTGCGCGAGTGGGTATATATAGCGTCGATGCCGTTCAAGCAGCGTAGCCTTAGAACGTAATTTTTCTTACTCGTAGCTGTACCTGGGCACGGCGACGTAAGATTGAGAAAATAAATTTTGGAGGACGCTTAAGTTTCGCCTTTAAGAGTGGAACGCCATAGCGTTCCAAGACCCCTTACTGCTTCTCATGCTTCCCGGCAACTGCAGCTTATGTAACCGGAACGTTCACCGGGAAACGCTGGCTACGAAAGCTATGCACGAAGGTGAGCTCTCTGGTAGAAACACGACCTCTTGCGTAGGTTGATCTCCTGTTATTGTTTCGCACTTTTAATATTTCAGTTTGAGAAGAGCTAACATAAAGGACATGTACTGTCGGTGTTTTCTTTCGTTACATTTGTTTTTGGGCTGCCGTTCTCATAATTCTGAGGAATAACTTTGTAATTAATGAAAGACAAACTATGAGCAACTTTGGTGGTAGAGAAGTGGTTGGGTATGCGTGGTTCGGAATTTGGTTCGAAATTATTTTTGCCGAAGTGACGTCCAACGCCGACGCGTGACGCCCAAGCAGTATTTTCTCCGTCACGGGCTCCTTAACGCTGTCGCATTGAAAGACAATGAAAATATACAGGACATGCACGTCTGTTCTCCTGGCCGTGTGACGTCACGCTTCCCAGTCGCAGCTATGAATCTACGCCCAGTCGGCCCATCTTTTCGTCCAGTTCTTTCTTATTGTTTTGCACGTCAAGAAACCTGCGTTAAGGAAATCAAGTCTTGTAGGTGCGCATTTCGCGAGAAAAATGTTGCCAACAGCCGTAGTGCGAGTATCAAAAAAAAATTTGTTTGCCGAGTTTCCGTGACAGCAGGATTTAAACTGCCGACGAGAAGCGCGTTTGTCAGAATTAAGTTGTTAACCTGTAGGCGAATTGGCCTGTAAGTGAATTAACGCTATCAAAAACCAGCTAACTAATTATACAAATAAATGAATAAAAGCTTTGAGTAAGGGCGTGTCAATTGCCATATGCATTAAGTTGTACAGAGACGGAGAAGCGACACGTTCAAGAAACTTATATCCAAGAATTGCATAAACTTGGAGGTGTTCTTTATATTCCAGATTTTTCTTCTATATTTTTTGTACTCGCTTATCTTTTTCTCGTATGGTATTCCGCAGCGCCTGCTGAAGAACCAGGACATCTACCACATCCTAGAGACTTCGTTAGGATCGACGCAGGACAAGACGGAAATGGTCCGCTTTGTCTGGCGTCGCCACAATCGACCGCTGCCAGCCGTCAGCCAAGAACAGCGCATGCGCGTGTGGCTCAAACGCGGATACCGACCGCGCTTCGAGGACACCGTGGTTCTGCACCCGGGCGAGATTCGAACCTTCGTGGGGCGAGCCGAGAAAGTCCGTCCACTGCCGGACAGTTAAAGAAAGAAACAAATTTCAGAAAAAGAACTACAACACTGCGATACGTTTGAGAAAACGGCGATCGTTCTATACGGTAGGATTGTCATCAAGAATAGCGGCAAAAAAAAAGAAAGAGAAGAAAACTGCCCGAGTACGATTCTGCTGCAGGCTTTCTGCGTGCACGTGATTTTCTCGAAAGAGTTCGGCTGCAGAGAGAAAATTAACGCACGCTACGATGTATCCCCTGACGCTGCGGTATTGCCTGCAATAGCCGCAGTAGGGAGCTCAAGTCATACTTGACTTAAATCAACAAAAAAGTATTAACGAAATTTGCTTCAGACCAATGTATAAAAATATGAAGCAATGCGTTTTTTTTTACTCGCTTGGCTTACAAGACCCTAACTCGGCGGTTATAAAAGGTACCGCCATTCGCCAAACTGTATCACCTAAGTGTGTGTAAAAGAGAGCAAATTTATTCCTTCGTTTTTGTACTTCGCGAGCAAACACTATTGTTACATCAATTTTACGAAATTGTTATTCACAACGTGCGGTCTGCTTCAGACGCAGAGCGGAATCTAAAATCACATATCGTATCACAAATCTAAAACTGCCTTTTAACAATGAAGTCTTAGAATTACGATACACCTCTTTGTTTTTGTTTTTTGTTTTTAGTTCCACGTCTTTAGTCATTTTGTCAATTTTAATGAAATGCTCGAAACTCTATAGCTTTGGTGTCGCGTAAGTGCACAGTGGCATCTGGGCCCGCCGTGCTGCAGGCTCCGGATTAAAATTTCAAACTTGGGCTCTTTAAAAAGGTGAACCTAAATCAAACTACACGAGTCGGTGGACGGGCCATTCTGCGGCTCAGTACGAGGTCGCGTGTTCGAATTCCTGTCACTGCGGCGACATTTAGATGGAGGCAAGAATGCAGAAACGCTCGTGTCCTGAAATGTTTCGGTTTGATTGTATTTGTAGGGGTAAAAAATGGCACGTTTTATCGTGTGTCCTCAATATTTACTAGAGTTTGACGTTTTTTTCTACTACCTGCAATAAATTCCAACTAAATTAAGCAACTGCCAGATGGGAGCATTCCCAATTAATTTAAGCAACTGCCAGGTGGGAGCGCTCCCACATTGTTTTAATCAGATCCGAGAAAGATGAAAGCTGCAGAAGCTTCCATATATATACTGTTGTGGTTTGTCACCACCAGAGCGGCGCTGCGTCCGTCTGCAAATAGTTGCGCTAGTTAATAATTGATATTTATAATTCAGATTTATTACAGTAAGGTTGTACATATGCGCAAGTACAAAAAGAAGTGGGAAGATAGGGTGTCCCAATGATAAAAACTATCAGGGAGACACCCTAATAAAAATATAAATAATGTTAAACTTGTAACACGCAACAGTCATGTGCTTATAGACATTATACATAAGTTAAAAAGGACATTTTGTACGGCAAACAAGATTCGCAGAATTAAAAGAAAGACAAAATAAAATAACAGAAACTAACAAACATAACATACATTGTACTAAAAGAACAATAATATGCGCTTTAACAATTATCCAGGTATACTTTCTAACAAGAAATATTTTAGTAAAAAAGAGAATGAATGCAGCGAGGAACATGATTTGATTTCACATCAAATGCTATTCCAGTTAGATACCCCGGCAAAATGTGCAGGAATATCCCGGCCCCGTTAACGCGAGAATACCATTAAGAACTACATAAAACTAGATAGAGTGAACTACAAACGAATCTGGCTGTCAAAGAAGCACAACTGTGTAGACCTCATTGTTACCACTGGATCTATTACGTAACTGCAGTGAGTGCTGTTCGCTGCGGCACCGATGCTGATATTTGTGTTCACTATTGTATGTGACAATCATGATTCAAGTTCTTCCATCAAACGGATGTACCGTATTGTACTGTTCGTGTAGCATTGAAGAGTGGGAATAACTTTAGGAAAGAGAAGTGAGAACTGGTTATGCTTATGAGGAAGCTTTGCGTGGGAGCTTACGCCCATTTTTCCTGTTCAAACGCATTTGATCCGAACAGGTGTTCGCATGGGGCTACCGCTGCACCAATTTGTACAAAATCTGTTGTATGTAGGAAAGAAAGCTGAATTCAATAGAAAGTTGGGAGCCGACTACCGATTGGGGGTCTCGAGTAGTTTAAAGAAAGATTCCATGAAATTGAAGCAGCGTATTGCTACTCTCTATTGAGGCAGAGTCTGACGTTTTCTTAACTGCACTAGCCGGGTGAAGAACAAAAATGCACATAAATATGCAGCTCGCTTGAGCTCGTTTTATTTCACGTTTGATGCATAAGCCCTTTTCATTATTAGTGATACAGTTCAATGCGCATCAAGTTGTTTCATGTTTGTGCGCGTTGGATGTCCCCATACGTGCGGGCCACAGCAGCGTAATACCTTCAGATAAAAAAGTTGCCAGCATGTTTCCTCGTTATCTTGACAATTTTCAACTTCCGACAATATTTCTAAGGCAGATAAGGGCTCAATAGAAATATTATTTAATATTCCGGCAAATAGTCAATAAGCAGGTTAGCTTGCAATAAGTTTCCTCAAAGTTGCTTCAGCAGATGACGGGCAAGAACACATCTCCGTTGTCATCTATCTTCACTTGAACTGGCGGCGTAAAGTTTCGTCCAGGTTATCTGTGCACAAATTGACAATTGTGGCGTAGCTCGGTGATCAGTTTTACAACGACCTTGCGCCGATCGCAAAAACAGTTTTTCTCGGCAAGATGACGATGTCTGTCATAATAGCCTGCTGCTATTGCTTTCAGATCCGGACGAATCAATGAAGTATTTGATTCGGCGCCAAATTTCTACGGAAATAAGAAAATGTGGTTGAAGGTGTTTGTTGTTGTATTTTCTTTTTCTTTTGTGTGTGTGCGCTAGATCATAGTCATCTGCTCCGAAATATCGCTAGAAGAGGAAATAAAAGTAGTCTGGGTTCGTACGCGTGCTCACCTCTAACCCTCCCCTCCCCTCCCCCCCCCCCCCGAAAAAACATCTAGTTTCAAGGAGCCTTCCCACCTTAGGGTGATACCCGGCCTCGCTCGGGACACTGTTTCGTATAATAAACGCTTCTTTCTCTCTCTCTCTCTCATCCTGGCAACTATCCAGGTACGTGAACATGAATAGGTGCAAGCAAAGGAGTTTCGCACATTGCTGGACTATTATAATCTGAATCATGGGACCATATATTCTCATATATAATCATTTCTTACTTTTCCTTCTAATTCATTGGCCGCGCAGTACATTGCGTGCTAACAAAAGTGGAATGAAACATGAAAAGCTGCGAAAATACAGACCGTCATCTTCACAAAGCAGGCCTGCAAACGGGTGGGAACAAGAAAGACGAAAGACAGCATTCTCTCCGTCAACCGAAGTGTTGCACTACGCTGGAACAGAAATAAAACATACACGACACTCGTTTCACTGCATTGCCCAGATCAGGCCTTCACACTGTATCGTCACGTCACGCTGCTTGGCAAAACATCTCCACTTCCAGTGTGCCGTTTGACAAAACAGCGACGTAATAATCGGCACGGCTGCGTTTCGA